>NW_026970233.1:0-362000 GCF_028390025.1 Pseudophryne corroboree | reverse complement strand
GGGGATTATACCAAAGCTCCCAAACGGGCGGGAGAGTGCGGATGACTCTGCAGCATCGAATGAGAGAACTCCAGGTCCTCCTTAGCCAGGGTATCAAATTTGTAGAATTTTACAAACGTGTTCTCCCCTGACCACGTAGCTGCTCGGCAGAGTTGTAATGCCGAGACCCCTCGTGCAGCCGCCCAAGATGAGCCCACCTTCCTTGTGGAGTGGGCATTGACAGATTTAGGCTGTGGCAGGCCTGCCACAGAATGTGCAAGTTGAATTGTGCTACAAAGCCAACGAGCAATCGTCTGCTTAGACGCAGGAACACCCAGTTTGTTGGGTGCATACAATATAAACAGCGAGTCAGACTTTCTGACTCCAGCCGTCCTTGAAATATATATTTTTAATGCTCTGACAACGTCCAGCAACTTGGAGTCCTCCAAATCGCTAGTAGCCGCAGGCACCACAATAGGCTGGTTCAAGTGAAACGCTGATACCACCTTAGGGAGAAACTGAGGACGCGTCCGCAGTTCCGCCCTATCCGAATGGAAAATCAGATATGGGCTTTTATATGATAAAGCCGCCAATTCTGATACTCTCCTGGCCGAAGCCAGGGCCAGTAGCATGGTTACTTTCCATGTAAGATATTTAAAATCCACCGATTTGAGCGGCTCAAACCAATGGGATTTGAAAAAATGCAACACTACATTGAGATCCCACGGTGCCACTGGAGGCACAACCGGGGGCTGTATATGTAGTACACCTTTGACAAAAGTTTGGACTTCAGGAACTGAAGCCAATTCTTTCTGGAAGAAAATCGACAGGGCCGAAATTTGAACCTTAATAGACCCCAATTTGAGTCCCATAGACAATCCTGTTTGCAGGAAATGTAGGAATCGACCCAGTTGAAATTCCTCCGTCGGGGCCCTCCTGGCCTCACACCACGCAACATATTTTCTCCAAATGCGGTGATAATGTTGTGCGGTCACTTCCTTCCTGGCTTTAATCAGGGTAGGGATGACTTCCTCTGGAATGCCTTTTTCCTTTAGAATCCGGCGTTCAACCGCCATGCCGTCAAACGCAGCCGCGGTAAGTCTTGGAATAGACAAGGTCCCTGCTGAAGCAGATCCCTTCTTAGAGGTAGAGGCCACGGATCTTCCGTGAGCATCTCCTGAAGTTCCGGGTACCAAGTCCTTCTTGGCCAATCCGGAGCCACGAGTATCGTTCTTACTCCCCTTTGTCGTATAATTCTCAGTACCTTGGGTATGAGAGGCAGAGGAGGAAACACATACACTGACTGGTACACCCACGGTGTTACCAGAGCGTCCACAGCTATTGCCTGTGGGTCTCTTGACCTGGCGCAATACCTGTCCAGTTTTTTGTTGAGGCGGGACGCCATCATGTCCACCATTGGTCTTTCCCAACGGACCACAATCATGTGGAAGACTTCTGGATGAAGTCCCCACTCTCCCGGGTGAAGATTGTGTCTGCTGAGGAAGTCTGCTTCCCAGTTGTCCACTCCCGGGATGAACACTGCTGACAGTGCTATCACATGATTTTCCGCCCAGCGAAGAATCCTTGCAGCTTCTGCCATTGCCCTCCTGCTTCTTGTGCCGCCCTGTCTGTTTACGTGGGCGACTGCCGTGATGTTGTCCGACTGGATCAACACCGGCTGACCCTGAAGCAGAGGTTTTGCCAGGCTTAGAGCATTGTAGATTGCTCTTAGTTCCAGTATATTTATGTGAAGAGACGCCTCCAAGCTTGACCACACGCCCTGGAAGTTTCTTCCCTGTGTGACCGCTCCCCAGCCTCTCAGGCTGGCATCCGTGGTCACTAGGACCCAGTTCTGTATGCCGAATCTGCGGCCCTCTAATAGATGAGCACTCTGCAACCACCATAGCAGAGACACCCTTGTCCTTGGCGACAGGTTTATCCTCTGATGCATCTGCAGATGCGATCCGGACCATTTGTCCAGCAAATCCCACTGAAAAATTCGTGCATGGAATCTGCCGAAAGGAATCGCTTCGTAAGAAGCCACCATTTTTCCCAGGACTCTTGTGCATTGATGCACAGACACTTTTCCTGGTTTTAGGAGGTCCCTGACAAGTTCGGTTAACTCCCTGGCTTTCTCCTCCGGAAGAAACACCTTTTTCTGAACAGTGTCCAGAATCATCCCTAGGAACAGCAGACGTGTCGTCGGGATCAGTTGGGATTTTGGAAAATTCAGAATCCACCCGTGCTGTTGGAGCACTACTTGGGTTAGTGCTACTCCGACCTCCAGCTGTTCTCTGGACCTTGCCCTTATCAGGAAATCGTCCAAGTAAGGGATAATTAATACGCCTTTTCTTCGCAGAAGGATCATCATTTCGGCCATTACCTTGGTAAAGACCCGGGGTTCCGTGGACAATCCAAACGGCAGCGTCTGAAACTGATAATGACAGTTTTGTACCACGAACCTGAGGTACCCTTGGTGTGAAGGGCAAATTGGGACATGGAGGTAAGCATCCTTGATGTCCAGGGACACCATAAAGTCCCCTTCTTCCAGATTCGCTATCACTGCTCTGAGTGACTCCATCTTGAACTTGAATTTTTGTATGTACAGGTTCAGAGATTTCAGATTTAGAATAGGTCTTACCGAGCCGTCCAGCTTCGGTACCACAAATAGCGTGGAGTAATACCCCTTTCCTTGTTGTAAAAGGGGTACCTTGACTATCACCTGCTGAGAATACAGCTTGTGAATGGCTTCCAATACCGTCGCCCTGTCTGAGGGAGACGTTGGCAAAGCAGACTTTAGGAACCGGCGAGGGGGAGACGTCTCGAATTCCAACCTGTAACCCTGAGATACTACCTGCAGGATCCAGGGGTCCACCTGCGAGTGAGCCCACTGTGCGCTGAAATTCTTGAGTCGACCCCCCACCGCCCCTGAGTCCGCTTGTAAGGTCCCAGCGTCATGCTGAGGCCTTTGCAGAAGCCGGGGAGGGCTTCTGCTCCTGGGAGGGAGCTGCTTGCTGCAGTTTCTTACCCTTTCCTTTGCCTCGGGGCAGATATGAATGTCCTTTTGCCCGCTTGTTCTTATAGGAACGAAAGGACTGCGGCTGAAAAGCCTGTGTCTTTTTCTGCTGGGAGGTGACCTGAGGTAAAAAGGTGGATTTTCCGGCTGTTGCCGTGGCCACCAAATCCGATAGACCGACCCCAAATAATTCCTCCCCTTTATACGGCAATACTTCCATATGCCGTTTGGAATCCGCATCACCTGACCACTGTCGCGTCCATAAACTTCTTCTGGCAGATATGGACATCGCACTTACTCTTGATGCCAGAGTGCAAATATCCCTCTGTGCATCTCGCATATAAAGAAATGCATCCTTTAATTGCTCTATAGTCAATAAAATATTGTCCCTATCCAGGGTATCAATATTTTCAGTCAGTGATTCCGACCAAGCCACCCCAGCACTGCACATCCAGGCTGAGGCGATTGCTGGTCGCAGTATAACACCAGTATGTGTGTATATACTTTTTAGGGTATTTTCCAGCCTCCTATCAGCTGGATCCTTGAGGGCGGCCGTTTCTGGAGACGGTAAGGCCACTTGTTTTGATAAGCGTGTGAGGGCCTTATCTACCCTAGGGGGTGTTTCCCAGCGTGCCCTAATCTCTGGCGGGAAAGGGTATAACGCCAATAACTTCTTTGAAATTAGCAGTTTCTTATCGGGGGTAACCCACGCTTCATCACACACGTCATTCAATTCCTCTGATTCAGGAAAAACTACAGGTAGTTTTTTCACACCCCACATAATACCCCTTTTTGTGGTACTTGCAGTATCAGAAATATGCAAAGCCTCCTTCATTGCCGTGATCATATAACGTGTGGCCCTACTGGAAAATACGTTTGTTTCTTCACCGTCGACACTAGATTCGGTGTCCGTGTCGGTGTCTGTGTCGACCGACTGAGGTAAATGGCGTTTTACAGCCCCTGACGGTGTTTGAGACGCCTGGACAGGTACTAACTGGTTTGCCGGCCGTCTCATGTCGTCAACCGACTTTTGCAGCGTGCTGACATTATCACGTAATTCCATAAATAAAGCCATCCATTCCGGTGTCGACTCCCTAGGGGGTGACATCACCATTACCGGCAATTGCTCCGCCTCCACACCAACATCGTCCTCATACATGTCGACACACACGTACCGACACACAGCAGACACACAGGGAATGCTCTGATAGAAGACAGGACCCCACTAGCCCTTTGGGGAGACAGAGGGAGAGTTTGCCAGCACACACCCAAGCGCTATAAAAATACAGGAACAACCTTACATAAGTGTTGTTTCCTTTATAGCAGCTTAAATATATTAATATCGCCAAATAAGTGCCCCCCCTCTCTGTTTTTTACCCTGTTTCTGTAGTGCAGTGCAGGGGAGAGCCTGGGAGCCTTCCTAGCAGCGGAGCTGTGTAGGAAAATGGCGCTGTGTGCTGAGGAGATAGGCCCCGCGCCCTATTTCGGCGGGCTCTTCTCCCGGTTTTCCTGAGACCTGGCAGGGGTTAAATACATCCATATAGCCCCAGGGGCTATATGTGATGTATTTTTAGCCAGAAATAGGTATTATCATTGCTGCCCAGGGCGCCCCCCCCAGCGCCCTGCACCCTCAGTGACCGTTGGTGTGAAGTGTGCTGAGAGCAATGGCGCACAGCTGCAGTGCTGTGCGCTACCTCATGAAGACTGAGAAGCCTTCAGCCGCCGGTTTCTGGACCTCTTCTCTCTTCGGCATCCGCAAGGGGGTCGGCGGCGCGGCTCTGGTGACCCATCCAGGCTGTACCTGTGATCGTCCCTCTGGAGCTAGTGTCCAGTAGCCTGAGAAGCCAATCCATCCTGCACGCAGGTGAGTTCACTTCTTCTCCCCTAAGTCCCTCGTTGCAGTGAGCCTGTTGCCAGCAGGACTCACTGAAAATAAAAAACCTAACAAAACTTTTTCTAAGCAGCTCTTTATGAGAGCCACCTAGATTGCACCCTGCTCGGACGGGCACAAAAACCTAACTGAGGCTTGGAGGAGGGTCATAGGGGGAGGAGCCAGTGCACACCACCTAGTGGTCAAACTTTTAATTTTGTGCCCTGTCTCCTGCGGAGCCGCGAATCCCCATGGTCCTGACGGAGTCCCCAGCATCCACTTAGGACGTCAGAGAAAAAGCTGAGATTCTAGGTCATCGTAATTCGAAAAATTTGGTAGCCACTGGCTTGGTCTATACATGGGTATACCTCCTAACACTGATACATGCAGAACCAGGATAAATAAGTCCAACTCTTGATCCATACAAACCCAGCCCAGATGCAATTCTTTGTAAATTGGGGCAGCTGGAAGGTATACTGTACACATGCTAAACCAAAACTCACTTAAAACACCTCAACAGGAAAATAACATCTAATTTTCATATGAAGGAGCAATACCAGGATGGGCCCACTTAGCTCCTCCCATGAGAAACACAGTTTATCACCCCTGAAGAAATATCTTTACCTACCCAATAACGTACCTGCATAACTAAATGTGTTTGCCCCCCCCCCCTCCACGGGCTCACAATTTTGCATCTTTGTAAATAACTTCCAGTAAAAGGTTATATAAGTCATTTTAAAAACGATCTAAAAGTATAACAAAGGATAATATAACAATATTCCAGTTCTTCGCTGCGGTGCGAACGGGTCAGAACTGCGTATGCGCAGCGTACGCATTGCGCACATGTGTCATTGCCAGGCAACTACAGTCACCGGGCAACGACGCTCACAACTAAAACAGAAGACGCAGCGCCTAACGCAGGAAGATGGTCAGCGGAGAGGCGGTCCGGAGCGGATACTCACCGTTAGATGCCGTTTTCGGGGAGTGGTCTTCCAAACGCATGCATGTCCAGGCAAACGGAGGGCGGATGTCTGACGTCAAAGCCGCGAGGAACGTCGCTGGAACCGTTGCACATGGTAAGTAGATCCAGCCTTACTCCTAGGTTGCGGGAAACTTTTTTAGTTTAGCAGGGCTGCACAAGCGAATGCAGCCGTGCTAAGCTAAAATACACTCCCCCATAGGCATGGATAAGTTGATCGCACCAGCAACAAAAAGTTGCTGGCTGCGATCAACTCGGAATGACCCCCCCTATATCTCCAGTCCTTTGCTGAGATTATATGTTCATGAGCCAAAACATTTTCACCACTCCCATATAAAGTCAGTGAAGCCAGCTATCTCCCTAATGTCAAGGTCAGGAATAAATTAGACGGTAGGCTGACCTTAGTAATAGTAGGTGACGTGTTGGGTGCAGAAGACATGGGCAGTTGTGAAGGCCTGAGTTACTTTAATATGGGCCAAATCGTTATGACCTGAAAGGGTCAAAGCAATCTCAAATGGCAAGTCATGTGAGGTGCTCAAGGTCAGCCATGGTGAGTTCCTACCGGCAGAGCTCTGAAGAGAGGGAAAACCGCAAATGAGGTGTAGGGCAGCCAAGAGTCATCGATGTGAGAGGTACAAAGGAGATCCTATCTGGCATGGACCAAAAGAATGGCTACTGTAGCACAAATCACGGAACATTTCACAGTGATGGGATTAATTTGTCACAATACAGAATGCATCAATCCGTGATGCGTATGGGGCTAGGTAACCACAGGCCAGTTAGAGTGCCTTTGATAGCCCATGTCCACCACTGACAGCACCTATAATGGTCATATGAGCATCGGAACTGGACCAAGGACATCTGGTCTGATGCCTCATGTTTTCTGTTGTATCATGTGGACGGTTGGTGCATCATTTACCTAGAGAAGAGACTGAGCAAGGATGCGTTGTGGGATGAAAACAAGCTGAAATTGAGTGAGACCCTTTGGGCAATATTCTGCTGGGAAACACTACGTCCAGCCATTCATCATCCATCTACCTAAACATTGCTATGGACCAGGTACATCCTTTCATGGCAAAGATAATCTCCGATGAGAATGTCTTTGCCATGAAAGCTATTACACAGATGATTCCCCCTGTATAATAATAAAAAGACACCACAGGCTACTCCTCCTGTAGTATATGTGCTGGCTGACACAATAATGTGTTTATTCCATCTAATTATTCATCACCAAGAAGCTGTTATAGTACATTTCAGGGTGGAACACATGGACTGGAAGTGGTGCACAGACGGGGAGTCGGGTGTGTCTTCAGCTGGGTGACAGAGGAGCACTGAGGTAAGTAGTAATGGTCTTCTGCTGTCCTGCCTGTAGCCATGGTGCTACCCACCCCACTATTACGTAACCCTCACATCATCCAATGGCGCCTTCCTAACCGGAGCCGGACGGTGCTCTGCTCATGTGATCTGTGACCGGGGAACCAGGGCCTATCACTAGCCGGACGGTGCTCTGCTCATGTGATCTGTGACCGGGGAACCAGGGCCTATCACTGCTGGGCACAGGATGAGGCTGGTGACATACAGGGAGGGGAACATGGCTCCAGGGGGCAGAGTCTGTGTGGCCTATCCGCTTCGCTCCTCAGCATCGGGACCAGGGTCAGGCTGGGGCTACCAAGGGACCCATATCTGGGGTAGGGGACAGTGAGTACTTGGTGCTAAGAGGCTCAATACCTAAAAAAGATATATGTACAGAATCCGGCACTATTGTTGTAGTGAACACGCCTGCTGCTATGTCCAAAAGGCTGGGTTCACAGCCTGAACAACAACATACAAAAAAATAAGAATTTACTCACCGGTAATTCTATTTCTCGTAGTCCGTAGTGGATGCTGGGAACTCCGTAAGGACCATGGGGAATAGACGGGCTCCGCAGGAGACTGGGCACACTAAAAGAAAGATTAGGTACTATCTGGTGTGCACTGGCTCCTCCCTCTATGCCCCTCCTCCAGACCTCAGTTAAGGAACTGTGCCCGGAAGAGCTGACATTACAAGGAAAGGATTTGGAATCCCGGGTAAGACTCATACCAGCCACACCAATCACACCGTATAACTCGTGATAACCATACCCAGTTAACAGTATGAACAACAACTGAGCCTCATTCAACAGATGGCTCATAACAATAACCCTTTAGTTAAGCAATAACTATATACATGTATTGCAGATAGTCTGCACTTGGGACAGGCGCCCAGCATCCACTACGGACTACGAGAAATAGAATTACCGGTGAGTAAATTCTTATTTTCTCTGACGTCCTAGTGGATGCTGGGAACTCCGTAAGGACCATGGGGATTATACCAAAGCTCCCAAACGGGCGGGAGAGTGCTGATGACTCTGCAGCACCGAATGAGCAAACTCAAGGTCCTCCTCAGCCAGGGTATCAAACTTGTAGAATTTTGCAAACGTGTTTGAACCCGACCAAGTAGCAGCTCGGCAAAGCTGTAATGCCGAGACCCCTCGGGCAGCCGCCCAAGAAGAGCCCACCTTCCTTGTGGAATGGGCTTCTACTGATTTCGGATGCGGCAATCCAGACACAGAATGAGCCTGCTGAATCTTGCTACAGATCCAGCGAGCAATAGTCTGCTTCGTTCTGGAAACATACATTTTCAAAGCTCCAACTACGTCCAGCAACTTGGAATACTCCAAGTCCCTAGTAGCCGCAGGCACCACAACAGGTTGGTTCAAATGAAACGATGATACGACCTTAGGGAGAAATTGGGGACGAGTCCTCAATTCTGCCCTTTCCATATGGAAGATCAGATAGGGGCTTTTACATGACAAAGCCGCCAATTCTGACACACGCCTAGCCCAAGCTAAGGCCAAAAGCATGACCACTTTCCACGTGAGATATTTTAGCGCCACGGTCTTAAGTGGCTCAACCCAGTGGGATTTTAGGAATCCAACACAACGTTAAGATCCCAAGGTGCCACTGGTGGCACAATAGGAGGCTGAATATGCAGCACCCCTGTAACAACGTCTGAACTTCAGGCAGTGAAGCCAGTTCTTTTTGAGAGAAAAAGGGATAGGGCCGAAATTTTGACCTTTATGGATCCTAATTTTAGGCCCATAGTCACTCCTGACTGTAGGAAGTGCAGGAATCGACCCCGCTGGAATTCCTCTGTAGGGCCTTCCCAGCCACACACCAAGCAACCTATTTTCGACATATACAGTGAAAAAGTCTTGCTGTCACATCTTTCGTAGCCTTTATCAGCGTAGGAATAACTGCATCCGGAATGCCCTTTTCCGCTAGGATCCGGCGTTCAACCGTCATGCCGTCAAACGCAGCCGCGGTAAGTCTTGGAACAGACAGGGCCCCTGTTGCAACATGTCCTGTCTGAGAGGCAGAGGCCATGGGTCCTCTGAGAGCATTTCTTGCAGTTTCGGGTACCGAGTCCTTCTTGGCCAATCCGGAGCAAAGAATATTGGCCCTCATTCCGAGTTGATCGGTCGCAATGCGAATGTAGCAGAGTTACACACGCTAAGCCGCCGCCTACTGGGAGTGAATCTTAGCTTCTTAAATGTGCGACCGATGTATGCGCAATATTGCGATCACAAACGAGTTAGCAGTTTTTGAGTAGCTTCAGACTTACTCTGCCTGTGCGATCAGTTCAGTGCTTTTCGTTCCTGGCTGACGTCATAAACACACTCAGCGTTCGCCCAGGCACACCCACCGTTTCCCCGGCCACTCCTGCGTTTTTTCCGGAAACGGTAGCGTTTCCAGCCACACGCCCCTAAAACGCCGTGTTTCCGCCCAGTAACACCCATTTCCTGTCAATCACAATGCGATCGCCGGAGCGATGAAAAAGCCGTGAGTAAAAATACTATCTTCTTAGTAAAGTTACTTGGCGCAGTCGCAGTGCGAACATTGCGCATGCGCTGTAAGCGGAATTTCACTGCGATGCGATGAAAATCTCCGAGCGAACAACTCGGAATGAGGGCCATTGTTCACACTCCCCCTTTTATTACAATTCTCAGCCCTTGGGTCTGAGAGGAAAAGGAGGGAATACATAGACCGACTGGAACACACACGGTGTCACCAGTGCGACCACAGCTATCGCCTGAGAGTCCCTTGACCCGGCGTAAAACCTTTTTTTTTTTTAAATCTTTTTATTGAGGTGGGACGCCATCTAGTCCACCTGAGGCAGTTCCCATCAATTTGCAAAACTGCGTGAAGACTTCCTGATGAAGTCACCACTTTCCCGGGTGGAGGTCGTGCTTGCTGAGGAAGTCTGCTTCCCAGTGGTCCACTCCCGGAATGAACACTGCTGACAGTGCGCTTACTTGATTCTCCGCCCAGCGAAGAATTCTGGTGGCTTCTACCCTCGCCACCCTGCTCCTTGTGCTGCCTTGGCGGTTTACATGAGCCCCTGCGGTCTGACTGGCTCAGAACCAGTTGGAACTCTGCTTGACTTAGGGCGTTGTATATGGCCCTTAGTTCCAGGATATTGATGTGAAGGCAAGTCTGTTGACTTGACCACAAACCTTGGAATTTTCTTCCCTGTGTAACTGCCCCCCACCATCGGAGGCTTGCATCCGTGGTCACCAGGACCCAGTCCTGAATGCCGAATCTGCGGCCCTCGAGAAGGTGAGCACTCCGCAGCCATCACAGGAGAGACACCCTGGCCCTGGGGGATAGGGTGATTAACCGATGCATCTGAAGATGTGATCCGGACCACTTGTCCAGTAAGTTCCATTGTCCTTGCATGGAACCAGCCGAAGGGGATGGCCTCGTATGATGCCACCAATCTTCCCAGGACTCGAGTGCAGTTATGCACTGACACCTGTTTTGGTTTTCAATAGATTCCTGACCAGTGTCATGAGCTCCTGAGCTCTGTCTATCAGGAGATAAACCCTTTTCTGGTCTGTGTCTAGGATCATGCCTAGGCGAGGCAGATGAGCTGTAGGAACCAACTGCGACTTCGGAATATATAGAATCCAATCGTGTTGCCGTTTCACTTTCAGAGAAAGTGATACACTGTCCAGCAACTGCTCTCTTGATCTCGCTTTTATGAGGAGATCATCCAAGTATGTATTAATAGTGACACCTTGCTTCCGCAGGAGCACCATCATATCCGCCATTACCTTGGTGAAATTGGTAATGACAATCCCGTACCGCAATTCTGAGGTACGCCTGATGAGGTGGATAAATGGGGACATGAAGGTATGCATCCCTTATGTCCCGAATCACGATAAAGTCTCCCCCTTTTCAGGCTTGCAATGACCGCTCTTAGCGATTCCATCTTGAACTTGAACCTTTTCAGGTATATGTTCAGAAATTTTAATTCAATATGGGTCTAACCGAACCGTCTGGTTTCGGGATTACAACATGGTCGAATAATAACACCCTCTTGTTGAAGGAGGGGACCCTTGACCACCACCTGTTGAAGATACAATTTGCGAATTGCAGTTAACACTGGCTCCCTCTCTTGGGGGGAAGCCCACCGGGCCATCGGTGAGGGGGCATCTTCTCACAGTCCAGCCTGTATCCCTGCGACACAATTTCTATTGCCCAGGGATCTAACAGGAGTGAACCCACTTGTGGCTGAACTTACGAAGGCGTGTCCCCACCGGGCCTAGCTCCGCCTGTGGAGCCCCAGCGACATGCGGTGGATTTTTGTAGAGGCCGGGGAGGACTTCTGTTCCTGGGGACTAGCTGTGTTGTACAGCTTGTTTCCTCTGCCCCCGGCTCTGACAAGAAAGGACTCACCTCAGACTATCTTGTTTCTTTTTTCGAAAAGCTGCATTTAATAATGTCGTGCTTTCCTAGGTTGTGCAGGAATATAGGGCAAACTAGCAGAATTACCCACTATAGCTGTGGAGACCAGGCCCGAGAACCTTTCTCCACACAATCCTCAGCCTTCCATATGCCTCTTAAGTCGGCATCATCTGTCCACTGTATATTCTACAGGACACGTCAAGCAGAAATCGACATAGCTTTGACTCTAGGACCCATTATACTCATGTCCCTTTGGGCATGCTTTATCATTATATATCTATCACTTAAGACAGCATCTTAATATATTTATATGCATATTAGGGTCTCAATCTCTGCTGATAAGGTACCTGTCCACGCTGCCACAGTGCTATAAACCCATGCCGACCCAATCGCCGGTCTGGGTAGTATACTAGAATGTGCACACTATCTGCAGGATCCCTGAGAATAGCTAGTGCAAACAGGACACCCAAGGGGAAGATTCTCAACACATCCTGGTCCTAGTGAGGAAAGGATACAGCCTGAGAATTCTTTTGTGGGAAGCTGCCGTCTCTTGTCTGGAGATTCCCGCTCTTTTTCCTCATGAGAGGAGGGAAATTTACCTCAGCATTCCTCCCCTTAACATGTGTACTCTCGTGTCAGGGACAGATGAGTCATCAGTGATATGCAAATCATCTTTTATTCCAATAATCATATATTGAATATTTTTTAGCCCTCTTGGCTGTAACTTTGCATTATCGTAGTCGACAGTGGAGTTAAACTCTGTGTCGATACCAGTGTTTGTTATTTTGGATAGTGAGCATAGAGAGACTCTGAAGGTCTCTGTGACATAGGACAGACCAGGGTAGATTTCCTTTCTGTTCCCTAACCTTTTGTGCAATAATTTTACCTCAGCACTTACACATATCCAAACAGGTGTCGGCGTTGTCGATGGAAACACCCTCCCACACACATATCCGCTCTATCACCTCCTTAGAGGAGCTTTTTACCTCAGACATGTCGACACACGTGTACCAACACCACACACACAGGGGATGCTCTATTTGAAGACGGTTCCCCCACCAGGCCCTTTGGAGAGACAGAGAGAGAGTATGCCAGCACACACCCCAGCGCTATATAACCCAGGGATTACACTACAACTCAGTGTTTACCCAGTAACTGCTGTATATACAAATTCTGCGCCTAAATTTATGTGCCCCCCCCTCTCTTTTCACCCTTTGTGTACCAGGATACTGCAGGGGAGAGCCTGGGGAGCTTCTTTCCAGCTGAGCTGTGAAGAGAAACTGGCGCCGGTATGCTGAGGAAGAAGGCCCGACCCCCTCAGCGGCGGGCTTCTGTCCTTTTATGTACTTTAATGGCGGGGTTTTTACACATATACAGTGCTAGACTGTATTATGTGTGTTTTTATTGCCAAAAGGTAATCTAATTGCTGCCCAGGGCGCCCCCCCCCAGCGCCCTGCACCCACCAATGTGCTACCTTAATGAAGACAGGAGTCTTCAGCCGCCGTTTTCGTTGTGTCTTCTGTCTTCTGGCTATGCAAGGGCGACGGCAGCGGGGCCGGAAACGGTCGATCGAGGTCGGGCCCTGTGTTCGATCCCTCTGGAGCTAATGGTGTCCAGTAGCCTTAGAAGCACAAGCTAGCTGCAAGCAGGTAGGTTTGCTTCTCTCCCCTCAGTCCCTCGTAGCAGTGAGTCTGTTGCCAGCAGATCTCACTGAAAATAAAAACCCTAACAAATACTTTCTTTTCTAGCAAGCTCAGGAGAGCACACTAGGTGCATCCAGCTCTGGCCGGGCACAGATTCTAACTGAGGTCTGGAGGAGGGGCATAGAGGGAGGAGCCAGTGCACACCAGATAGGACCTAATCTTTCTTTTAGTGTGCCCAGTCTCCTGCGGAGCCGTCTATTCCCCATGGTCCTTACGGAGTTCTCAGCATCCACTAGGACATCAGAGAAATACAAGGACAGCGCTGGCACATTCACATTAAAATAATGTTTTTAATAACCCATATAAAACATTCAGGTACACAATATTTCTCATTAGATATAATTAAAATATATACTTCATATCATTCATACCATATTGCTATCTTGTTTTGCCAGCCAGAGAATATTGCACAATCCTAATTATATATAAAAGCATGCAGCTAAACACTTAACCTAAGCAATCTCATACAACCCTATTGTCACAATTGTAACCTTTTTTAGCAGCCCGTTACAATAGTAGCGGATGTATGGAATTTAGTGCCTGTATAGCTATTTAACAAGCCTCCTTTTTCCCTTCCAGGTGGCAGTTGACTGCACAATTTCTAAAGCAGTCTCTGCACAGAGTTTCCCCGCATACTATAAACCGGTATTGGATGTTATTTCCAGCTTTATAATTATTCAAAGTCCCCGCTCATCAGAGCCATAGGATTGGTCAACTACGTGTTAATTTACGGCTTTGCATGTGCTAAAATACCTCTCCCGGTAATCGCTTCAAAAAATAGCCTTATCCGGAGTCCACCGTGTGATGGATAGTAGGTGAGATGTCCAATCCTTTGCATATAAGGTAGCTGTCTCTGGCCGGCCGGCACGTACTTGGTATATCCAATACTCCTTGCAGTAGTTATGACAGACGCGTTTCTCCGCTTAAAGTTTCGTCAGCAGCTTCATCAGTGTCTATAGTTATACTGCAGATACTCAGTGCTTTTTTATATCTTGCGCCGCTCGATTCGCGCATGCGTATACATTGTTGCAGTTCATGACTCGTTTTGACTACATTCCCGCATTCTCGTTTACAGGATTCTATGCGTTCCATACCAGTGTAGCTCATCTAATTTATGCAGCTATTTAAGCTGCATCCTCCCACTACAACATATATATTCTCTGGCTTCAACGACCATTATTTATGTATCAAATAAAAATATACATGTATAAACAAGTATACTTTTATATGTAGCAAGAAGATATAGGACATTAAAACAATAAGCTGCTGCACACGTACTACTACTCTAGACCATAGTAAGAGTGAATGCACATACATAAAAAAAATATTAATATTAAAAATAAAAAATATAAAATATATATAATATGAAGATAAAAATAAAAATAATAATATTACTAATAATAATAAAAAAATAAAAAACAAAATAAAAATAGAAATAGAGACACAGATAAATCCATATTCACTAAGTCCCAATCCATCATTAATTGTTTAGTTGGTTCACTCTCCTTTTACCTATAGACTATATATATATGGTATAATGTCAATAGACATATAGTCTTAACCACACCATACTATATCTAATATTTTTAAATGATCAGTTCCTAACTTTCTCCCGCCACTCCATCCTAAAAGTTATATAGGTTCATTTTATCCATACACACATCCATGTATATAGATCAGATCCGAGGAACACACCACTACCATCTATTAGCCTAGCTATATAATATATCATCCCTAATAGCTACGCATTAGGTTACAAAAACATAATGCTACCCTATATGCATAATTATATACCATTAAGCTCCACAGTATCATTTAATCCACCAGACGTCAGAGTATCCATTCTAAAGATCCAGTATGCTTCCCGTCTACACAGCACACTGTATCTATCACCTCCCCGTCTAGTTTTCATTTGTTCCACAGCCAACATATTGATATTCTTAAAATCTGTACCCTGACAGTTTACCACATGACTCGACAATGGGTGTTTTGCTTTCCTTATAACATTTCTTCTGTGCTCCATATACCTTATGTGGAGAGTACGTGTCGTGCGGCCAACATATTGTTTGCCTTCATGGACATGTAATCGCATAAATTACATATGTACACATGCAATTTAGGAAATATTTAATTTTAATACCTGGAACGGATATTGGGGGCTGCAACCCATAATATAACCCCAGTAAGGTATGGGGTAACTCAGAACCACCTGCTGTGCTACTGTGATTAAGGCACAGATAATGGACATCTCAGGGCTTACACTATCCGGCACACACTACTGCACAAGAGGAAGGCTGAAAGTAGTATTCGCATATTATTGCGCCTGTGACTCTGTCAATGGGCGCTAGAGTGGACGCAACACCTTCCATGTCTAAATCGCACACCCTATACCTAATGGAAATTCAGAATCCTCCAATAGACAGAAAGAAAAAAATAGGATTTAAATATACCTACCGGTAAATCCTTTTCTCGTAGTCCATAAGGGATATTGAGGACAGAATTAGTAGGATGGGGTATAGACGGGTCCAGAGGAGCAAGTGCACTTTAAAATTCTTCCACTGGGTGTGCTGGCTCCTCCCCTCTATGCCTCCTCCTACAGCTCAGTTATAGGTAACAGTGCCCGAAGGAGAATGACATACTTGAGAGAAGGAACATAACAACAACAGGTGTGGTGAGAGTTAAACACCAGCACACCAATACATAACTTAGCCAGCAAGGTCTGGCAACATTAACAGCAACAGCTGAACAGGAACACAACAGAGAACCTGCAGAAAGTCACCGTACTGAGGCGGGCGCCCAATATCCCTTATGGACTACGAGAAAAGGATTTACCGGTAGGTATATTAAAATCATCTATATTCCAAATGTATGTTCAAATCATTTGTTAGACAGTTTTGTGATTTATGCTTTTGTTTGTAATTTAAAATACCTGTGTTTCAAAGCTTGGTCAGTGCCGCATATTTAATTAAGGCTGACTGGGCTGGTGTTTGTTTAGTCAAACACTGTGTAATGTAACACCTTTGATTAGTGGGACATTTGCCTCAGCTGTAGTTGGGTCAATTTCCCATAGTATATCTGTAACTTCAACCATGCACAGCTGTGCATGTCAGCTGTGCGTTCCAATACTCCAAGCGTTCCTTCTCTAAGCGTTTTGAAAATGAACAGTTAAAAAAACATTTGAACAAACATTGAACAGCATCAAGAAAGAAATCTGGAACATTATGTGGCCTCTCCTCACCTCTGCCATGAGAACACCAGGACCAATGCCTACTACTTCTGTGTCCAAGAACATCATGACTGCCCCCGGGACTACCCCTGAAGCTTAGCAGGGAACTGAGGGACGTGCACATCAGGACCAGACTTTGCTGGGTCAGTTCCATTGGACATTAGTGTGCACCCCACATTCTCACACCCACCCGCACTGCACCCCACACTATCACACCCACCCGCACTGCACCCCACATTCTCACACCCACCCGCACTGCTCTCATGAGACCAGGACATTTATCTTTTTCACAAAATAATGTTAGTACAGTTTTCCTGCAAATGTGTCTTTCTCTTCTCTATCTTCTTACACGGTACTTCCACCCCACTATGTGCTATTCCCGTAATGTGTACCTCCATTGGTTGCACACCCTGCCAGCAGTAACCTATGCAGTGCGCCCCACATGGCTGCCTCGGATGGTTCCTCCGTGGGCGGGGTGTGCTTCATTTGGATCTTTCCATGCAGGGTATAGCATACTCCTTACATACGTGTCAGTTCTCCCATACATGCATTTGGCACCTGTATGGCTCATCTCCCACTGTGTAACCTTGTAGTGCGCCCAACATGGCTGCCTTATCTGGTGCGCTTGTGGATGGGATGAAAAATGCGTGGACCTGATGTTTTTATTGGAACCCTACTCTGAACTTAAGGACTCTGCAATCTCCCTATTTTGTGTTCTCTTCTAGGGGTGGACTATTCCACCCTGGGTAATCCTACGCAGTGCGCCTAAGATGGCTGCCGCACCTGGTGCCTTGTGAGGGTGGAATACACAACCCCTGGAGGTTATTACTCAAAATGCCTACACCAATCATGCATTATTCTTTCTGTGTCTTTGTCTGTGTGGTTTATCTTTTGATGTAATACTTAAATCTTCTGTATTATGTGCATTGTGTGAGTTCTACTTGGTGCCGCGGATGGCTGCCTCGGTGCTGCTCTGCCAAGCAGCCTTAGTTTTTAGTCTTAAATGTATAATATGTCTACTGTACAGTTGCATATGTGCAGTATGAACTCATATGTGTAATGTTTGTAATGTATGCTACATTTTTCCTCCATGTTGCTGCTTGGCGATGCATTGTACCACAAAGAATTCCTAGTGTACGTGAGTACACCTGGCCAATAAAGCTGATTCTGATCCTATTTTCTCTAGCATTCATAAGGGATATTGGGGACAGAATTAGTACGATGAAGATGTTCCAAAGCTGCATGAACGGGTGGAAACAACAGCAGCACCGTCTGCCCAAACTGGGTATCCTCTTTCGTCAGGATATCAAATTTGTAGAACTTCACAAAGGTTTTAGTCCCCGACCAGGTAGAAGTTCGGCATAGTTGTAGGGCCGAGACTCCACGGGCAGCCGCCCAGGAAGAGCTCACCAATCTAATATAGTGGGCTTTCAGAGACTGTGGAACCGGTAAGGCTGCTGATGCATAAGCCTGTTGGATAGTAAGCTTAATCCAATGAGCAATGGACTGCTTTGAAGCAGGGCAACCCCTTTTTTCATGCATCATACAGCACGAACAAGGAAACCGTCTTCCTGACCCGAGACGTCCTTTTGACATAGATCTGCAAGGCTCGTACAGCATCCAATGCCTCCGGACTAGAAGCTGTGTCAGAACTGGATGGAATCACAATAGGTTGATTCAAGTGAAACGCGGAGACCACCTTCGGCAGGAACTGCTGTTGAGTCCTGAGCTCTGCTCTGTTCTTGTAAAAGAGCAAGTACTGACTTTTGCACAACAAGGCCCCCAATTCTGAGACATGCCTAGCAGAAGCCAGGGCCAGTAACATCACAGTTTTCCACGAGAGGTATTTATCCTCTACCATCGTCAGAGGTTCAAACCAGGAAAACTGTAGAAAGCGTAACATAACATCCAGATCCCAAGGTGCCGTAGGGGGCACAAAGGGAGGTTGTATATAAAGAACCCCTTGCAAGAAGGTCTGAACTTCCGGCAAGAGAGCCAACTTCTTCTGGAAGAAGGTGGAAAGAGCTGAAATCTGGACCTTAATGGATCCCAGAAGTAAGCCCTTATCCACTCCAGCCTGCAGGAAACAGAGGAACCTTCATAAGTGGAATTCCGCAGAAGGATATGTGTGTTCCTCGCACCAAGAGACATATCTCCGCCAGATATGATGATAGTGTTTTGACGTCACAGGTTTTCTGGCTTGTACCATAGTGGCAATGACCTTTTTGTAAATCCCTTTGTGACCTAGGATGTTCCGTTTAACTTCCATGCCGTCAAACGAAGCTGCCATAAGTTCGGGTAGACGAACGGTCCTTGTTGAAGAAGATCCCTTCTTAGTGGTAGAGGCCAAGGGTCCTGTATGGACATGTCCAGTAGAGCCGCAACCATGCTCTTTGGGGCCAATCAAGATTGCTTCCACTCTTTGATGTCTGATCCGCTTGAGCACCATTGGGATCAGAGGAATCAGAGGAAACAGGTAGACCAGCCGGTATGACCAAGGCGAAGTCAGCGCATACACTGCGCTCGCCTGAGGGTCCCTGGTTCGTGAGCAATAGCAGCAAAGCTTCTTGTTGAGATGTTAGGCCATCAAGTTGATCTGTGGGCAACCCCACCTGTCGATGATCAGTTGGAACACCTGTGTGTGTAGTCCCCACTCCCCTGGGTGGAGGTCGTGGTGACTTAGGAAGTCTGCCTCCCAGTTGTCCACTCCCGGAATGAAGATTGCGGACAGCGCTCTTGCATGTATTTCTGCCCAGAGGAGTATTCTTGACACTTCTCGCATTCAGGCCCTGCTTTTTGTCCCTCCTTGTCGATTGATGTATGCCACTGCCGTGGCGTTGTCCAACTGCACCTGGATTGCCCGATCCCTTAGTAGAGGAGACCCCTGAAGTAGAGCATTGTGGATAGCCCGAAGTTCCAGAATGTTGATTGGAAGAAGGGCCTCCTGCCCTGGAACTGCGCCCCTTGGGTGAAAGCTCCCCATCCTCGTAGACTCGCATCTGTCGTGAGGAGGATACAATCCTGAATCCCGAAGTTTCGGCCTTCCAGGAGTTTGGAAGACTGTAGCCACAGGAGTGAAATCCTGGCTCGGGGTGGCAGCTGAATCATCCGGTGCATCTGAAGATGGGAACCGGACCATTTGTACAGGATGTCCAATTGGAAGGGTCTGGCGTGGAACCTTCCATACTGTATCGCCTCGTAGGAGGCCACCATCTTTCCCAATAATTTTTTGCAAAGACGGACAGAGACTCGAGCAGGTCTGAGTACCATGCAAACCATTTCCTGGAGTGTTCTCGCTTTGTCCATGGGGAGGAACACTTACTGTGCTACAGTATCCAGTAGCATGCCCAGAAACAGGAGCCGCTGAGACGGTTCCAGGTGGGATTTCTGTAGATTGAGGATCCACCCGTGGTGAGACAGAAGTTGGATAGTGCGATCTATGTGGAGCTTGCTTTTATCAGGAGATCGTCCAGGTATGGAATCACATTGACTCCCTGGACCCTAAGCTGAAACATAATTTCCACCATCACCTTCGGGAACACTCTCGGAGCTGTAGACAGGCCGAAGGTTAATGCCAGAAATTGGTAGTGATCATTCAGCAGGGCAAATCACAGATAGGCCTGATGAGGAGTCCAAATTGGGATATGTAGGTAAGCGTCCTTGATATCAAGGGACAGTAGGAATTCCTGTGGTTCCAGGCCTGCGATCACCGCCCTCAAAGATTCCATCTTGAATTTGAAAACCTTCAGGTAAGGATTCAAGGATTTCAGATTCAGAATGGGTATCACAGACCCGTCTGGTTTCGGTACTACAAACAGACTGGAGTAGTAACCCTGTCCTTATTGCAGTAGTGGTACTGGGACAATGACCTGGGACTGTACCAACTTCTCTATGGCCAGTAGTAGCGTACCATGCCTACTTACCAAAACTGGTAAGCCTGATTTGAAAAATCATTGGGGAGGAGTACCGTCGAACTCCAGCTTGTAGCCCTGAGAGATAAAGTCCCTTGCCCAAGCATCTTGGCAAGAACCATCCCAGATGTGACTGAAGTGATGTAGCCGAGCTCCCACCACGAGATCTCCCTGGGGTGGGCGGGTACAGTCATGCTGAAGATTTTGCGGAAGCAGAACTGGCGTTCTGGTCCTGAGACCCAGCAACTGCTGGTTTTCTAGGTATTCCTCTGTAGCCTCTCGCTGCGTTGGAGGCTCCTCTGGCTCTGGATCGAAATCTGCGGGACCGAAAGGACTGAGCAGACGGTCCTGGATAGGTACGTCTAGCAGGAGGGGCACCTGAAGGAAGAAACGTGGCTTTAGAAATCCAGGTGTCTAGGTCACCTCCAGAGAGCCATTCACCTGTGAAGGGAACAGATTCCACATTACATTTTGAGTCCGTATTGTCACGATCCGGGTTATTGGACATCATTATTTACCTTCCAAGTGTCTCCCGAGACTGGCCCAGCGTTCCAAAACAGGATTCCATCTGCGCTGTCTGCGTGCAGCGCGCTGTATACATTCACCTCAAGTCTCTTCCCTGTGATCCCGCAGCTCTGTCATGGCAGCCTTACAGTTTAGTTACACTGTTTTAAAGAATGGCGTCTCCTGCCCTCCGCCGCCATTACTGCTGTTTACCACATGCAATATACAGACTTTCCCTCCAAATGCAAACATGGGCGCAGCCATGTTTTTCCTCATCACATGTCCTTTCACAACCTATCCGCTGCACTCTGGACTCTGCCTAATTATCCAGCCAATGCCTGCTTCCCATCTGGTATTAATATCCTGCTCCTGGGCTGGATAATCGTCAGTGCTTTGGTTGTCTAACCTATACACGTCTCTCCTGCTTGTGGATTCTACTGCTTGTTTCTCCAGGTATTCCAGCTACTGTGATTCACCTCCACTAAGAGACCCGCACCTGTTTCCATCCTGCGGTGCAGCCTGACTTCTGCAGTGTTCCAGACCCTAGAAAACCAACAATTGCTGGGTCTCAGGATCAGACACCAGCTTCCTGCTTCCAGTATTGGTCCTGCTTCGCTTCCAGATTCCAGCGGTGTCCTGGTATCGTTTTCAACTTCTCCCTTCTACAGCACCGCTCTCCATACTCCACAGCATACTTACCATGGCCTACCAGCTTTCCACAGTGCTCCTGAGTCATTGGTATTCTGCTAGCGGTGCTCCACAGTGTCTTCAGTTTATTTCAACATCATCAGCGGTATTCCTATATCGCCTGCATCAGTGACCATTCTACCATTGAACCACAGCGTCCATCGATGCTCACCAACGGACTCTAAATCTACAGTGGTGAGTTCTGCACAGCTTTCATTCATACCGGTTCCATCCGGCACTCTGCAATTACCAAGTACCATCTACTTCTTTGCAACTGTGTTGCTCCAGCCTCTGTATACCATCTGCTGGGCAGTACCAGTTAATACCTCTCCTCAGCGGTTAGCTTTGGCATACGGACTTACCATCTCCAGTTCTGGCAAGGACTCTAATATTCTGTTCTGCAAGCCACAGCACTAATTACCCCTGCACTTCTAGGAACTGTACTGTAATTTACCACTGCACATCTTTTGTGACGTTTTGCATATTTTAGGGGCCTTAAGCTGTGTGTTCAATAAAACGGACTTTACCTTTTTACAACTTCGTTGTCGTGGTCACGCCTTCGGGCAAATGGTACTAGAGCTCCGGTATGTCTAGGAACCCAATACTACCTCCCTGGTTCACCTACACGTCAGCCCCTACATCTGAGGCTTCCCCAGGTTAGCCTCAGCCCTCAGTTGTAACATGTATCAGCAATCCAATGACGTAACCATATGGCTCTGTGCGCGCACAGCCATAGCCATGGTTCTAGCATTAATAGTGCCAATCTCTTTTAGGGAGTCACAGTGGACTCTTGCCGTGTCCTGAATGCGAGTCAGGAAAGCAACAGTATTGACTAAGGTCCTATCACCCAACAGACCTTCCTTTATTTGACTAGCCCAGGAATGGATTGTATGTGTTATACAGAAACCTGCAATGACCGTCCTTTGTGCTACGCCTGCAGCAATGTAAATAGATTGTAGAGTGGTCTCTATTTTCCTATCTGCTGGGTCCTTTACCGTAAGGTAGCCCGGAGCAGGGAGCACCGCCTATTTAGAAAGGCGAGAGACTGAGAAGTCTACTGCTGGAGATTATTCCCAAAACATTCTGCCCTCAGCGGCATAGGGGAAGGTATTCAAAAACCTTTTTGTCACTTGATATTTTTTATCTGGATTCTTCCAGGCTAGTTTAAATAAATTATCCAATTCTGTGGAATCAGGCAATGTGACTTTTGGTTTCTCTTGAGGGAGGAAAAATGACTGCTGAGTATTTGCATCCCCCAGGGGGAGCTTGGACAACTCCCCAATATCCAATACGAGGGGTTCAATACCCTGAATCGGGGTGGGATCCCCACTTATGGGGTCCCCATCATCATGTATATCATCAGTATCATCTGATAGGAGTGCTGGTAGAGCAGGTTTCTGTGAAGCAGGCAGGAGGGACGCTTAGCAGTAACTGCTTGTTGCAATTCTTGTGTCTTGTTTGCAGTTGCAGTGAGCTGAGATGACATATCAGACATCATAGTTTTTATAGACCCCAACCAGGGGGGCTCTGCATTCTCCCCCACATTAGTATCAGCATGAGATGACTGACTACACTGCTCACATGATAATGAGCTGTATGTACTAGGAGAGAACCTGGCATTACAAGACTTCTATTTTACCATAGTGATTAGAAAAACAGGTATAATATACACACACAATACAGCCTGATATTATATATGACAAGCCTGCCCTATTGAATGTGAGAGGAGACAGAGAAGAGAGACTCCAGCGCACCCAACACTGACCGGCCCCAGTGAGGTTGTCAGCGTTTGATATATATGTGTAACCTCAGGGGATTATTGTGCACAATGATAGCGTCTCCCCCTCCCCCCTCTCTATACCCGGTACCAGTGTATACAGGGGCAGTTCTGGAGGAGCTGTGTAGGCTGCTGCAGCTGCTGCTCATGCAGAGGAAGACGCCAAAATGCCGCTGAGCCTGCTCTCATGTAGCTCCGCCCCCCAACATGGCGCCGGAGCTACTGCTGTATATTTATACTGGCCATGTCTCCTTTAACATGTACAACCTCACATAAATGCTTGGTTCACTCTAGTTAGCCAGTCTCACGCAGGAACTATAATGGGTCCGCCCCCAGGAGGGACTCGAACGCCTGACCCGCGCTTCAGCCACACATTAGACCGCGGGAGCCCCCTAGCGGGGATCCTGGTTGGTACTCACCACTGATGATCACCTTCACGCAGTGTTAAGGGTTTGCGGCATGCTGCGGCTGCGACAGCCAAGGATCCATGCCTCGCTGAACAAACAGCCCCTCAGGACGGCGGTCCTGCAGCGGGAAAGTGGCTCTGCACCTCAAGAGGCCGGTGACCGTCTCCCCCATAACTCCCACAGCACAGGTATGCTGTTGCCCAAACAGCATACCGAAATAAATAAAACTTAGACATAAAATGAAGAAAAACTCTGGAGCTTTAGAGTGTGCATCCTCTCCTGAGGGAACTTTATCTAAACTGAGCTGTAGGAGGGGGCATAGAGGGGAGGAGCCAGCACACCCAGTGAAGAATTTTAAAGTGTACTTGCTCCTTTGGACCCATCTATACCCCATCGCACTAATTCTGTCCCCAATATCCCTTACGGATGCTAGAGAAATAACACAAATCATTCCAGCTCAGCCCTTTAACAAAAAATATGTGAGAAATTAGATTTATTTGTAAGAAAAATAACTTTCCATCTGCATATATACAAATGTTATATAGTGTTAATAAAGTATAGTTTTATCAAGATCCGATTACTGTCATGTTACACATTCTCATGTGTGTGAAGTTTCTGATGTCTAAAAACAGATGATTTATCTCTAAAACATTTCCCACACTCAGAACATGGAAATGGTTTCTCACCTGTGTGACTTCTCTGATGTGCAACAAGATGTGACTTCTGTGTAAAACTTTTCCCACACTCAGAACATGGAAATGGTTTATCACCTGTGTGACTTCTCTGATGTGTAACAAGATATGATTTATAGGTAAAACATTTCCCACACTCAGAACATGGAAATGGTTTCTCACCTGTGTGACTTCTCTGATGTTTAACAAGACGTGAGTTGTATGTAAAACATTTCCCACACTCAGAACATGGAAATGGCTTCTCACCTGTGTGACTTCTCTGATGTGCAACAAGATGTGACTTGTGTGTAAAACATTTCCCACACTCAGAACATGGAAATGGCTTGTCAACTGTGTGACTTCTCTGATGTGTAACAAGATTTGATTTATCGGTAAAACTTTTCCCACACTCAGAACATGGAAATGGTTTCTCACCTGTGTGACTTCTCTGATGTGCAACAAGATGTGACTTCTGTGTAAAACTTTTCCCACACTCAGAACATGGAAATGGTTTATCACCTGTGTGACTTCTCTGATGTGTAACAAGATATGATTTATCGGTAAAACATTTCCCACACTCAGAACATGGAAATGGTTTCTCACCTGTGTGACGTCTCTGATGTTTAACAAGACTTGAGCTGCGTGTAAAACATTTCCCACACTCAGAACATGGAAATGGCCTCTCACCTGTGTGACTTCTCTGATGTGCAACAAGATCTGACGTGTGTAAAACATTTCCCACACTCAGAACATGGAAATGGCTTCTCACCTGTGTGACTTCTCTGATGTGCAACAAGATGTGACTTGTGTGTAAAACATTTCCCACACTCAGAACATGGAAATGGCCTCTCACCTGTGTGACTTCTCTGATGTGCTACAAGACGTGAGTTGTGTGTAAAACATTTCCCACACTCAGAACATGGAAATGGCTTGTCAACTGTGTGACTTCTCTGATGTGTAACAAGATTTGATTTATCGGTAAAACATTTCCCACACTCAGAACATGGAAATGGTTTCTCACCTCCCTTAGCTGGATGATTGGTTATAAGCTGTGCGGTCTGTGTAAAACATCTGTCATCTATAGAACAGGGAAATATTTTATCTACTGTCAGAGCTGTAGAAGATGACCCAATATCAGTGTTATCAGAACATTCCCTCTGATTAGAGGGACCACATGACACAAGCACATTGTGAGGTACAGGAGGTACGAGTAGGGCAGTAGGGGTTTCTCCAGGAGAATCTTGTGTGATGTCATCATCTTCTATTTTACAACCTGAAGATGAAATTAGATTTTCTTCCGAGATATTCCTTCTGTTACATTCATCTGTTGGGAATAAGTGTACAGAAAATTGAATGTCTCTCCATAATAAGGTACAATTTATAATATTCCCCAGTGGAGTGCTACTGGGTTCAGATATGGCAAATGAGGGGTCCAATTTCTGATGTCAGACTCAGAGGAATGCTCCTCCAGCCATAATATGATGGCTCCAGACCTGTAGGGTGATGCATTGTCTTCCTGAAAGAGCCTGCTCCCATCTAAGTGACTGCAGAATGTACCTACTATCAAGCCTCATTCAGAGTCACTTACACTGCGATATTCTGCCATCTTCACTAGAAATTATACGCCAATGGATCACAAAGATATCTGCCTAGATATAGTACTTCCACTGCAGAAGATAGAAATGTAATGCAAGGTGTGGTGACATGTACTGGGAATGGAAGCTGGTACTTCCTTTTTCTGGCAAATGAACAGGCTGCAGTCAGGGTCACATTCCCTCTGGATTTCTATTACAGCACACAAACCCACAGGTGCGCCACATGTGTGTCATTGATTTGTTTTCTGTAATTGGTTTGTAGTGGTTGGGAAGAGGACAAAACACTGTTGTAGGCGGGGCAACAGATGCCAGCTAGTTGGCCAGTGACTAGACAGCCGAATTGTGTCCAGCTAGAGCGTGGGTCAGCTAGTCTGTGTGCAAAGTCTCAAAGTCTTGCATGCTTCTTGCAGGTATCTCCACAGGCTTTGGCCTGGCAACCACAACTACTCAAATACAGTTTCAGAGTATTCTAGTTCTCCCTGCCTCTTGCGGATAAGAATGTGGCTTCATAGCCCCCACTGGCCTCCAGGCACCCTGGGCTCTAACAGCAGTCCCCACCTGGACTGTCTGTCCACCCTTTATCTTCTGTGTGGGCAGATCCCTTCAGCCCCACACTGAATCAGAAGCTCATCAACACCATCTTTGCTGATACTGCCGCACAATTTACAGTGGCAGAGGAAAGAATTGCCTTATAACAGTGTTTCCCAAACTTTGTTGAATCATCGCACCCTAGTGCTGGACCACCAACCTGAAGCACCTCTGGAAGTGCCTCACGGCACCAAGTTTGGGAACTACTGCCTTAAAATATAATATATAAATCTAAAAATAACTAATTAAACTGGTATCCGGTCTTTAGGTCGTCAGTCACTAGTTTGACGACTGAAGGTCAACAGTAAGTAGGTCGACACTGACCGAAAGCTGACACATGTCTAGGTCAACATATATGGAAGGTCGACATGGTCATTAGGTTGACGTGGGCATGGTTGACACACAAAAGGTCAACAAAGTTTTTTTAGGGTTTTTGGGTGGTTTCAGGATATAAGATTGCTGAGTTATTTCTAGAAAGGGAGGAATACATCCCAATTTACTGAGTGAAAATGTGTTTGGTGTGTTTGAAAAAAAGGGAGATTTTGGGGAGAATGGTGTGATACAATAGGTGGAAGATGGGATACTATACGGATAGGTCAATATAAATTTGTTGATTTGGCCACTGAAGGTCCCTGCGATCTGTCTGATTTTGTTTCTGCAGCCTGTATGAGAGCTCATTTGACTGCATGTTGTGGGTTCACAGCAACAGGTTAAAAATGCAAATTCAACACTTGGAATCACCTCTAGACCCTTTGCCTGCTAAATTGATGAAGAAATATAAGTTATGGTAAGAACTTATCGTTGATAACGGTATTTCTCCTATGTCCACAGGTTCAACAGGATAACAATGGGATATGATGGAGCTACAGCGGATTGGCACCAAACGATCATAAGCTTTCAGTCCTCCCAGGATGCAATGGACTCGTCCATATATCCCCGCCCACTGTCTCAGGCAAATCAGTTGTATTCCAAAGCATTTAGGCAGGAGCATCATGTAGTGCCCTATTCAGGCGAGAAGAACACACATTGCACACCCTTCCATGCAAGAGGGAAGAGTTTAGCGAGTATAAAGATCCCCAAATCAGTTGCATCAGGGTGGGATCCCTGTGGAACCTGTGGACATAGGAGAAATACCGTTATCAACGGTAAGTTCTTACCATAACGTATATTTCTTCGGCTGGGTCCACAGATTATCCACAGGATAACAATGGGATTTCTCAAAGCAATTTAGCCCAAAGCAATTTAGTGGTGGGTATACTCCTGATTGGACAGGAGAACCTTGCGCCCGAATTTAGCGTCATGAGAGGCAAAAGTATACAAGGCATAATGTCTAATGAAAGTGTTAATGGAAGACCATGTAGCTGCCTTACATATCTGTTCTGCTGAAGCACCATGTTGTGCTGCCCATGAAGGACCTACCTTACGAGTAGAGTGAGCAAGACATTAGCCGGAACAGGGAGATCAGCTTGAGAATACGCTTCTGAAATCGTCATTCGAAGCCATCTTGCTAGCGTCTGTTTAGTAGCAGGCCATCCTCTCTTGTGAAATCCGTAAAGAATGGAGAGAATCTGTCTTTCTGATGGCACTGGTACGATCCACATAGTTCCTTAATGCCCGAACTACGTCTAGCGACGCTTCTCCCGCAGACAGTCCCGATACCTGAAAACCGGGACTATAATTTCTTCATTAAGGTGGAATTTAGACATCACCTTAGGAAGATACCCAGACCTAGTTCTGAGAACTGCTTTATCTGGATAAAAAAATCAGAAAAGGAGAACGGCATGACAGCGCTCCTAAATCTGACACTCTTCTAGCTGATGTCATAGTCAGTAGAAAGAGAACTTTAGCAGTCAACAATTTCAGATCCACTTTATTAAGTGGTTCAAACAGAGCAACTTGAAGGGCTTTGAGAACTAGACTTAAGACCCAAGGCACTGCCGGAGGAACAAAAGCCGGTTGAATGCGCAGCATTCCCTGGAAAACAGTACGCACATCCTGTAATTTGGCAATTTTCTTTTGGAACCATACAGTCAATGCTGATACTTGCACTCTCAAGGAAGCCACCTTCAAACCCTTATCCATTCCTGCTTGAAGGAAATCTAAGACCCTGAAAACTTGGAAAGATTTTGGGTCTATATTTCCTTTACTGCACCAATGAATATAGGTCTGCCATATTCGGTGATAAATGCGAGCTGAGGAGGGTTTCCTTGCTTTGAGCATTGTTTAAATTACCTGTTGTGAGAATCCTCTTGACTTCAGGATAGAGGTTTCAAGAACCACGCCGTCAACGACAGTCGATCCACCTGCCTGTGATAACAAGGACACTGCATCAGTAGATCTGGACGTTGAGGGAGCAGAATTGGAGCATCCATTGACATACTTTGCAGATCTGTGTACCAATGCCTTCTGGGCCAAGCCGGAGCTATTAGAATCACGGCACCCTTTTCTTGCTTTATTTTCCACACCACCTTGGGTAGCAAGATGATCGGAGGAAACAGATATGCCAGATGAAAATCCCATTTCATTGATAGAGCGTCCAGAAAGATCGCTCCGGGATCCTTTGTTCTTGACCCGTATGCTGGCACTTTGTTGTTCAGATGGGACGCCATGAGATCTATCTCTGACAAACCCCACTTGTCTACCAGAGTCTGAAAGACTTCCGGGTGTAGAGCATATTCGCTTGCTTGAATGGCGTGTCGACTGAGAAAATCCGCTTCTCAGTTTAGGACTCCCGGAATGAACACTGCGGACAATGCTGGAAGATGGAGTTCTGCCCATTTTAGTATGTGACTTACCTCCTTCATTGCTTTTTTGCTGCGAGTCCCTCCCCGATGGTTGAGGTACGCTACTGCCGTCGCATTGTCTGAGCGGATCTGGACTGGTTTTCCTTGCAAAGTGTCTTTTGCCTGAATCAGTGCCATGTATATGGCCCGATGCTCCAACAGGTTTATTAGCAGGCAACTTTCTTCTGTGGTTCACTGTCCTTGGAACCATAATTTTCCGGACACTGCTCCCCAGCCCTGAATACTGGCATCTGTTGTCAGGATCTCCCAATCGGATATCCAAAAGGGTCTCCCCTTGTCTAGATTGGATGTCTTACTTTTTCTGAAAGTACTATGGTATGTTACTTTATCGTCTGATGTACTCCATTCCATTTGGACAGAATCAGATGCTGCAGAGGTCTTGAGGGGAACTGTGCCTACTCCACCATGTCGAATGTTGAATTGATAATGTTTGACTGTGTAACAACTCCTGAGTCCTTAACTGCACCTTGGATATTTTGTTCCGAGGGAAAAATATTTTCTGCAGACTTGAATCCAATAAAGCCCCCAAGTGAATCATCTGTTGTGATGGAATCAGAGATGACTTTGCCCAATGTATGAGCCATCCGTGGGTCTGTAGACAAGTTATTGTCTGCTGGAGATGGCCCAAGCACAATTCCTGGGACAGTGTCAGGATGAAAATATCGTCAAGGTATGGAAAAATTCTTATCCCCTGCTTTCGGAGATAAGCTGCCATAACCACCATAATCTTGGTAAATATTCTGGAAGCTGTGGCTAACCCAAAGGGTAAGGCCTGGAACTGAAAATGTTGATGGAGGATGGCGAACCTGAGGTAACACTGATGAGACAGTGCTATAGGAACATGCAGGTAAGCATCCTGTATATCTAGGGATACCATGTAATCCCCTGGTTCCATAGCTAAAACTATGGAGCGTAATGTCTCCATGTGGAACCGTGGTACCAAAATGTATTTGTTTAACATTTTGAGATTGAGAATCGTCCGAAACGACCCATTCTGAACCAAAAACAGGATGGAGTAAAAACCCTGTCCCCATTGTGCAGGGGGTACTGGAATAATTAATCCTGACTGAAGCAATTTCTGAACTCCTTCTTGCAGGGCTCTGGCCTTCGCCTCTATCCGTGACGGGCTGGTGCAGAAGAACTTTTGAGGAGGCTGCTTCTTGAAAGGGAAAACATAACCCAGAGATACCACTTCTTGCACCCAGGCATCTGTTGTAGACTGCTGCCATATCTGTGCAAAAGGAAGAAGTCGGCCCCCTACCCTGGGGTCCCCCAGGCGGAGGCCCGCACCATCAGGCTGATGGCTTATCTTCTGGGTTGGAAGCTGGCCCTCTGGTGGCCTAATGCTTCTTTGCCTTACCAAACTTATTGTATTGGGGCTGCTTACGATCACTTTTTCCTTTTGCTTTTCCTTGCGAAATGGCCGAAAAACCGGACCCTTAGGTCTGGGTTATATGTGGCAGGAAACCTGACCTTCTTGGATTCTGCCTCTGATTCCAGAATATCTGTCAATTCCTTACCAAACAGAATATTCCCCACAAAAGGCAAAGATTCCAGAACCTTTTTCAATTCTGAATCAGCTTTCCACGTACGCAGCCAAACTGCTCTGCGAGCAGCTTCTTTTAAGGCTGATACTTTAGAAGCAATAGTACCCATATCTATTGCCGCTTCTTCTAAGAATACTGCAGCCTGTTTCATGTGAGCTATATGGGTAGGTGCTGAAAGCCCGTCTTCGAGTACCTCAGCCCATTCAGCTACTGCTTTTGCCATCCAAGCTGAAGCCATAGCTGGCCTTATGACTACCCCCGACAGTGAAAATATGGTTTTAAAAAACCCATCCACTCTCCTTTCTGTGACATCATTCAATGACGTTGACTGCAAAGGCAATATAAATTTTCGCACTAATCGAATGACATGCGTATCTACCTTAGGAGGCACTTCCCTTTTTAAACAGTTCCCAGTTGGAAAAGGGTAATTGGAATCCCATTTTCTGGGAATTCTATATTTTTATTGGGTGCAGCCCAAGCTTCTTCCATGAGTTTCGTCAGCTGATCTGATCCTGGAAACTCGACCCTAACTGTTTTGGGACGTTTAAACATAGGTGCCTTAGTTTTTAACACTGGCTCTGCTGAATCCTCTAAGGACAGAATAGCCTTCATTGCTCCAATTAATTCAGCTATATCCACTGAGCTGATACCTTCCACCTGTTCTTGATATGATGAAGCAGAGTACATAGAGCTATCATCATCTGATGTATCATCCTGTGTAGCCTGTGAATTTTATGATTTATTTACACCCGGTTTATCAGCTTGCTGTGTATCCTGAGCTGTAGTGGATATACCGTAATAAGGGAGCTGCATGTATGGGTTAATAGTGTATCCTACTGCTGGTATTGAAGCTGTAGGAATTACCAGTTCAGCTATACTGGACACGGTCTGTGCAAACATCGCCCAAGGTGGATCTACCTGCAGTTGAACAGGGATCTGCCTTGCAATCTGCTGAAAATCAAAACAATTTGCACATCATGTGCCAGATCCTGAGAGGATAATCCCGTTTTGCAGGACAAACATGTTATAAGTGTTGGTGTTACTGTCAGTGTAACCTCGTCACTTTTGCCGCTCTTAGACATGATAAATTATCAGCTTTTCACAGTGTACTACACACTTAGTGACTGTAATCACTTTACCTTATTAAAGTGATATCAATCTGACCCCATCCCATGCACCAGCATTGAGGTTCAGAAGAAACCACTGACAAACATATATAAAGTCAGCAATCACACTAGCAGTCAGTCACATGTTATATATTAGTCATTTGAGCACAACAGATCCAAACGTATTCAGACGCAATGCGAAGAAAACCACAGTAATGTACAGACTCATATGCAATAGGCACTTAAATTTAACTATTTATACTGACAAAAGTAGAAAGAATTGTAGTGCTGTATAACACGTACTCAGTAGAGTGGGATACAGGGAGACTCACCTCACTTCCAAGATCGATCAATATGTTAGCAAACGCCGAGTGGATCCAGACGATACTAGTGTACACTGTCGCTCCGGGAACTTTAAGTGAACACAGACGCACTGTGCATACAAGCGCACCGGTCATACAGACGCCTGTCCTGCGACTGGGTCTCCTCGCGGTAGAGTTTAGTGTACACAGACGCAGCGGCCTATGCTGCGACCGAGACACCTCGTGGTAGCGTCTGAGACGGAAGTGAGGCAACAGTTCATGGCAGGAGACCGACGGAAACTGGTCATGAACTGGGGGGAGGGGCGAACAGGAGAGCGTCTGACTGCCCATGCTGACATCAACCCTAGGGATCCCAGCCTCATACCATTACTGGCACTTTATGATCCCTAAAGCCTAGCTCTGGAGCATCCGTGGTGGCGGTGCATCAGCTACTGTTTGGTAGTCTCCTCCCAAACCAGTGCGGCTGTGTCCGTATTCGCCTTCTAAGTGGAACCGGTGCCTTACCTTCTCCCCGTGCTCCGGCCACAGCCTGGTAACGTCTGGTGGACCTGCTAGTATATCAGACACAGACGCCCGTCGACACAGTACTTGTACCGTGGGTAAGCGTTGTTGGAGCGACTCTTTCCAATATGCGTTTAAGATGCTGTTAGGAAAGATCACTCAAAAACATAGTTAGACTATTAATAATATAATAATAAAGCTTAGGGCTGGCAGAACACAGCAGCCCTGTGACCATGGTGTGGCTCCTGCAGCACCAAACAAAAAACTGATTTGCCTGAGCCAGTGGGTGGGGTTATATGGACGAGCTCATTGCATCCTGGGAGGACTGAAAGCTTGTGATCTTTGGTGCCAATCCGCTATCGCTCCATCATATCCCATTGTTATCCTGTGGATAACCTGTGGACCCAGCCGGAGAAATAATGAACGAATAGCTCACAACTGTCAATTGTCCATATGCTAGTTGTCCATTGAAAAAGTGATTTCTTGATCTTCTCCAGCTGGAGATTGTATCGCCCACACCTTTGTCTAAATCTTCATCTGCACAAAGTACCTGCCAGTGTCTCTGTAATATCTTTGTGTCGCCCATCTTTGTAGAACGTAACCACAAATCTGCTCCGTCATCTGTCTGAGCTTTTGGGTGGGTGATAAGTATCTGTATCCTACACTTTTGTCTTGTATTTTGAGGGGACGGAGAGGAGAGCAAAGATGAAGTCAGGAGTCACAGCTGGGGGAGGGACTGGACAGAAGGGAGCAGAGCAGGTGGGAGCAGATTGAGGTGACCCATTCCCCTTACTACATTATAAGAACTAAGCAAATATACAATACACAATATATCTGTCAGATTCAGTTTATGTAAATGCAATCAAGTTATTCATGTTAAAATGTATTATTCTTTACTAGGACTATTATTTTAAGTCATGAGTGGAAGGGGAGCATCAGACACTCCTGAGTGATTACGCTATTGGGGGTGAGAGGGGGTAAGAATGGCTACCGGAGAGCTTTGCAGTCAGTGATTGTCTCTGATAGTGGACAAGCGTTGATGCTCTGCCAAGAGGCCGAGTGGGACAAATAACTTTGGGATTATTTAGACCCGTCACCGGCACCTTATCCTGGTCACTGCCTCTATACATCACCCCTGCTGAAACGTACGTTGGATCACCGGCAGACTGTCCCGAGCCACAGGACATTACTGGACTCTCTGCTCCTGTTACTGAGTGCCATGCTGTGGTGCAACTTGTCCTTAATCATAAACATTTCACCTTTCCATCTAATACTGGAAATGATCTGTGAGCCCCATATCCTCACATCAGGTGACGGAATACTGCTGCCTCCAGGCTCGCACACAGTGGGCAGTATACGCGTAATGTACTGTTAGCAGAGCTGGGAATGACGCATTTCTGGTGCACAGCGTGAGAAGCACAAGATCATGGCAGCAGCTAAGGTCAGGGGGAGGTCAGTCACACCCACATGAGGGACAGCAGACAAACCTGGCAGCCGGAGCTGATCCGATCAGGGGTATGCATGATCATTCGCTACCAGTTATCCATATATAGCACATACATATTCCTCAGCACTTTACAGAGAATATCCGCTCACTTACCTCAGTCCCAGGGGCTAACAGTCTATATTCCTTACCACATAGGCAAACACATATACACTAGTTGCTCAGCTGGTATAATTTTTGGATTGTGGGAGGAAACCCATAAAAGAACAGGGAGAAAATAATAACTCCATGCAGTAAGGGACTTGAACCCACAACCTCACCTCTGTGATTCAGTAATGCTTGCCATTACACCAACTGTGCTGCTCACTGCTATAACAGGAGAAGGAGAAGAATAGTAACAGATGTCTTCTGATGTATGAGAAAGTGTGGGGTGGAGACTGGTCAGATTTCTGGGCTGACAACACACAGTGACATGATGTGAGGGGAGAGCAGGAGTATAATAGGGGCTGATGGCTCCTGATGTGTGAGATACACCAGAGAGTGCGAGGAGGAGACTGGTCAGATCTCTGGGCTGGTAACATACAGTGACATGATGTGAGGAGGAGAGCAGGAGTATAATAGGGGCTGATATCCCCTGATGTATATGATACACCAGAGAGTGTGGGGAGGAGACTGGTCAGATCTCTGGGCTGGTAACACACAGTGACATGATGTGAGGGGGAGAGCAGGAATATAATAGGGGCTGATGGCTCCTGATGTATGAGAAACACCAGAGAGTGTGGGGAGGAGACTGGTCAGATCTCTGGGCTGGTAACACACAGTGACATGATGTGAGGGGGAGAGCAGGAATATAATAGGGGCTGATGGCTCCTGATGTATGAGATACACCAGAGAGTGTGGGGAGGAGACTGGTCAGATCTCTGGGCTGGTAACACACAGTGACATGATGTGAGGGGGAGAGCAGGAATATAATAGGGGCTGATGGCTCCTGATGTATGAGATACACCAGAGAGTGTGGGGAGGAGACTGGTCAGATCTCTGGGCTGGTAACACACAGTGACATGATGTGAGGGGGAGAGCAGGAGTATAATAGGGGCTGATATCCCCTGATGTATATGATACACCAGAGAGTGTGGGGAGGAGACTGGTCAGATCTCTGGGCTGGTAACATACAGTGACATGATGTGAGAGGAAGAGCAGGAGTATAATAGGGGCTGATATCCCCTGATGTATATGATACACAGAGATGTGGGGAGGAGACTGGTCAGATCTCTGGGCTGGTAACATACAGTGACATGATGTGAGAGGAAGAGCAGGAGTATAATAGGGGCTGATATCCCCTGATGTATATGATACACCAGCGAGTGTGGGGAGGAGACTGGTCAGATCTCTGGGCTGGTAACACACAGTGACATGATGTGAGGGGAGAACAGGAGTATAATAGGGGCTGATGGCTCCTGATGCATATGATACACCAGAGAGTGTCATGAGGAGACTGGTCAGATCTCTGGGATGGTAACATACAGTGACATGGTGTGACGGGAGAACAGGAGTATAATAGAGGATGATGGCTCCTGATGTATGAGATACACCAGAGAGTGTGGAGAGGAGACTGGTCAGATCTCTTGGCTGGTAACATACAGTGACATGACGTGAGAGGGAGAGCAGGAGTATAATAGGGGCTGATGTCCCCTGATGTATATGATACACCAGAGAGTGTCGTGAGGAGACTGGTCAGATCTCTGGGCTGGTAACATAGAGTGACATGATGTGAGGGAGAGAGCAGGAGTATAATAGGGGCTGAAGGCTCCTGATGTATGAGATACACCAGAGTGTGTGGGGAGGAGACTGGTCAGATCTCTGGGCTGGTAACACACAGTGATATGACGTGAGGGGGAGCAGGAGTATAATAGGGGCTGAAGGCTCCTGATGTATGAGATACACCAGAGTGTGTGGGGAGGAGAGTGGTCAGATCTCTGGACTGGTAACACAAAATTACATGATGTGAGGGGGAGAGCACGAGTATAATAGGGGCTGATGTCCCCAGATGTATATGATACACCAGAGAGTGTGGGGAGGAGACTGGTCAGATCTCTGGGCTGACAACACACAGTGACATGATGTGAGGGGGAGAGCAGGAGTATAATAGTGGATGATGGCTCCTGATGTATGAGATACACCAGAGAGTACGGGGAGGAGACTGGTCAGATCTCTGGGCTGGTAACACACAGTGACATGATGTGAAAGGAAGAGCAGGAGTATAATAGGGGCTGATATCCCCTGATGTATATGATACACCAGAGAGTGTGGGGAGGAGACTGGTCAGATCTCTGGGCTGGTAACATACAGTGACATGATGTGAGAGGAAGAGCAGGAGTATAATAGGGGCTGATATCCCCTGATGTATATGATACACAGAGAGTGTGGGGAGGAGACTGGTCAGATCTCTGGGCTGGTAACACACAGTGACATGATGTGAGAGGAAGAGCAGGAGTATAATAGGGGCTGATATCCCCTGATGTATATGATACACCAGCGAGTGTGGGGAGGAGACTGGTCAGATCTCTGGGCTGGTAACACACAGTGACATGATGTGAGGGGAGAACAGGAGTATAATAGGGGCTGATGGCTCCTGATGCATATGATACACCAGAGAGTGTCATGAGGAGACTGGTCAGATCTCTGGGATGGTAACATACAGTGACATGATGTGACGGGAGAACAGGAGTATAATAGAGGATGATGGCTCCTGATGTATGAGATACACCAGAGAGTGTGGAGAGGAGACTGGTCAGATCTCTTGGCTGGTAACATACAGTGACATGACGTGAGGGGGAGAGCAGGAGTATAATAGGGGCTGATGTCCCCTGATGTATATGATACACCAGAGAGTGTCGTGAGGAGACTGGTCAGGTCTCTGGGCTGGTAACATAGAGTGACATGATGTGAGGGGGAGAGCAGGAGTATAATAGGGGCTGAAGGCTCCTGATGTATGAGATACACCAGAGTGTGTGGGGAGGAGACTGGTCAGATCTCTGGGCTGGTAACACACAGTGACATGATGTGAGGGTGAGAGCAGGAGTATAATAGGGGCTGATGGCTCCTGATGTATGAGATACACCAGAGTGTGTGGGGAGGAGAGTGGTCAGATCTCTGGACTGGTAACACAAAATTACATGATGTGAGGGGGAGAGCAGGAGTATAATAGGGGCTGATGTCCCCTGATGTATATGATACACCAGAGAGTGTCGTGAGGAGACTGGTCAGATCTCTGGGCTGGTAACACACAGTGACATGATGTGAGGGTGAGAGCAGGAGTATAATAGGGGCTGATGGCTCCTGATGTATGAGATACACCAGAGAGTGGGGGGAGGAGACTGGTCAGTTCTCGGAGCTAGTAACACAGTGACATGATGTAAGGGGAGAGCAGGATTATAATACAGGCTGATGGCTCCTGATGTATGAGATACACCAGAGAGTATGCGGGAAGAGACTGGTCAGATCTCTGGGCTGGTAACACACAGTGACATGATGTGAGGGAGAGAGCAGGAGTATAATAGGGGCTGATGGCTCCTGATGTATAACATACACCATAGAGTGTGGGAAGAAGACTGGTCAGATCTCTGGGCTGGTAACACACGGTGACATGATGTGAGGGGGAGAGCAGGAGTATAATAGGGGCTGATGGCTCCTGATGTATAACATACACCATAGAGAGTGTGGGAAGAAGACTGGTCAGATCTCTGGGCTGATAACACACAGTGACATGATGTGAGGGGGAGAGCAGGAGTATAATAGGGGCTGATGGCTCCTGATGTATGAGATACACCAGAGTGTGTGGGAAGGAGACTGTTCAGATCTCTGGGCTGGTAACACACAGTGACATGATGTGAGGGGGAGAGCAGGAGTATAATAGGGGCTGATGGCTCCTGATGTATGAGATACACCAGAGTGTGTGGGAAGGAGACTGGTCAGATCTCTTGGCTGGTAACACACAGTGACATGATGTGAGGGGGAGAGTAGGAGTATAATGGGGGCTGATGGCTCCTGATGTATGAGATACACCAGAGTGTGTAGGCAGGAGACTGGTCAGATCTCTGGGCTGGTAACACACAGTGACATGATGTGAGGGGGAGAGCAGGAGAATAATAGGGGCTGAGGTCCCCTGATGTATGAGATACACCAGAGAGTGTGGGGAGGAGACAAGTCAGATATCTGTGCTGGTAACACACAGTGACATGATGTGAGGGGGAGAGCAGGACTATAATAGGGACTGATGGCTACTGATGTATGAGATACACTAGAGAGTGTGGGGAGGAGACTGGTCAGTTCTCGGAGCTAGTAACACAGTGACATGATGTGAGGGGAGAGCAGGATTATAATACAGGCTGATGGCTCCTGATGTATGAGATACACCAGAGAGTATGGGGGAAGAGACTGGTCAGATCTCTGGGCTGGTAACACACAATGACATGATGTGAGGATGAGAGCAGGAGTATAATAGGGGCTGATGGCTCCTGATGTATGAGATACACCAGAGAGTGTGGGGAGGAGACTGGTCAGTTCTCGGAGCTAGTAACACAGTGACATGATGTGAGGGGAGAGCAGGATTATAATACAGGCTGATGGCTCCTGATGTATGAGATACACCAGAGAATATGGGGGAAGAGACTGGTCAGATCTCTGGGCTGGTAACACACAGTGACATGATGTGAGGGAGAGAGCAGGAGTATAATAGGGGCTGATGGCTCCTGATGTATAACATACACCATAGAGTGTGGGAAGAAGACTGGTCAGATCTCTGGGCTGGTAACACACAGTGACATGATGTGAGGGGGAGAGCAGGAGTATAATAGGGGCTGATGGCTCCTGATGTATAACATACACCATAGAGAGTGTGGGAAGAAGACTGGTCAGATCTCTGGGCTGATAACACACAGTGACATGATGTGAGGGGGAGAGCAGGAGTATAATATGGGCTGATGGCTCCTGATGTATGAGATACACCAGAGTGTGTGGGAAGGAGACTGGTCAGATCTCTTGGCTGGTAACACACAGTGGCATGATGTAAGGGGGAGAGCAGGAGTATAATAGGGGCTGATGGCTCCTGATGTATAACATACACCATAGAGAGTGTGGGAAGAAGACTGGTCAGATCTCTGGGCTGATAACACACAGTGACATGATGTGAGGGGGAGAGCAGGAGTATAATAGGGGCTGATGGCTCCTGATGTATGAGATACACCAGAGTGTGTGGGTAGGAGACTGGTCAGATCTCTGGACTGGTAACACAAAATTACATGATGTGAGGGGGAGAGCAGGAGTATAATACGGGCTGATGTCCCCTGATGTATATGATACACCAGAGAGTGTGGGGAGGAGACTGTTCAGATCTCTGGGCTGGTAACACACAGTGACATGATGTGAGGGGGAGAGCAGGAGTATAATAGGGGCTGATGGCTCCTGATGTATGAGATACACCAGAGTGTGTGGGAAGGAGACTGGTCAGATCTCTTGGCTGGTAACACACAGTGACATGATGTGAGGGGGAGAGCAGGAGTATAATAGGGGCTGAGGTCCCCTGATGTATGAGATACACCAGAGAGTGTGGGGAGGAGACAAGTCAGATCTCTGTGCTGGTAACACACAGTGACATGATGTGAGGGGGAGAGCAGGACTATAATAGGGACTGATGGCTACTGATGTATGAGATACACTAGAGAGTGTGGGGAGGAGACTGGTCAGTTCTCGGAGCTAGTAACACAGTGACATGATGTGAGGGGAGAGCAGGATTATAATACAGGCTGATGGCTCCTGATGTATGAGATACACCAGAGAGTATGGGGGAAGAGACTGGTCAGATCTCTGGGCTGGTAACACACAGTGACATGATGTGAGGGAGAGAGCAGGAGTATAATAGGGGCTGATGGCTCCTGATGTATAACATACACCATAGAGTGTGGGAAGAAGACTGGTCAGATCTCTGGGCTGGTAACACACAGTGACATGATGTGAGGGAGAGAGCAGGAGTATAACAGGGGCTGATGACTCCTGATGTATGAGATACACCAGAGAGTGTGGGGAGGAGACTGGTCAGATCTCTGGGCTGGTAACACACAGTGATATGACGTGAGGGGGAGCAGGAGTATAATAGGGGCTGATGTCCCCTGATGTATATGATACACCAGAGAGTGTCGTGAGGAGACTGGTCAGATCTCTGGGCTGGTAACATACAGTGACATGATGTGAATGGGAGAGCAGGAGTATAATAGGGGCTGATGGCTCTGGACTCCTCCAATGGTCAGATACATATCTCTCATTAGTTTGTACTGACAGAAAAGGGTGTAGAATGAGATATTGCTGTAGTGACTGAGGAAGGAGAATATGGGACTCTATTCTGTAATAAAATAGTGGAATGCCCTCCCACGCACAATAAGACTCGCCTCTAGTCTCCAAAACTTTAAGCAATTCCTGAAGGTGAGTTTATCGAATTCTGGAAATGCCCACATAGCTTCATATACTTTACTTTCCAATTACATCCCCACTGTAGAGTCCACACATAACCTCACATGTTTTTACTTTCTTCACTTTCCCATCCTCCCGACACCAGGCCAACATTGCTGTGTAACGATATCATACAGCCCACCAAGGACTTTTGCAATCTGGTGGACCTTTTTGCAATAGTCAACACCTATCGTTGTCTATCAATGCCTACTTCCCTATAGATTGTAAGCTTGAAAGCAGGGCCGTCCTACCTCTATGAATTTCTGTTATTACCTATTCTTGTTATCGGACTGTTTTCACTCGTTTGGTTTTATTTTATCACTGTTTCCAATTGTAAAGAGCAACAGAATTTGATGCGCTATATAAGGAACTGTAAATAAATAAAATAAAGTGTTTATTGCTCACCTGTGCTGATATCTGTAGGGATTTCCTCCTCCTTACACTGCAGATCACCCCTCACATACGTCTCTTCTTCTCCCTCCGTATCTACTGCCTTCATATCAGTCACATACGTCTCTTCTTCTCCATCTATATCTTCTGCCTTCATATCAGTCACATACATCTCTTCTTCTCCCTCTATATCTTCTGATTTCATATCAGTCACATACGTCTCTTTTTCTCCCTCTATATCTTCTACCTTCATATCAGTCACACACGTCTCTTCTTCTCCCTCTATATCTTCTGCCTTCATATCAGTCACATACATCTCTTCTTCTCCCTCTATATCTTCTGCTTTCATATCAGTCACATACGTCTCTTTTTCTCCCTCTATATCTTCTACCTTCATATCAGTCACATTACTCCTATCTTCACCCTAAATACCAACAATAATGAACACTTTATAATAAGGCTTATTTCATTATTTGATAGTAAACAGTATAATATCAGTGTATAAGACACACACAGCTCCTCTACAGATCACATAGTTACAGTCACTTTGGTATATTGGCGAGACCCTAAATCCCACCTACCTGATCCTCCTGTGGGATCCTGTGACTCTCCTCTGTACAGTCCTGGGAATACAGAGGACGGGGACATCTCTCTGGGGTATCTCTGTTACTATGCCCATCTGTAGGAGACACAAAGTGACTGAGTACATTGTATATATGCGAGTATCAGATGATGTGTGTATATAGGGGCCCCCATACCTGCTCTCCCTTGTACAATACATGACAGTCTCCTCTTACCCAGTGATGTGAGGGGCCGGTGATTCTCCATCATCACGTCCTTGTACAGACCCCTGTGTTCCTCTATATACTCCCGCTCCTGCATGGAGACATAGACAGTGACATCCTGACACCTTATAGAAACCTGACACACACAGTGATACAGTCATCACCCAGACACATCCCCTGGTGTTACTGTATAATATCCCCTTCCCAGCAGTCACCTCTCCAGTCATCACCCAGACACGTCGCCTGGTGTTACTGTATAATGTCCCATTCCCAGCAGCCACCTCTCCAGTCATCACCCAGACACATCCCCTGGTGTTACTGTATAATGCCCCATTCCCAGCAGTCACCTCTCCAGTCATCACCCAGACACATCCCCTGGTGTTACTGTATAATGTCCCATTCCCAGCAGTCACCTCTCCAGTCATCACCCAGACACATCCCCTGGTGTTACTGTATAATGTCTCATTCCCAGCAGCCACCTCTCCAGTCATCACCCAGACACATCCCCTGGTGTTACTGTATAATGTCCCATTCCCAGCAGTCACCTCTCCAGTCATCACCCAGACACATCCCCTGGTGTTACTGTATAATGTCCCATTCCCAGCAGTCACCTCTCCAGTCATCACCCAGACACGTTCCCCGGTGTTACTGTATAATGTCCCATTCCCAGCAGTCACCTCTCCAGTCAGCAGCTGAATGATCTTGTTGGCGAGTTCTAGGATCTTCTGGTTATTGTGTCTCTCATGTATCAGTGAGTGAGGTGGAGGCACCGTGATGGGGCTCTGGGTTCTGCTCAGTCTTCCTGACACACGGGCACAGCTGCTGGGTGTCTCGAACTTACCGGATGTCTTCCTCACTACCGTGTAACCCTGGGTATAGGGGGAGGGACACATCAAATATCATTGTATAAACTTCCATATCTCCTCACCTCCCCAGTCACGTCCCTGTATTATTACTATAGATACAAGTGATGTCACTGTAACACGCCCAGATCCCCACACCTACTCTGTCATGCCCTTGTATTATTATTATTATTATTATTATTATTATTATAGATATGTGACATCACTGTGACGCTCCAAGATCCCCTCACCTCCCCAGTCATGTCCCTGTATTATTACTATAGATATAACTGATGTCACTGTGACACTCCCAGATCCTCTCACCTCCCTAGTCATGTCACTGTATTACTAAAGATAAAAGTGTACTATAGATATAAGTGGTGTCACTGTGACACTCCCAGAACCCCTCACCTCCCCAATCATGTCACTGTATTACTATAGATATGTGATGTCACTGTGACGCTCCCAGATGCCCTCACCTCCCCAGTCATGTCTCTGTATTATTACTATAGATAAAAGTAATGTCACTGTGATACTCCCAGCCCACCTCACCTAACCAGATAACCTCACCTCCCCAGTCATGTCCCTGTATTATTACTATAGATAAAAGTGATGTCACTGTGACGCTCCCAGAGCCCCTCACCTCCCCAGTCATGTCCCTGTATTATTACTATAGATATAAGTGATGTCACTGTGACGCTCCCAGAGCCCCTCACCTCCCTAGTCATGTCCCTGTATTATTACTATAGATAAAAGTGATGTCACAGTGACGGTCCCTGATCCCCTCACCTCCCCAGTCATGTCCCTGTATTATTACTAGAGATATAAGTGATGTCACTATGACACTCCCAAATCCCCTCACCTTCCCAGTCATGTCCCTGTATTATTACTATAGATAATAAGATTTTACTTACCGATAAATCTATTTCTCATAGTCCGTAGTGGATGCTGGGACTCCGTAAGGACCATGGGGAATAGCGGCTCCGCAGGAGACAGGGCACAAAATAAAAGCTTGAGTATCAGGTGGTGTGCACTGGCTCCTCCCCCTATGACCCTCCTCCAAGCCAGTTAGGATACTGTGCCCGGACGAGCGTACATAATAAGGAAGGATATTGAATCCCGGGTAAGACTCATACCAGCCACACCAATCACACCGTACAACTCGTGATCTGAACCCAGTTAACAGTATGATAAATGTAAAGGAGCCTCTGAAAAGATGGCTCAACAATAATAACCCGAATTTTTTTGTAACAATAACTATATACAAGTATTGCAGACAATCCGCACTAGGGCTGGGCGCCCAGTATCCACTACGGACTATGAGAAATAGATTTATCGGTAAGTAAAATCTTATTTTCTCTAACGTCCTAAGTGGATGCTGGGACTCCGTAAGGACCATGGGGATTATACCAAAGCTCCCAAACGGGCGGGAGAGTGCGGATGACTCTGCAGCACCGAATGAGAGAACTCCAGGTCCTCCTCAGCCAGGGTATCAAATTTGTAGAATTTAGCAAACGTGTTTGCCCCTGACCAAGTAGCTGCTCGGCAAAGTTGTAAAGCCGAGACCCCTCGGGCAGCCGCCCAAGATGAGCCCACTTTCCTTGTGGAATGGGCTTTTACTGATTTTGGCTGTGGCAATCCTGCCACGGAATGTGCAAGCTGAATTGTACTACAAATCCAACGAGCAATCGTCTGCTTGGAAGCAGGAGCACCCAGCTTGTTGGGTGCATACAGGATAAACAGCGAGTCAGATTTTCTGACTCCAGCCGTCCTGGAAACATATATTTTCAAGGCCCTGACAACTTCAAGCAACTTAGAGCCCTCTAAGTCCCTAGTAGCCGCAGGTACCACAATAGGTTGGTTCATGTGAAATGCAGAAACCACCTTAGGTAGAAATTGAGGACGAGTCCTCAATTCCGCCCTGTCAGAATGAAAAATTAAGTAAGGGCTTTTACATGATAAAGCCGCCAATTCTGACACACGCCTGGCTGAAGCCAAGGCTAACAGCATCGACACCTTCCACGTGAGATATTTTAAATCTACCGTAGACAATGGTTCAAACCAATGTGATTTTAGAAAACTCAACACAACATTGAGATCCCAAGGTGCCACTGGAGGCACAAAAGGAGGCTGTATGTGCAGCACCCCTTTCACAAATGTCTGAACTTCAGGTACTGAAGCCAGTTCTTTCTGGAAGAATATCGACAAGGCCGAAATTTGAACCTTAATGGACCCTAATTTTAGGCCCATAGACAGTCCTGTTTGCAGGAAATGCAAGAAACGACCCAGTTGAAATTCCTCTGTAGGGGCCTTCTTGGCCTCACACCACGCAACATATTTACGCCAAATGCGGTGATAATGTTTTGCGGTTACTTCTTTTCTGGCTTTGACCAGGGTAGGGATGACTTCTTATGGAATGCCCTTTTCCTTTAGGATCCGGCGTTCAACCGCCATGCCGTCAAACGCAGCCGCGGTAAGTCTTGGAACAGACAAGGCCCCTGCAGTAGCAGGTCCTTTCTTAGAGGTAGAGGCCACGGTTCATCCGTGAGCATCTCTTGAAGTTCCGGGTACCAAGACCTTCTTGGCCAATCCAGAACCACGAGTATAGTTCTTACTCCTCTCCTTCTGATGATTCGCAATACTTTTGGTATGAGAGGCAGAGGAGGGAACACATACACTGACTGGTACACCCACGGCGTTACCAGAGCGTCCACTGCTATTGCCTGAGGGTCCCTTGACCTGGCGCAATATCTGTCCAGTTTTTTGTTTAGACGTGACGCCATCATGTCCACCTTTGGTTTTTCCCAACGGTTTACAATTTGGTGGAAGACTTCTGGGTGAAGTCCCCACTCTCCCGGGTGAAGGTCGTGTCTGCTGAGGAAGTCTGCTTCCCAGTTGTCCACTCCCGGAATGAACACTGCTGACAGTGCTATTACATGATTTTCCGCCCAGCGAAGAATCCTTGCAGTTTCTGCCATTGCCCTCCTGCTTCTCGTGCCGCCCTGTCTGTTTACGTGGGTGACTGACGTGATGTTGTCCGATTGGATCAACACCGCCTGACCCTGAAGCAGAGGTTTTGCTTGATTTAAAGCATTGTAAATGGCCCTTAGTTCTAGAATGTTTATATGAAGAGATGTTTCCATGCTTGACCACAAGCCCTGGAAATTCCTTCCCTGTGTGACTGCTCCCCAGCCTCTCAGGCTGGCATCCGTGGTTACCAGGATCCAATCCTGAATGCCAAATCTGCGGCCCTCTAGTAGATGAGCACTCTGAAGCCACCACAGGAGAGACACCCTTGTCCTTGGCGACAGGGTTATCCGCTGATGCATCTGAAGATGCGATCCGGACCATTTTCCCAGTAGATCCCACTGAAACGTTCTTGCATGGAATCTTCCGAATGGAATCGCTTCGTAAGAAGCCACCATTTTTCCCAGGACCCTCGTGCACTGATGTACCGAGACCTGTCCTGGTTTTAGGAGGTTCCTGACTAGCTCGGATAACTCCCTGGCCTTCTCCTCCGGGAGAAACACCTTCTTCTGGACTGTGTCCAGAATCATTCCTAGGAACAGTAGACGTGTCGTTGGAATCAGCTGCGATTTTGGGATATTTAGAATCCATCCGTGCTGACGTAGCACCACCTGAGATAGTGCCACTCCGACTTCTAACTGTTCCTTGGTTCTTGCCCTTATCAGGAGATCGTCCAAGTAAGGGATAATTAAGATGCCTTTTCTTCGTAGAAGAATCATCATTTCGGCCATTACCTTGGTAAAGACCCGAGGCGCCGTGGACAATCCAAACGGCAGCGTCTGAAACTGATAATGACAGTTTTGTACTACAAACCTGAGGTACCCTTGGTGAGAAGGGTATATTGGGACGTGAAGATAAGCATCTTTGATGTCCAGAGACACCATATAGTCCCCTTCTTCCAGGTTCGCTATCACTGCTCTGAGTGATTCCATCTTGAATTTGAACCTTTTTATGTAAGTGTTCAAAGATTTTAGATTTAAGATTGGTCTCACCGAGCCGTCCGGCTTCGGTACCACAAATAGTGTGGAATAATACCCCTTCCCCTGTTGTAAGAGGGGTACCTTGATTATCACCTGCTGGGAGTACAGCTTGTGAATGGCTTCCAGAACTGCCTCCCTTTCGGAGGGAGACTTTGGTAAAGCAGACTTCAGGAACCGATGAGGAGGAAACGCCTCGAATTCCAGTTTGTACCCCTGTGATACTACCTGTAGAATCCAGGGATCCACTTGCGAGTGAGCCCACTGCGCGTTGAAATTCTTGAGACGGGCCCCCACCGTGTCTGAGTCTGCTCGTAAAGCCCCAGCGTCATGCTGAAGACTTGGCAGAAGCAGGGGAGGGCTTCTGCTCCTGGGAAGCGGCTGCATGGTGCAGTCTTTTTCCTCTTCCTCTGCCCTTGGGCAGAAAAGAGTGGCCTTTTGCTCGCTTGTACTTATGGGAACGAAAGGACTGAGTTTGAAAAGATTGTGTCTTTTTCTGCTGATGTGAAGTAACCTGGGGTAAAAAGGTGGATTTTCCAGCCGTTGCCGTGGCCACCAGGTCTGTTAGACCAGCCCCAAATAACTCCTCCCCCTTATACGGCAATACTTCCATGTGCCGTTTGGAATCTGCATCCCCTGACCACTGTCGCGTCCATAATGCTCTTCTGGCAGAGATGGACATTGCACTTACTCTTGATGCCAGGGTACAAATATCACTCTGCGCATCACGCATATATAGCAATGCATACTTTAAATGCTCTATAGTTAACAAAATATTGTCCCTATCCAGGGTATCAATATTCTCAGTCAGGTAATCCGCCCATGCGACTCCAGCACTGCACATCCAGGCTGATGCGATTGCTGGCCGCAGTATAACACCAGTATGTGTGTATATACTTTTTAGGATATTTTCCAGCCTCCTATCAGCTGGTTCTTTGAGGGTGGCCGTATCAGGGGACGGTAACGCCACTTGTTTAGATAAACGTGTGAGCGCCTTATCTACCCTAGGGGGTGTTTCCCACCGCGCCCTATCCTCTGGCGGGAAAGGGTATAGTGCTAATAATTTATTAGAGATTAGCTGTTTTTTATCGGGGGAAACCCACGCTTTATCACACACCTCATTTATTTCATCAGACTCAGGAAAAACTATTGCCAGTTTTTTCACACCCCACATAATACCCGCCTTTGTGGTACTTGTAGTGTCAGAAAGGTTCAATGCCTCTTTCATTGCCGTGATCATGTAACGTGTGGCCCTACTGGACATTACGTTTGTCTCGTCACCGTCGACACTAGACTCAGTATCTGTATCTGGATCCGTGTCGACCCACTGAGGTAGCGGCCGTTTTAGGGCCCCTGACGGTGTCTGAGACGCCTGAACAGGCACTAATTGATTTGCCGGCTTTCTCATGTCGTCAACAGTTTTTTGTAAATTGTTGACATTATCACTTAATTGCTTAAACACAATCATCCAGTCAGGTGTCGACTCCCTAGGGGGTGACATCACCAACACAGGCAACTGCTCCGCCTCCACCTCATTTTCCTCCTCATACATGTCGACACACGCGTACCGACACACAGCACACACACCGGGAATGCTCTGATAGAGGACAGGACCCCACTTAGCCCTTTGGAGAGACAGAGGGAGAGTCTGCCAGCACACACCCAGCGCTATATATATACAGGGATAACCTTATATAAGTGTTAATCCCTTCTAGCTGCTGTTTAATTTTATCTGCTGCCAAAATGCCCCCCCTTCTCTTTTTTACCCTGAATCAGAAGCAGGACTGCAGGGGAGAGTCAGGGAGCCGTCCTTCCAGCGGAGCTGTGAGGGAAAAATGGCGCCAGTGTGCTGAGGAGATAGGCCCCGCCCCTTCACGACGTCCTTCTCTCCCGCTTTTTCTGTGTAAAATGGCAGGGGGAAAAATACATCCATATAGCCCTGGAGCTATATGTGATGTATTCCTTTAGCCAGCTAAGGTATTCGTGTTATATTGCATCTCAGGGCGCTCCCCCCCCAGCGCCCTGCACCCTCAGTGACCGGAGTGTGAAGTGTGCAGTGAGAGCAATGGCGCACAGCTGCGGTGCTGTGCGCTACCTTAGTCTGAAGACAGGATGTCTACTGCCGCCGATTTCACCGGACCTCTTCGTCTCTTCTGGCTCTGTAAGGGGGACGGCGGCGCGGCTCCGGTGACCCATCCAGGCTGAACCTGTGATCGTCCCTCTGGAGCTAACGTCCAGTAGCCTAAGAAGCCCAATCCACTCTGCACTCAGGTGAGTTTGCTTCTTCTCCCCTTAGTCCCACGGTGCAGTGAGCCTGTTGCCAGCAGGACTCACTGAAAATAAAAAAAACCTAACTAAACTTTTATTCTAAGCAGCTCAGGAGAGCCACCTAGATTGCACCCTTCTCGGCCGGGCACAAAAATCTAACTGGCTTGGAGGAGGGTCATAGGGGGAGGAGCCAGTGCACACCACCTGATACTCAAGCTTTTATTTTGTGCCCTGTCTCCTGCGGAGCCGCTATTCCCCATGGTCCTTACGGAGTCCCAGCATCCACTTAGGACGTTAGAGAAATAAGTGATGTCACTGTGACACTCCCAGATCCCATCACCTCCCCAGTCTTGTCCCTGTATTATTACTATAGATATAAGTAACGTCACTGTGATAGTCCCAGAAACCCTCACCTCCCCAATCATGTCCCTAGCTTTTTGACGTCACTGTGATGCTCACAGATCCCCTTACCTCCCCAGTCATGTCCCTGTATTATTATTATTATAGATATGTGACATTACAGCGATACACCCAGACCCCTCAATTCCCCAGTCATGTCCCTGTATTACTATAGATATACAGTAAGTGATGTCACTGTGATGCTTCCAAATCCCCTCAACTCCCCAGTCATGTACCTGTATTATTGCTATAGATATAAGTAACGTCACTGTGATACTCCCAGATCCCCTCACTTCCCCAATCATGTCCCTGTATTACTATAGATATAATAAGATTTTACTTACTGGTAAATCTATTTCTCGTAGTCCGTAGAGGATGCTGGGACTCCGTAAGGACCATGGGGAATAGACGGGCTCCGCAGGAGATAGGGCCCTTTAAGAAAGCTTTGGATTCTGGGTGTGTACTGGCTCCTCCCTCTATGCCCCCTCCTCCAATCACACTGTATAACTTAAGATAAACTTACCCAGTTAACAGTATGAACAACAACATAGCCACGGTATCACCGAAAACTACAACATAACCCTTATGTAAGCAATAACTATATACAAGTCATGCAGAAGAAGTCCGCATTTGGGACGGGCGCCCAGCATCCTCTACGGACTACGAGAAATAGATTTACCAGTAAGTAAAATCTTATTTTCTCTAATGTCCTTAAGGATGCTGGCACTCCGTAAGGACCTTGGGGATTATACCAAAGCTCCCAAACGAGCGGGAGAGTGCGGATGACTCTGCAGCACTGATTGAGCAAACAGGAGGTCCTCCTCAGCCAGGGTATCAAACTTATAGAACTTTGCAAAGGTGTTTGTCCCCGACCAAGTAGCTGCTCGGCACAACTGTAATGCCGAGATCCCTCGGGCAGCCGCCCACGAAGAGCCCACTTTCCTAGTGGAGTGGGCCTTAACCGATTTCGGTAACGGCAATCCTGCCGTAGAATGCGCCTGCTGAATCGTGTTACAGATCCAGCGAGCAATAGTCTGCTTTGAAGCAGGGGCGCCAACCTTGTTGGCCGCATACAGAACAAACAAAGCTTCAGTCTTCCTGATCGAGCCGTTCTGGTCACATAAATCTTCAAAGCCCTGACTACATCCAGGGACTCGGAATCCTCCAAGTCCCTTGTAGCCACAGGCACGACAATAGGTTGGTTCACATGAAAAGATGAGACCACTTTTGGCAGAAAGTGAGGACGAGTCCTCAACTCTGCCCTATCCACGTGAAAAACCAAGTATGGGCTTTTATGCGATAAAGCCGCCAATTCTGAAACACGTCTTGCCGAAGCGAACGCCAACAACATGACCACTTTCCACGTGAGGTATTTCAACTCCATCGTTTTAAGTGGTTCAAACCACAGTGACTTGAGGAAACGTAACACCACGTTAAGATCCCAAGGTGCCACCGGAGGCACAAAGGGAGGCTGAATATGCGGCACCCCCTTCACAAAAGTCTGTACCTCAGGAAGAGAGGCCAATTCTCTTTGAAAGAAAATGGATAAGGCCGAAATCTGCACCTTTATGGACCCTAATTTTAGGCCTAAGGTCACTCCTGTTGAAGGAATTGTAGTAGACGGCCCAAATGGAAATCCTCCGTAGGAGCAGCTCTGGCCTCACACCAAGAAACATATTTTGCCATATACGGTGATAATGTTTCAATGTCACGTCTTTCCTAGCCTTCATCAGGGTAGGAATGACTTCCTCCGGAATTCCTTTTTCCGCTAGGATCCGGCGTTCAACCGTCATGCCATCAAACGCAGCCGCGGTAAGTCTTGGAACAGACAGGGCCCCTGCTGCAGTAGGTCCTGCCTTAGAGGAAGAGGATCTTCTGTGAGCAACTCTTGCAGTTTCGGATACCAAGTCCTCCGCGGTCAATCTGGAACAATGAGGATTGTTCTGACCCTGCTTATTCTTACAATTCTCAACACCTTGGGTATGAGAGGAAGAGGAGGAAACACATAGACCTATCTGAACACCCAAGGTATCACCAGAGCGTCTACCGCTACCGCCAGAGGGTCCCTTGACCTGGCGCAATACCGCTTTAGCTTTTTGTTGAGATGGGACGCCATCATGTCTATTTTAGGCAGGCCCCACCGATCCGCGATCTGTGCAAAGACTTCTTGATGAAGTCCCCACTCCCCCGGATGCAGGACGTGCCTGCTGAGGAAGTCTGCCTCCCAGTTGTCCAACCCCGGGATGAACACCTCTGACAGCGCGCTTACATGGTCTTCCGCCCAGCGTAGAATCCTGGTCGCTTCTGCCATGGCCACTCTGCTCCTTGTTCAGCCCTGGCGGTTTATATGAGCCACTGCCGTGACATTGTCTGACTGAATCAGAACCGTTCTCCGCTTGACGCAGGGCGTTGTATATGGCCCTCAACTCCAGGACGTTGATGTGGAGACAAGTCTCCAGGCTTGATCAGAGACCATGGAAATTTCTTCCCAGTGCCACTGCTCCCCAACCTCAGAGGCTTGGGTCCGTGGTGCCGAACCTGCGACCCTCTAGAACAGGGGTGGGCAATTATTTCAGCTGGAGGGCCGCTTAACACTTCCAGCGAATATTCGAGGGCCACATACAAAATATCTTGTATATACAATATCTATCACAAAAATGCTGTTAGATTTTGATTAAAAAATATTTTATTATACGAAGCAAACAGAAGACAGAACACAAGAGAGAGAAAAAATAACAAACACTCAAGCCTTTGTACAATCAAGTGGAGTGTTCGTTTAAAAAAAAAAAAAAATAACAATCAAAGGTGGAATTAACAATTACATAAAAGAGTCAGTGAGATGATTGAAACCTCTGATGCGCATTAACCAGAGAAGCGAAGTCAGGCATCATCTCTGTTGTCGCAATCCGAAGCACAGCTGCAAGGTGCTCATCATTCATGGAAGATCTGTGTTTTGACTTGTTAAATTTCATCACAGAAAATGCCTGCTCGCATATGTAGGTTGAACCAAATAGCACAAGCATCTTCCGCGCATGAGCCTTGATCCAGTGGCGTAACTAGAAATTTTTCTCCCCCAAGCCAAAAAATTCTTTGGCGCCCCCCCCCCTTACCCCCACCCGCCGCATAATTGGGAGCAAGAAAGGGATAAATATGCGCGCGTCGAAGGCGCGCGCTGCAAAAAAAGGGGCGTGGTTTTGTTGGAATGGGCGTGGTTTCTCATAAAGGGGCGTGGTATTGCAGGAAAAGACTACCTTATACCCCAGTTTTGCAACCTGCACGCCCAGACGTTAGCCACCACAGGAAAGAAAAATAATCCTGATTCATGCCCCTTACATTATTTGTCATTTTTCCTCCTTATAGTAATGCCCAGTATACATTATGCCACATACTGCAATGGCCCTTAGACATTATTCCACACACAATAATGCACATGACACATTATGCCACACACCATAATGCCCCCGACACATTATGCCACACACCGTAATGCCTGTGACACATTATGCCACACACCGTAATGCCTGTGACACATTATGCCACACACCGTAATGCCCCCGACACATTATGACAGGAATCGCAATGCCCGTTATACATTATGCTACACACTGCAATGCCCCTGATACATTATAGCACATACAATGCCTGTGACACATTATGACACACACCGCAATGACCTTGAGACATTATACCACAATGCCCGTGATATAGTATACCATACACCGTAATGCCTGTGACACATACCGCAATGCCCTGCCCGTTATACCCTATGCCACACACCGCAATGCCCGTTATGTATTATGCCACACTGCAATGACCCTGAGACATTATACCACATACCACAATGCCCGTGATATAGTATACCACACACCGTAATGCCTGACACATTATGACACACACCGCAATGTCCGTGATACATTATGCCACACACTGCAATGACCCTGAGACATTATACCACATATCACAATGCCCGCGATATAGTATACCATACACCGTAATGCCTGTGACACATTATGACACACACCGCAATGTCCGTGATACATTATGCCACACACCGTAATGCCCATTACACATTAAGTCCTACAGTAAGGCTTCTAATTACTTTTCAATTACCTTCTCGTTGTCAGGGGTTTCATGCACTGGGTGTCATGCTCGTTGCCAGGTGTTTCATGCACTGGGTGTCATGCTCGTTGTCAGGTGTTTCATGCACTGGGTGTCATGCTCGTTGCTAGGAGGTAGTCCTTGTTGCTAGGGCTGTGCTCCCAGTGCCACATATGACCCCAGTGCCAGATATTCCCCCACGGTGCCAGGTACTCACATGCCCCCGGTGCCAAATATAGCCCCCCCCATGTGCCAGGTACACATATACCCCCCCCAGTGCCACATATGCCCCCAGTGCCAGATATTCCCCCCCAGTGCCACATATGCCCCCAGTGCCAGATATTCCCCCCGTGCCAGATATGCCGCCAGTGCCATATATTCCCCCCCAGTGCCACATATGCCCCCAGTGCCAGATATTCCCCCAGTGCCAGATATCCCCCCCAGTGCCAGACATCCCCCCCAGTGCCATATATGCCCCAGTGCCAGACATCCCCCCCCCAGTGCCAGATATCCCCCCCCCAGTGCCATATATGCCCCAGTGCCAGACATCCCCCCCCAGTGCCATATATGCCCCAGTGCCAGACATCCCCCCCCCAGTGCCAGATATCCCCCCCAGTGCCAGACATCCCCCCCAGTGCCAGATATCCCCCCCCAGTGCCATATATGCCCCAGTGCCAGATATCCCCCCTAGTGCCAGACATCTCCCCCCCAGTGCCATATATGCCCCAGTGCCAGACATCCCCCCCCAGTGCCAGATATCCCCCCCAGTGCCAGACATCCCCCCCCAGTGCCATATATGCCCCAGTGCCAGACATCCCCCCCAGTGCCATATATGCCCCAGTGCCAGACATCCCCCCCAGTGCCAGATATCCCCCCCAGTGCCAGACATCCCCCCCCCAGTGCCAGATATCCCCCCCCAGTGCCATATATGCCCCAGTGCCAGATATCCCCCCTAGTGCCAGACATCTCCCCCCCAGTGCCATATATGCCCCAGTGCCAGACATCCCCCCCCAGTGCCAGATATCCCCCCCAGTGCCAGACATCCCCCCCCCAGTGCCATATATGCCCCAGTGCCAGACATCCCCCCCAGTGCCATATATGCCCCAGTGCCAGACATCCCCCCCCCAGTGCCAGATATCCCCCCCAGTGCCAGACATCCCCCCCCAGTGCCAGATATCCCCCCAGTGCCATATATGCCCCAGTGCCAGATATCCCCCCTAGTGCCAGACATCTCCCCCCCAGTGCCATATATGCCCCAGTGCCAGACATCCCCCCCCCAGTGCCAGATATCCCCCCCAGTGCCAGACATCCCCCCCCCAGTGCCAGATATCCCCCCCCCAGTGCCAGATATCCCCCCCCCAGTGCCATATATGCCCCAGTGCCAGATATCCCCCCTAGTGCCAGACATCTTCCCCCCAGTGCCATATATGCCCCAGTGCCAGACATCCCCCCCCCCAGTGCCAGATATCCCCCAGTGCCAGACATCCCCCCCCCAGTGCCAGATATCCCCCCCAGTGCCAGACATCCCCCCCCCTGTGCCAGATATCCCCCCCCTCAGTGCCATATATGCCCCAGTGCCAGATATCCCCCCTAGTGCCAGACATCTCCCCCCCAGTGCCATATATGCCCCAGTGCCAGACATCCCCCCCCCCCCCCAGTGCCAGATATTCCCCCCAGTGCCGCCGTCGCCGCCGCCGCTTATTGGAGGGACACGGAGGGCACAGATCGCCTCTCCTGTGTCCCTCCTGCTGCATCATCTCCGGCGGCCGCGGGTCTAATAGGGGGAAGTGCCGTCCGTGAGCCAATTAGAGCTCACGGACGGCACTTCCCCCTATTAGACCCGCGGCCGCCGGAGATGATGCAGGAGGGACACAGGAGAGGCACACGCTGTGCCGTCCGTGTCCCTCCAACAAGCGGCGGCGGGAAGGAGAAAGCAGACTGACATGCGGGCGCTCGTCCGCATGTCAGTCTGCTGTAATCAGTGGCGCCCCCGCAGCCCCTCGCCCCCAAGCCACTGCGAGGACTGCGGGGGCAGTAGTTACGCCACTGCCTTGATCTTTGGAAAGTTTTGACCATTGAGAGAGGCATAAAACCGTGGAAGAGGTTCTGATTTGAATTGCTCTTTAAGCAAAGCATCACACTGCAGGTCAATAAGCTCAAGTTGAAGATCACAAGGAGCATTATCGACATCAAATGTGAAAGGTGAGGAGACCAAAGATAAATCTTTTTCTATTGTTTTGAAAGCATTGAATCTCCGTGAAAACTCCCCATGTAAATCGAGTACTGATGATGCGTATTTTTCCAGATTTTCATCTGAAACAGCAACTTGATGCAAAGTGCAGAAATGAGTGAACTGCTTGTTCCTTAAATGACGGGAGAAAAGCAGCAATTTGGTCATAAATGACTTCACGCTGAAATGCAGATCATGAGCAAAAAGCCCCTTCCCTTGCAATCTTAGATTTAATTCATTCATGTGGCCCATAACATCAACAGCAAATGCGAAATCAGATAGCCAATCCTTATTTTTCAGCTGGGGAAAATCGGGTTCTTTTCCTTTCATGTTTAGAAACACCCCAATCTGCTCTCTCAGCTCCCACACTCTTTTCAAAACATTCCCCAAGCTAAGCCATCTCACATTGGTATGATACAGGATATATGTGTGCTCAGCTTCAGTCTCCTCTAGCAGAGCTACAAATTGTCTGTGATTTAATCCTCTTGCGCGAATGTAGTTGACCACTTTTGTAACTGTGTCCACAACGTTGCTTAATTTTAGAACACTTTTACAAAGGACCTCTTGATGTATGATGCAATGTAGAAAGACAATTTTGAGTTCTGGATTCTTTTCACTGACTTGGTCTTGAATTCTTTTTAGCAATCCAATATTTTTTCCTGTTAGATTGGGGCTTCCGTCAGTTGTCACACCAGCCAATTTTTCCCACTCCACTCCAAGTTTGGATACACACTGATTTACAGCCTCCAATAAATCCTTTCCAGTTGTTGTATCTTTCATGGACTGCATTGATGCCAGTTCTTCTGTAATATCAAAATTTTCATTGATACCTCGAATGAAAATCATCAACTGGGCTGTGTCTTTGACATCACAACTTTCATCCAGTGCTAACGCAAAATATGACATATTGTTGACTTTCTTTTTTAATTGCAGTTCCATATTCTCGGATATGTCCTCGATGCGCCTCACAACAGTTCGCCGTGACAAGCTAATATTTTCAAACATTTTTTTCTTGTCTGGGCACAATATTGCAGCAGAGTCAACCATACATTCCTTTATAAATTCTCCTTCGGTGAACGGCTTACTGTTCTTGGTGATTTTGTGTGCTATTAAATAGCTCACCTTTGTAATTCCATCCTGTGCAGATGATAATTTTGTAAAAAATGTTTGCTCTTTTTGGATTCGAGCAACCATCTCATTGGCTTTCTCCAATTTGTCTTCAGCAGATAAATTTTTATACTTCAAAGCATGCTTTGTCTCGAAATGGCGATTTAAATTATATTCTTTGAATACTGCCACGGATTCCTTACAAACTAAGCACACTGCTTTTTCACCAACAAGGAAAAAAAAATATTTAGGAGTCCATTCTTTGTTGAATTTTCTGCATTCACCATCTATCTTTCTTTTCTTTGTGAAACTCATTTCTTAGTCTGTTGATTTTAAATCAAAATCAAAATTTAGGCAATAAATATAAACAAGACTCACACAGTGGTGCGCATTACTGACATCTGTATGATGTTTTTATGTTCTCCGATGTTTGTATGGCTTTCCTCCCACACCACAAAAATATACTGGGAGGTGTTGCGGAATTCATACTGTAAGCGTCAAAAGGGCGGGGACTGATATGAATGACAAATATTTGTAGGAGTAAGTCCTGTGCTGCACAGAGACTGCACAAAGTAGATTTTTGCAGCTCTTCGTACACATACGATCGCACACTTGCATAGGTGAATTTACACTCCCCCTGGGGGCGGCGACTACCCGAACGCAGGACAGCAAAATTATCAGCACAGTGATCAAGTCTGCATCAGCCCTTTAATCAGCAGTTGCAGCAAAATGCATATGCAACCAACTCGAAATAAGACCCGTTATAGGACCCAAGTCAGACACGATCACTGCTGTGCATTTTTGCACAGCAGATGATCGGCTTTGAACTGTGCATACACTGCAATGTGCAGGCACGTCAGTCTGCAGCGCCGGGATGGTGCGAACAAAGCGATCGCACAGGCGATCGCAAGACGATTGACAGGAAGAGGACGTTTGTGGGTGGCAATTGACTGTTTTAGAGGAGTGTCCGGAAAAACGAAGGAGGCACCAGGCATTTCGAGGGAGGCTTTCTGACGTCAGCTCCGGCCCCGATCATCGCAGCGGCTGAGTAAGTCCTGGGCTGCGCAGAGACTGCACAAATTTCTGTTTGTGCAGCTCTCTTGCACATGCGATCGCAACCCCGGCACAGCGATTACCCCCTCCCCCTGTTGGCAGCGACTACCTGATCGCAGCAGTGCAAAAATCGCCTGCTAGCGATCAAGTCTGAATAAGGCCCATAGATATGTATATAACTATAAAAACATAGTACAAACAGTGGCGGATCTTGCCACGGGCAAGCAGGACTTTTGCCCGGGGCGCCGCCTTCCGGAGGGCGCTGGCGCCATCCGGAGGGCGCCGCACCGTGGCAAGATTCGCCACTGCTGCCCGCTGTGTCTCCGTCCGCCTCCGCTGCCCGCTGCCGTCCCCGTCCGCCTCCTGAAGGGAACTAGACGCTATGCGTCTAGTTTCCCTTCCTGGAGAGTAACTTTGCTGAGCGGTGCGCGATGACGTCATTGCGCACCGCATAGCAAAGGTCCTCTCTACGAAGGGAACTAGACGCATAGCGTCTAGTTTCCCTTCGTGGAGAGGACCTTTTGCTGTGCGGTGCGCGATGACGTCATGGCGCACCGCTCAGCATTCAAGCGGCGCTTTTAATGTACAGGGGGCGTAATTGACCACGCCTCCTGTATTAGGCCATGCCCCATTTCCTGCCCGGGGCGCAGAGCGCCCCTGAACCGGCCCTGAGTACATATAACTATAAAAACACACACACCACAATACAATATACAATACATACATAGTACATACATACATAGTAGAATACATCGGTTTTTTTTACAGGCACAATAAATATGTCCAATAAACACAGTAATCCAGTAATAAAAATAAAAAAACACGGGGCTGAAAACAAACAGCAGCCTCTACCCCCCCTGGACCCATATAGCAGTCTATCTTCCCCTCTCTCCTAAACCTATATGGCAGTCCCTGCCCCCCTTTCCCCACCCTCCCCTAAACCTATATAGCAGTCATTACCCTCCCCCACCCCAGCTCCCCTAAACCCATACAACCATTTTTAACTCCCCTCCCCATAACTTATAGGGCAGCATCAGCTTTATCCAGGGGGTTTACCTATTTGTCAGTGACGACCCCCACTGTCAGTGATGATCCGCGCTGCTGCTGCTGATGCTGCTTTTCCCCGCTGGCCGCCGCCGCCGCCGTTTCTTCTCCCCACTGGCCGCTTCTTCGTTCGGCTCTGCAGTGCCTGCCCAGCGTCGCCCCTGTGACGCCCAGCGCATGAGATTGAGGAAATCCCGGTCAGCTGACCATGTGACGTGACCGGGATTTCCTCAGCGGCGCCGCGTCTGCGAGCAGTGCAATGACAAGCGGCCTGTCGGGCCGCTTGTCATTGCACTCTGGTGGGGCACAGCGGGCCAGGCAGGATCGGTCCGCGGGCCGCATCCGGCCCGCGGGCTGCATGTTGCCCACCCCTACTCTAGAAGGTAAGCACTGTTCAGCCACCACAGGAGAGATACCCTGGTCCTGGGAGACAGGGTGATCCTTTGATGCATTTGTAAATGGGACCCGGACTACTTGTCCAAGAGATCCCATTGAAAAGTCCTCACGTGGAATCTGCCGAAAGGGATGGCCTCGTATGAAGCCACCATCTTCCCCAGGACCCGCGTGCACTGATGCACTGAAACCTTCTTTGGTTTCAATAGGTTCCTGACCATGGTCATGAGTTCCTGAACCTTTTCGATCGGAAGAAAAACTTTTTTCTGGTCTGTGTCTAGGATCAGGCCCAGAAAGGTCAGACGCGTTGTAGGAACTAGCTGGGACTTCGGTATATTGAGAATCCAGCCGTGTAGCTGCAACGTCTTCATGGACAGAGACACGCTGTCCAGCAACTTCTCCCGAGATCTCGCCTTTATGAGGAGATCGTCCAAGTATGGGATAATTGTGACCCCCTGCCTGCGCAGGAGCACCATCATTTCCGCCATTAACTTGGTGAAAACCCTCGGGGCCGTGGAAAGCCCAAACGGCAACGTCTGAAATTGGTAGCGACTGTCCCGCACTGCAAATCTCAGGATGGGGGGGGGGAATTGGAACATGAAGGTATGCATACTTTATGTCCAGGAACACCATCCAATCCCCCCTCCAGGCTGGCGATGACCACCCGGAGTGATTCCATTTTGAACTTGAACCTTTTCAAGTACAATTTCAGAGATTTCAGGTTTAAAATGGGCCTGACCGAACCGTCCGGTTTCGGGACCACAACCAGGGTTGAATAATATCCCTCTCCCTGCTGGAGATGAGGAACTGTAACAATCACCTGTTGAACATACAATTTTTGTATTGCTGTCAACACTGACTCCCTCTCTGACGGGGAAGTCGGCAGAGCCGATTTGAAAAACCGGCGAGGAGGCAAGTCTTCAAATTCTAGCCTGTATCCCTGAGCAACAATCTCTACTGCCCAGGGATCCACCTGCGATTGAACCCAGACGTGGCTGAAAAACCGAAGACGAGCCCCCACCAGATCTGCCTCCCCCCGGGAAGCCCCAGCGTCATGCGGTGGACTTTGCAGACGCAGGGGAGGACTTCTGCTCTTGGGAACTAGCTGTGTGCAGCTTCTTTCCCCTCCCTTTTCCTCTGGTAACAAAGAACGATCCCCGCACCTTCTTGTTTTTATTGGAATGAAAGGACTGCATTTGATAATGAGGTGCCTTCTTAGTATGCTGCGGGGGGACATAAGGTAAGAAATTTGACTTACCAGCCGTAGCCGTAGAGACAAGGTCTGAGAGGCCGTCTCCAAACAACTCCCCCCCTTGTACGGCAAGGACTCCATGTGTCCACAGGAGTCGCCTAGCAGAAATAGACATAGCATTTATTCTGGAGCTTAATAAACAAATGTCTCTCTGTGCATCTCTCATATACAAGGCAGCATCTCTGATATGCTCTATGGTCATTTGAATGGCATCCCTATCTAAGGTGTCAATCTCCGCAGATAAGGAATCTGCCCATGCCACCACCGCACTACAAACCCAGGCCGACGCCATAGCCGGTCTAGCAATAGTATCGGAGTGAGTGTAAATGTGCTTCAAGGTAATTTCCTGCCTGCGATCAGCCGGTTCCTTGAGGGAAGCCGTATCCTGAGAAGGCAGTGCCACCTTTTTGGACAAGCGTGTCAGCGCCTTGTCCACTTTTGGTGAAGATTCCCAGCGTATCCTCTACGTTTGTGGAAAAGGAAACGCCATAAGAATCCTTTTGGGAACTTGTGGTCTCCTATCTGGAGAGTCCCAAACCTTTTTGCACAATTCACTTAATTCAAATGATGATGATGGAAAAGTGACTTCAGGCTTTTTCTCTTTATACATGTGCACCCTCGTGTCAGGGACAGGGGGTTCCTCAGAAATATGCAAAACCTCTTTAATGGCCATAATCATGTACCGTATACCCTTAGCCACCTTTGGCTGTAATTTTGCATCTTCATAGTCGACACTAGAGTCAGTATCTGTGTCATCGATCGGGGATATGGTGCGCTTCTGAGACCCCGAAGGCCCTGGCGCCACAGGGACAGGTATGGACTGGGTACCTGACTGATCCCTAGCTTCTGCCTTGTCTAACCTTTTATGCAATAGATTAACATTTGCATTCAACACATTCAGCATATCCAACCATTCCGGTGTCGGCGTTGCTGACGGCGACCTGACATTCAAACACTCCCCCTCCACAGTAAGCGAGCCTTCCTCGTCAAACATGTCGACACACGCGTACCGACACACTTCACAGACACAGGGAACCCCTTTTCTGAAGACAGTATCCCTGCCAAGGCCCTTTGGAGAGACAGACAGAGAGTATGCCAGCACACACCCCAGCGCAATTACCCTGGAGACCAACACAAAATGTTTTTCCCCAGCAGCACTGTGTAATATGTAAACCGCCAATTATGTGCCCCCCCCCCCCCTCTCTTTTAAGCACCCTTTCACCGTGTATAAGCAAGGGAGAGTCCGGGGAGCTTCCTCTCAGCAGTGCTGTGGAGAGAAAATGGCACTGGTGAGTGCTGAGGGAGAAGCCCCGCCCCCTCGGCGGCGGGCTTCTGTCCCGCTCAAACTTAGTAAAATATTGCGGGGGCTCTTTTATATACATGTACAGAGCCCACCTGTACATGTATATAGTCTATTTGCAATGCAGAGGTTTATATTGCTGCCCAGGGCGCCCCCCCTACGCCCTGCACCCTTACAGTAACCGTAGTATGCGAGGTGTATGGGAGCAATGAAGCACACCTGCAGTGCTGTGCGTTACCTCAGTGAAGCTGAAGGCTTCTGCCGCCTGAGACGTCTTCTGACTTCTGTACTTCTGGCTCTGTGAGAACGGCAGCGCGGCTCCGGGGGTGGACGCCCAGTAAGAACCTGCGTTCACCCCCTCTGGAGCTAATGGTGTCCAGTAGCCGAGGAAGCAGAACCTATCTTTGACAAGAAGGTCTGCTCCTCTCTCCTCAGTCCCTAGATGCAGGGAGCCTGTTGCCAGCAGTGCTCCCTGTGAAAAAGTAGTAAAAAGTAGAAAAAAAAATCCAAACAAAAATGCTTTCCGGCAGAGAACTCTGGAGAGCTCTCTGCAGTGCACCCATCTTGGTCTGGGCACCGTGTAAAACTGAGGTCTGGAGGAGGGGCATAGAGGGAGGAGCCAGTGCACACCCAGAATCCAAAGCTTTTTTAAAGTGCCTTATCTCCTGCGGAGCCCGTCTATTCCCCATGGTCCTTACGGAGTCCCAGCATCCTCAAGGACGTTAGAGAAAAGTGATGTCACTGTGATGCTCTCAGATCCCCTCACCTCCCCAGTCCTGTCCATGTATTATCATTATAGATATGTGACATCACAGTGACACTCCCAGATCCCCTCACCTCCCCAGTCATGTCCCTGTATTATTACTATAGATATGTGATGTCACTGTGACGCTCCCAGATCCCCTCACCTCCCCAGTCATGTCCCTGTATTATTACTATAGATATAAGTGATGTCACTGTGACGCTCCCAGAGCCCCTCACCTCCCCAGTCATGTCCCTGTATTATTACTATAGATAAAAGTGATGTCACAGTGACGCTCCCAGATCCCCTCACCTCCCCAGTCATGTTCCTGTATTTTTACTAGAGATGTGATGTCACTGTAACTCTCCCAGATCCCCTCACCTCCCCAGTCATGTCCCTGTATTATTACTATAGATATAAGTGATTTCACTGTGACACTCCCAGATCACCTCACCTCCCCAGTCTTGACCCTATATTATTACTATAGCTATGTAACATCACTGTAACGCTCTCAGATCCCCTCACCTCCCCAGTCATGTCCCTGTATTATTACTATAGATATAAGTAACGTCACTGTGATACTTCCATTTCCCCTTACTTCCCCAGTCATGTCCCTGTATTATTACTATAGATATAAGTAACGTCACTGTGATGCTCCCAGATCCCCTGACCGACCCAGACATGTCCCTGTATTATTACTATTGATAGAAGTGATGTCACTGTGACACTCCCAGATTCCCTCACCTCCCCAGTCATGTCCCTGTATTATTACTATAGATAAGTGATGTCACTGTGACCCTCCCAGATCCCCTCATTTCCCCAGTCATGTCCACATATTATTACTATAGATATGTGATGTTACTGTGACGCTCCCAGATCTCCTCACCTCCCCAGTCATGTCCCTGTATTATTACTATAGATATAAGTGACGTCATTGTGACGCTCCCAGATCCCCTCACCTCTCCAGTCAGCAGGTAGATGATCTCCAGGGTGATATTTATTATCATCTCAGTCTTCTGACTCCTGTCCGTATCCATCCTCAGTTAATCAGTGAGAATACAGAATATGTATAATAAAGACAAAGGTTCCTCACAGATGTAGTGTCTAGGAATAAATATAAGACAAATCACAGAGAACACAAGTAATAGATATGTAAGAATTAGCCCCATAAGGCTCCTTAGAGGCCGTCACATAACGCTGAACTGCATAATGTTACACCAATAGTAAAAGAAAAAAGAAGAGGGTAATAATACAGGGACAGGGCACCAGAATGGAGGAAACAAGGGGCAAACAATACAGAATTCCATCAGTCTCAGGTAATATGTGACTCTGCACAACTGATGAAATCACATATCACCGCAACAATAATAATAATAATAAAATCAGGACACCGCAGGCTGCTCCTCCAGTATAATAATAACAGGACACCACAGGCTGCTCCCTCTGTATAACAATAATAATAATAATAACAATAACAACAACAACATGACACCACAGGCTGCTCCTCCAGTATAATAATAATAACAATAAAAGGACACCACAGGCAGCTCCCCCTGAATAATAATAATAATAATAATCATCATCATCAACAACAACAACGACACCACAGGCTGCTCCTCCAGTATAATAATAACAGGACACCACAGGCTACTCCCCCTGTACAATAACAACAGGACACCACAGCCAGCTCCCCCTGTATAATAATAATAATAACAATAATAACAACAACAACAACAACAGGACACCACAGGCTGCTCTTCCTGTAGAACAACAACAGGACACCACGAGCTGCTCCTCCTGTATTATAATAATAATAGTAAACAACAACACACCACAGGCTGCTCCCCCTGTACAATAATAATAATAATAATAACAACAACAACAACAGGACACCACAGGCTGCTCCTCCTGTATAATAATAACAGGGCACCACATGCTGCTCCTCCTGTATAATAATAACAACAGGACACCACAGGCTGCTCCTCCTGTACAATAACAGGACACCACAGGCTGCTCTTCCTGTATAATAATAACGGGATACCACAAGCTGCTCCTCCTGTATAATATCAGGACACCACAGGCTGCTCCTCCTGTATAATAATATTAATAACAACAACTGGACACCACAGGACGCTCCTCCTGTTTAATAATATCAGGATAATACAGGCTGCTCCTCCTGTTTAACAATAATAATAATAATTGAACACCACAGGCTGCTCCCCCGGTATAATAATAATAATAATAATAATAATAACAACAACAGGACACCACAGGCTGCTCCTCCTGTATAATAATAACAGGACACCAGAGGCTGCTCCTCCTGTATAATAATAACAGGACACCACAGGCTGCTCCCTCTGGGTAATAATAACAATAACAGGACACCACAGGCTGCTCCTCCTGTATAATAATTACAGAACACCAGAGGCTGCTCCTCCTGTATAATAATAACAGGACACCACAGGCTGCTCTCCCTGGATAATAATTAATAATAACAGGACACCACAGGCTGTTCCTCCTGGATAATAATAATAATAATAATAATAATAACAGGACACCACAGGCTGCTCCTCCTGTACAGTACAGTACCTCTTGGTGCAAGACTGGACTCTCTACACTCGGAAGTTGTAGCACCGGATATTAAAGTTTTTCCTGTGGGTGAAACGCACTGACGGGAGGATGAGTAGGAATCGCTTGAACTCAGATACCGGAAGTAGGGTGGAACGCAGAGGCTGTAAGGTGATGGAACGCAGATACCGGAAGTAGGGTGGAACGCACAGGTTGTAAGGTGATGGACCGGAGATACCGAAAGTAGGTTGGAACGCACAGGCTGTAAGGCGATTAGACACATTTACCGGAAGTAGGGTGGAACGTACTGGTTGTAAGGTGATGGAACGCAGATTCCGGAAGTAGTCTGGAACGCACTGGCTGTTAGGTGATGGAACGCAGATACCGGAAGTAGGGTGGATTTTGGTCACATTAATCCCTAGTAGTGGGCCAGTTTTATATCAGAGTAACTATAACCAACATTAATGTAACACTGGCGCTGGGGACGCTGCAGAATTAAATTAACATATTTAATCAACAGTAAATGACAAGTTGCCAGTGTATAGGTATAATACATGTAGTCCTGACATCTGATGTGATACAAATATTCCCACTTTTAAATGAAATATGGAACAGTTTTCCCGGAGCTGGAGATAGGCAGTGGCCGCAGGTAACTACTGTGTATAGTACGCCTATCATAGACTAAATACTGCGCTATAATCATAAATCCCACAGGGAGGGACTATAAGATTAATAGCAACAACAACAAAAAACCTCTGTATATGGGTCACTGGTATGGTCCCTGCATTGTATATGGGTCACTGGGATTGCCCCTGGTATTGAATATGGGGGGTCATTCCGAGTTGATCGCTCGCTGCCGATTTTCGCATGCGTATGCCCCGTAATGCGCACAGGCAACGTACGGGTACAAAGCTCTTTGTGGTTGTGCTCAGGTTCTAGCGAAGTTTTCCTTCTACGGCCACAAGAAGATTGACAGGAATGGGGCGTTACTGGGTGTCAATTGACCAGTTTCAGGGAGTGTTTGCAAAAACGCAGGCATGTCTGAAAAAACGCAGGCGTGGCTGGGCGTTCGCTGGGACAGAAATAGGCTGAAGTGATCACAAGCGCTGAGTAGGTTCAGAGCTACTCTGAAACTGCACAAACTGTTTTTGCAGAGGTCGGCTGCACAAGTGTTCGCACTTCTGCTAAGCTAAAATACACTCCCCAGTGGGCGGCGGCATAGCGTTTGCACGGCTGCTAAAACTAGCTAGCGAGTGATCATCTCGGAATGACCCCCATGGGTCACTAGAATTGTAGCTGTATTGTATATGGGTTACTAAGATGGTTCCTGGTATTGTATATGGGTCACTAGGATGGTCCCTGTATTGTATATGGGTCACTAGGATGGTCTCTGTATTGTATATGGGTCACTAGGATGGTCCCTGATATTGTAAATAGGCATACCCTCCAACATTTTACACACAAAAATCAGTACAAATTTAAAAAGGGGGCGTGGCCACAGGTAAATGGGGAGTTGTCACGCCCCTTTTCCTATACTTTCAATGGAAGTTTGGAGAGCCAAAAAATCGGTACAGACCAAAAAAAAGGTACTGTACCTGCTAAAAAGGTACAGTTGGAGGGTATGTATAGGTCACTAGGATGGTCCCTGTATTGGATATGGATAACTAGGATGGTCCCTGGTATTGTATATGGGTCACTAGGAGGGTCCCTGTATTGAATATGGGTAACTAGAATGGTGCCTGTATTGTATATGGGTCCCTGATAAAATTATAAATTATATATTAAAAATTATAAATGGGTCCCTGATAAAATACTGTATAAGGGTCATTAGGATGGTCCATGTATTGTATATGGGTACCTGTATTTTTTTTATGGGTCACTAGGATGGTCCATGTATTGTATTTGGCTCATTAGGATGGTACCTGTATTGTACATTGGTCACTAGGATGGTCTCTGTATTGTATATGGGTTACTAGGATGGTCCCTGGATTGTATATGGGTCACTAGGATGGACCCTGGATTGTCTTTGGGTCACTAGGATGGTCCCTGTATTGTATATGGGTTACTAGGATGGTCTCTGTATTGTATATGGGTCATTAGGATGGTTCCTGTTTTGTACATGGGTCACTAGGATGGTCCCTGTATTGTATATGGGTTACTAGGATGGTCTCTGTATTGTATATTGGTTACTCGGATGGTCCCTGTATTATACATGGGTCACTTGGATGGTCCCTGGATTGTATATTGGTTACTTGGATGGTCCCTGGATTGTATATGGGTCACTAGGATGGTCCCTGTATTGTATATTGGTTACTTGGATGGTCCCTGGATTGTATATGGGTCACTAGGATGGTAACTGTATTGTATATTGGTTACTAGGATGGTCCCTGGATTGTATATGGATCACTAGGATGGACCCTGGATTGTCTTTGGGGGTCACTATTATGGTCCCTGGATTGTATATTGGTTCCTTGGATGGTCCCTGGATTGTATATGGGTCACTAGTATGGTCCCTGTATTGTATATTGCACAGGTTCTCAAACTCGGTCCTCAGGACCCCACACGGTGCATGTTTTGCAGGTCTCCTCACAGAATCGCAAGTTAAATAATTAGCTCCACCTGTGGACCTTTTACAATGTGCCAGTGAGTAATTAATAGACCTGTGCACCTGCTGGGTTACCTGCAAAACATGCACTGTGTGGGATCCTGAGGACCGAGTTTGAGAACCACTGGTATATTGGTTACTTGGATGGTCCATGGATTGTATATGGAGCACTAGGATGGTCCCTGCATTGTATATTAGTTAAAATAATTATTCCTGCATTGTGTATCCGTCACTAGAGTCGTGCGCATTTTGTAGGCATCACTAGAATGGCCGCTGCTTTCTCAGATTGGGCTGGTAGGTTTATTTGTTGCATACCTGCCTACTTCCAGAGGCCTGGGGAGGAGACTCTGCTTGGCACTCAGTTGGGCGGGGTCAGGCTCTGATGCAGTCAAGCCCCACCCCAATTTCTGCAAAATTCCAAGATTCATGGTTCTCCGCTGGGAGAGGAGGGGGGGGGGTTAAAATGCGCGATTCGCATTGAATGCAATGATCTCTCTGATTTCTCAAAGGTCTAAGTCTGGAAAACGCACAAATGTATCTTGCAACAGGCAAGTATGCTCTAATTTAAAAAAGCAAAGGACAGAGGTTATTAAACGTGGTCCTCAATGCACCCCAACAGTCCAGGTTTTAGGTATATCCATGGCTCAGCACACATGGTTAAATCAAACTGACTGAGGTGCTAATTAAGTCTTGTTCACAAAAGAAGGGAAAGAATTGGTCTAAGGTGGCCCACAAAAACAATCAATGGTTACATAAAATATAACTTTTAATCTAGTATTATTAAAAGGCCTATAACTGTGAAATATTAAAACCAACACCAAATGACAAGACAAAGTGTGACATATATTGTTAAAAACACACACTGTACTCAATGTGTCGTGCACCGTTCTTGTAATTGATTATTGGGTAGTATGACCTCTAATGACACGGTGTGTACTGTCAATGTGTTTATTACTGTCAATAAAGACTTAATTGATGTTTGTCTTGCAGTTATTCTCTTATTGTGTCAGTTTAATTCAAACCAAACTCTCACATGTAATATAGGGTATAATAATGCTAGAAAAATCCCAAATGTGTATTGAGCATTCCAATTTCATTGATATTGTGGTGGTTTTCCAGCTGCTGGCTAGTGTTCCCCTTTCACACACAGCCACATATTGTGTCATGAAAAGTTCATAAATAGTGAAATAATTCCAAGAGTCTGCTGCTGGCAGTATATACTGCTCTAGTGTATTACAGCAGATAGGATGATCTCACTAACTCACCCTCAAGTGAGTATCACCTTACGCATCTAGCAAATTTATATTGATTTTGTTACTGGCAAACGATGTCAATCCTCGTTGTCAGCGCTGTCAGCAGAATTTATTAAACTGTTAGTGATAACCTGGTGAATGTTTTTGCTGTACATCACTGTTGTAGTAGCTGAAATATGACAAATGTGTGTACACCGTGTAGAGTCTGAGGGTTAGCAAATTAACTGAAATGTTAATGAGTTGCAGTATTCTGCCACCCTCCTCAAATTGCTACAAAACTGCTCACAATGTATCCTAAACGGCTGCATCTAGCTAAATGCTGGATGGTATCAGTAACGTTCTCCTATTCAGTGAAAGGGGACGGTTGCTTTATACACTGTTGCAGTAGATTATTATTTACTTTAATACTTTCAATACATCACAGACAGCTGCATGTGGCTAAATGTTAAATATTATCAGTGACGTTCTCCTCTTCAATGAGAGGGAACAATTGCTTTGTACACTGTAGCAGAAGTTTATTATTTGCTATATTACTTTCAGTGCTTCACAAACGGCTGCATGCAGCTAAATACTGAATATTACCAGTGACGTTCTCCTATTCAGTGAAAGGGAGCAATTGCTTTATACACTAGTAGTAATTTATTATTTAATATGTTACTTTCAATGCATCACAAACACTTATATAGGCGTGTACAAAGATACATCAAGCACTGTATCTCTGTATAAAATTATACTGCTGCTATTAGGCTGTTTGATTGCCTGTGTAGCTAAGTAGTTAATTCTGCCTCGGATACATATAATCTGACCCCTATACGTATCACTCTACATCTGGAGTACATTCCAATCAGAGTCACATTTAGACAGTAACACACATAATTAGCATGCACAAGTTATTAACCACATTGGTACAGTGTGAACCACCGACGCGCGTTTCACAGATAGTTTTTTCAGGGCTAACCAGAATGTCTCCAGTGACCAAGATTTAACAATATCGCCACGCCAATCCCGGAAACGGATTCCGGATCACGTGATTTTCTCATCCAATCACGGCAAGGCTCCCATTAATAAAAGTTTAGTTGGAATGTGTCCGATCATGTGGTCTGTCTGGGCCAATCCTGGAGCCTGAGAACCATTTGCTAGGGATAGATAAAATGTTACATTTCTGTCTCCTGGTATGGATTCCGTTTTCTGGTCACATGATCTAGCCGGACCAATAGGGAAGATGTGATGGGTTCTCTTACACTCGATCTAATTAACGACCCCATTTCTTTCTGACAGGCATAATATACAAATGCAACTAAGGATTTATATCCCGTAATTATAGAACATATATATATTTTATCAGTATATATTAACATTTATTGTTGAAAATAACCACAGCATTATGTGAAAAACATATCAAAAAATCAAAATCGCGTGTGTGAAAAAAACATAAAATAAACATATTGAAACAACAATGTGTCCATGTAATAAATATAAATACAGTGCATGATTGTGACTGATATAGTATAAATAATGGAAATTGTGATATGAGTAAATGTTTAAATGAGTTACTATAATCACATAACGTGTGACGTGAAAGAATTGTGCAATTACGATCATTGTTACATTTCTATAACAGACCTGTAACTGGTTGTTATAATGTGCTAGTGCTTAAATATGACGTGAACCGTGACCGGTTAATAAGTGTTGTGGTGTTATCATAGGTTTGTGTAGAGTGATCCCTAATTGTTTGTATGTGATTGTTATCTATTCGACTAATTGTAATTCCTTATATATAAGTCTACTTATCACTAAACACGTTTCCATCTCCATATATATCCATATATATTATAATATTTACAGCTTATTTTGTGTTTAACCCTCTAGATACATGTAAGCCAATATTGAAAATTTATTTAAGAGGGGTTTTGCATATGTATATTTGCCAGGGTGATATTTCAAAATTCCAATAAGAGTCCATTTTCTTTCATATTGTTAACAGTCTGTATGTCTTGTTTACCATATATAGTGGGATATAGAATAGCCAGGCCATTATTATATTCTATAATCTAGTAATGGTCCATTAATCATAATTCGACCATCCTCCCCATCAATCAGGTATGATGTGTCTTTTTCTCTTTTACAGGTTCTCAGGATCCCGGCCACATGGTAAGTATTCATTATCAAAATGTCTCCACACATATCTCTCATATCTGATATTGCTTATAGTCAAGGACATTTGCACTTCAAAAATGGCTATATCAATTCAATTTTTTTGTCCCAGATTCATACATTACACTCAACCTTATAATGTACAATGTTATATGGACCATGGTGGTCATTCTGAGTTGATTGCTAGCTGCATTAGTTCGCTGTGGTGCGATGAGGCAAAAAACAGCACTTCTGCGCATGCAGCGCAATGCGCACACGCAAAGTACTATTACAACGGACGAAGTAGTAAGGTCTAGCGAAGCTTTTCAGTCGCACTGCTGGCCGCACAGTGATTGACATGAATTGGGCGTTTCTGGGTGTCAACTGACCGTTTTCAGGAAGTGTTCAAAAAAATGCAGGCATACCAGGAAAAACGCAGGCGTGACTGGAAGAACGCAGGGCGTGTTTGTGACGTCAAAACAGGAACTGAACAGTCTGAAGTAATCACAAGCGCTGAGTAGGTATTGAGCTGCTCTAAAACTGCACAAAAAAAGTTGCCGCCGCTCTGCGATCCTTTCGTTCGCACTTCTGCTAAGCTAAAATACACTCACAGTGGGAGGCGGCATAGCGCTTGCACGGCTGCTAAAAACTGCTAGCGAATGACCACCCATGAACAGTAATGACAGATTATTGCTAATCAGTCTCTTGGTCCATAATTTCTATGTGATGTATATGGTTCCTCTGTTCTTCCAATTCATGGCAAGAAGGAGAGTATTAAAAATAGATCATACATAAAGTAAGGGACCATGTGTATCTCGCAATGAACTCGTAATGAACACCACTATTTACAGTAGTTTAGATTTATCTTTCTTCTTCTTCTTTGTTCAAATCCAATTCTTAGGATATATTTTTCTCCCTAAAAATTATTGTTAATCTTTTATGTTGCTCCCCAGAAATATAATTGATCCAACTATCATGGTTCCAATGCATGGCACCAATAAAAGCATCCTAAAATAGTGGGTTTAGAATAATATTTTGTATGAATTTTTCGATCTTTATTGTATATTGTAAAGTCTAAAAGGTTTATAGACTTATCCTCGATTTTAAATGAAAGTTGAATGTTTTCATGAATGGTGTTAAGGTGTCACGAGTGCCATAGCTCCATGAGAGGTCTCCGGTGCCTCAGCTTAAGAGGGGGTCTTCAGTGCTTCAGCCTAAGAGGGGGCTCCAAGTGTCCTGCCCCAGGAGCTGGCTCCAAGAGTCCTGCCCCAGAAAGGGAATTCAAGTATCCTGCCACCGGAGGGGGCTCTTAGTAACCTGCCCAAGGAATGGCTTCCAATTATCCTACCCCAGGAGGAGGCTTCAAGTGTCCTGCCAAAGGAGGTGGCTTCAAGAATCCAGGAGAGGGTACAAGTTTCCTACCCCAGAAACAGGCTTTAAGCGTTTCTACTCCAGGAAAGGACACTTGTCTGTCAGCCTCAGCAAGGGTCTCTTGCCTGCCAGCTTCTAAGGGGAAACCATCCCTGTGACCAGCTGCTGTTTTCCAGTTCCCTCTTAGCACTGCTTTGCTGGCAACCCACCCAAGGTCTGCCCTTGCCTTTGGGCATAAGGACTAGTCTTCCCTTGCCTTTGGGCATGTGGACCCACCTGCCCTTGTCTTCGGGCATGAGGACCTGAGCTCTGCCCTTGCCTCTGGGAAAGAGGTTTCATCTACTGTCTCAAATGCCACCTCACCGGATTCCTGTCAAAGTGCTCTAATGTTTTTTGTCTTCCAGCAGCTGTATGCCTCCGTTGTTCAAAATCCGTGTAGCACCAGAATTCTGTGCCGAGGTTCCTGCCCATCCGGTGTCATTCGAGGTTCCTGCCCAGCCAGGTCCATTCAAGTTTCCTATCCAGCTGGGTGCATCCGGGGTTCCTGCCCATCCAAGGTTCCAATCCATATGGGTCCATCTCTGTGTCCATCTTCTGTCCAGTCTTTTGTGTCCAGCACCCTCAACCGTTTGAGTGCCCAGTGCCTGCTCAGCACCCAGATATGATTCCAGAAGAGATCCAAGCAACCTTGCCTGGGGACATTGAGGATTATGGGGCTTTTACTGCTCATGCCATATGTGAGGATACAGCTATTGGAACCTGAAAGGATTGCCCCTCTATTCTTTAACCCTCGATGTGATGGCCTCTCAGACGTCCGTGAGTGTAAACCTTTAGCCACAAGTAACATGCACAACACAAGCAGTAAAGATTCACACTGTTTATTGTTCGTTTAACAAAAGTATATAAAAGAAAGGATTTAGGGCGTGTATATCCCAAGTCAATAACTAATTGGACAGAACGCAAAAGGGGCTAACATAACATGATTGGCTAGGAACTGCCGCAGTGGAAGGATATGCATATATGGGCAAGTTGGTACTCAAATAGGAAGGTTATTCACACGGTATAAAAAGATAACAAACAGTAGCAAAAAATGTGCTGGAACATTAAGTTCTATAACACAAGCAATTCTATGACATTGAAACAGAGACGAGCTTTAACCCTTTCAATCCCCTCTTAGAATCATTATTGTTATACTATATGATTCTTGCAAAGCTTACGTCTTTCTGCGCACCAATGGCGCAATTTTTAGCCTGAGCGGGAGTTGCAGTAATTGTTGGGCATTTTAAGAAGGGTTAATCGTTGAGTTAATGATGTTCCGTGTTTATCCTTTTCATCTAAGGCTTCAGCGGGCTTATAGCCCCATGGGGTACCTGTGTTCCAGGCAGCCGCGGACCATGAGCTGCAATCATTTCCCCAGTTATGGCCTGTAACGCAAATATAAGGTACCTCGGGGCTTAGGTTGTCTGTGGTGTCAGCGCGGATCTGGTAGTCAACAGACTTTTGGACAGCAGCTAGTTGGGGGAATTGGAAATAATCTAGTATGTAGGTTGCGGTGTATGTGGTGGAAGAGTTATACCATAGTGTCAGTTTCCCTTATTCTGAGTTATATCAACCTCAGTCATTGAGAGGGGAAAATGGGCCAGTAGGGCTATCAAGATAGTCCCCAGGGTAAAGATAGGGGGCATTTTCTTCATCCTCCTCTGGTCTTCTGTCTTCGCTAGGTGGGAGGTCAGGGCTGTCCGCCCCTGTTCGTACCTCACTGGAATCACCTGTTTCCTCCTCTAGGTCTGGTCTAGGAATTTTCTTTACTCGGGAAGCATGGATCCAGGTGGGACTCTCTTCTGTCAGGACTGCGGTTCGGGTTACAGCAACGACTTCCGCCTCTGGGCCATAGGTGAAGTCTCCTGGGCTCTTGCTGCGGGGGAGGATCTTCACCACTACTCTGTCTCCGACCTTAAAAGGGTGTGTTGGTTCCTGTGGATTCAGAGGGTTTTTTACAAGCGACATCATGTTCAATCTCATCAAGTTTGGTTATGAGGGCCCTGACATACTCTTCCCTTATAAATTCTAGATCTCCTTCCTGTATCATCAACGGTTTCTTAGCCCAGGGTGTGGGGAAGGGTCTACCCATTAGTATTTCAAAGGGTGAGTATCCTAGAGTTTTCTGTGGGGTCATTCTGATTTCTGCTAGGATAATGGGAAGGACCTGCTTCCATTTGTGGAAGGTACCTCCTGTGGCCTTCCTTAGTTTGTCTTTGAGGGTCCTATTCATTCTTCCTACGACCCCTGAACTCTGCAGGTGGTACGGGATGTGAAACTTCCACTCCACCTGCAGAGCTTTTACTAAGGCCTGTGTGATTTTGGCTGTAAAGGCTGAGCCTTTATCACTATTTATTTGCAGGGGGCACCCCCATCTAGGGATGATTTTCTGTGTTAGGATTCTTGCTACTGTCTTGGCATCCTCTGACTTAGTTAGGAATACTTCTGGCCAGCGAGAGAACATATCTACAATGACCAGGGCATATTCTTGTTTACCTGTACCAGGGATATGGGTAAAATCAATTTGTAAGTGTGTAAAAGGGGTGGTGGGGTATTCAAGATGCTGGTGTTTCGCTTTATTAGGGTTGTTAGGGTTGTTCCTGAGGCAAGTGATGCATCTGCTAACATACTGGTCCACAAGTGATTTGGCATTAGTAACATAAAAATCATTGGTTAGTAGGAGGAGTGTTGTGGCTTCACCACGGTGACCAACACCACGGCAATGGGCAACGAGCAAAGGGGCACCGGACCGGGGCACACAGGGTTTCCCCTCTTTGCAGATTAATCCTGATTTAGGATTTTTTCTGCAGAATTGGGTAAGTCCAGTCGGAGAGATCAGTATTAGTCGCAGCAGCTTGAAGTTGAGTGAGCAGATGGACGTTGTCAAGGGAGGGACATGCTCTAGTGAGTGCAATGAGTTCTGCAGCTTGCGCGGACTGATAAGGTATTGGTAGGGCTTCCAACACAGTGTCAGGGAGGGTGACAATGGCATAGCCAGCCTGGTATGTATTGTCATTGGGCCTACTACAGGAGCCGTCAACAAAAACTATGTCTGCGCCTGGTATGGGAACGGGAGACATGTCAAGTCTGGGAGAAGTTTCAGCTTCAATGGAAGCAGCACAGTCATGTAGGTCGGGTGGTTCATCCTCGGGACCTTTCAAGCCTAAAAGGGCATTGAGAATGGGTGCAGGGCCAGAAGAACTAGCAGTGTACTTGATGGTAAGGGTAGGGTTACTCAAAAGGAGTACTTCATATCCACTAAGGCGTTGTGTTGACATGTGCTGTGTGTGTAAGCCTTTAAGTATTGCCAGGACATCATGTGTGGTGTGGAGTACTGTGATGTGGCCTAAAGTGAGGGTAGTGGCCATTTCTGCAACCATTGCACAGGCTGCCAAAGCCCTGAGGCAGGCAGGCATACCTTGCACAGACACTGGCATGACTTTGGAAAAAAATGCCACGGGGCGCAACTTCCCTCCATGAAACTGTGTGAGCACCCCCGCCATGGTTTTACAATTGTCCCTTGCATATAGATGGAAAGGTAGTACATAATTGGGGAGGCCAAGTGCCGGACTTTTCATCAACATACATTTTAAACTTTCATATGCAGTTAACATTTCTTGTGACCATTGTACAGTTTTAGGTTTGTCCTTCAGTGTGGCTTGTCTCAAAATGTTATCATAATAAGAGCAATCAGAAATCCACTGTCTGCAGTAGTTTACCATACCCAGGAAGGACAGTAGTTCCTTCTGGGTAGTTGGGGTGACCAGGCCCAATACAGACTGTATGCGTTGTGGACTGATTTTCCTCTCTCCCTGAGTGAGCACAAAACCTAAGTAATCAACATGCTTTTTACACCATTGCATTTTTGTTTTGGACACCTTGTGTCCACATTCACAAAGCCAGTTTAGTAATGAAACACCATCCTCTCGGCAGGCCTCCTCAGTTTGACTACAGAGCAGCAGATCATCTGCATACTGTAGCAGGACTGAACCATGGTGAGGTTGCCAGGGCCCCAATGTGGCCTGGAGACAACAGGTGCGTCAATAATCTGCACCAGGTAAGTTGTTTACCCTCAAAAGAAAAGGCAAAAAGTAATTGTGTCTGTGAATCTACAGGTATGCTGAAAAAGGCATTCTTCAAATCAATTACAGAGAAGAACGCAGCATCTGCAGGGATTGCAGAAATGAGTGAGTTTACATCTGGAACAATTGGTGCAATTGGGACAATTAACTGATTGATCGCTCTGAGATCCTGTACAAATCTTATACTGCCATCAGCTTTGGCAACAGGGTTCACAGGAGTACAGTATGGTGATACAATATGTCTGAGAATACCCTGTTGTAAGAATTGCTGTATGAGACCTTCTATAAACAGGTTGTGAGTCGGGTTTGAGATTGGCCTTATATGATGTGCATGAGATTAGGCCAGTGTCATATGGACCTTCCGACCAAAGAGCGGGGTTTACTTGAGCTAAGTCAGGCATTGGTGGGTATTCCATTGACTCCCATTGAAGGAGCAGTCTTTTCCAAATCACCATCATATAGGTCAGAACACAAAACACTGGTTGTTGCACCGCTGTCCACAAAAAAGGGAACTTTACTTCCATTTATAATAAGTGGCAGCAGAGGTGAATCTTTCCCTGACTGCGGGGTTGGTTCTGTCTGTCAAAGCGTCTGGAGTTCTGATAGTTATGAGTGAGTGCAGGTTTCTTTACATCAAAACACCCTGCAGCCTCTTTCTCATACAGATGTTTTTTTTTTTTTTTAAATCTATCGTACTATTAGAAGTCCAGGAAGAGACGCTTTGCTTAACAGAAACTATGACAGAAGGTAGAAGGTTGTTAATGAAGGTGGAAATGAGTAAGCTTTCTGAGTTAAGCAAAGGTAAGCCAGCGTCATCTGTCCAGCAGTCCTTAAACCTTTTCCAAAACTCAGTAACAGACTCCGAAGGTTTCTGTTTACAAGCTACAGCGACAGGCAAAAAAAGCACAGGCAAAGGAGCACGGGTTTTAAAGACTTCCTTCATATGTGTATAGCTGCGTCCTTTGCAAGCTTTGCGCAAATAAGATATACAGCCATCGAGGGTAATGGTGGGCTTGGGACAGTGTTTTACTATTATCTAAACTCTGGGTTACTGGTGCGTTAGGGATAGAGCTAGTGGACGCATTTTCTAGCAGTGGAGGTGGAGGCGATCTCATCTGTTGTGAAAGGGTTACTGCTGCTAACAGATCTGTGTCTTTAAGCGCAGGATATATTGGAATGTAAGGGGGAGGCGAGAGGGCTTTCAAAGACTTACAAGTTCTCACTTCCTCCCTCCTGTGCTGTTGGGAACTGATATTTGTAATCCTCCTTTGTTTCTTATTGATGGATTTATCATACCAATAGGGCGCTATGGTCAGCCACTGCTCACCCCCAGCCCGCATATATGTCATATCCCATTGTGGATCATGATCATACCACGGCCAGGCTTCCCTGTCCCCTAAACAAAGACCTTTAATCATATCCATATAGAAAGGGTAATTACTGCCTTCCCGTGGAAATGGGTCCTGTCCTGCTTTCTCTGTCCACCCTGCTAAATTATCCACCCAGGGATCAATCAAATAATAATCAGAGGTAGAACTACGGGCCACGTATTCTTTACATGTCTCGGAGGGGGGTATACAGTTTTCTTACGCTGACCAGAGTCCATAGTAAAAACACAATTTCCAACAACTTTCTATGCATGCATCAGCTAACCAGTTAATTAGTTATTGACAATATCACAATATCATATGCATAGTACTTTAACAAGCAATCGATAGTAATAATCTGTACGTTTACTCACCACTCGTACAGGGACTTGGAAATGCAGCGTATTGTGATAGGAAGCAAGAAAGTTATAAGGGTATTCAACAGACGTATACTTACCACCCGTCAAGCTGAATACATGAAACTTATACTCTAATATCTGTTATGGCCATAACATAATAAGTAGACAATCAAATCGAGGTATAATCTACGTTATGTATAGACTCCCAGGTCTATTTTAAGTATCCCAGATACTAACGTCTCGTTATGTATAGACTCCCAGGTCTATTTTAAGTATCCCAGATACTAACGTCTTTGGAGAGTTGCGCTTGGACCCCCGGTCCCTTCTCAGACGTATCTTTAAGTCCCAGACATTAAAGATGTTTGGTCACGTGTTCCCAGAACACTGACACGGATTCAGCTTCAGTGTATGACCGCAATCCCGTATGGCAAAGACAGACAATAAATTCTCTATCTTACCATCCGGGGACGACCAACTGAATCGCGGACGGAGCCCCCACTTGAAAGGATTGCCCCTCTATTCTTTAACCCTCGATGTGATGGCCTCTCAGACGTCCGTGAGTGTAAACCTTTAGCCACAAGTAACATGCACAACACAAGCAGTAAAGATTCACACTGTTTATTGTTCGTTTAACAAAAGTATATAAAAGAAAGGATTTAGGGCGTGTATATCCCAAGTCAATAACTAATTGGACAGAACGCAAAAGGGGCTAACATAACATGATTGGCTAGGAACTGCCGCAGTGGAAGGATATGCATATATGGGCAAGTTGGTACTCAAATAGGAAGGTTATTCACACGGTATAAAAAGATAACAAACAGTAGCAAAAAATGTGCTGGAACATTAAGTTCTATAACACAAGCAATTCTATGACATTGAAACAGAGACGAGCTTTAACCCTTTCAGAACCATTGTTCGCTAAGTATGCCCGGTTCCTTAGGTTCAGCAACACACGAGTAGGGAGGAAATAAATATATAAACAGACACTTTCTTGCACAGAAAACACAATAGTTTAATACAGTAATGTAAATAATCATTACATATTGTAACCCATTGAATAACATGCCAGGTAATTACCAGTCCCCTTAACAGCCCCTGCAGAATCCCAACCATCAGTGATAATTACTGTAAGTATGTCCACGCTCACGTAGGGGTATAGTACTGATGGCACTGTGTACAGCTGCTTAAGATCATCTTGCTTGCTGTCTCCTGATATTTACTGGGTCCAATTCCTGGGTAAAGCAGCTTTACCAACTCCTTTGGTTGCTCAAGTTCTTCCCAGACAGGTTTTCCCCAGATTTCTCTAGAACCTCTCACCTCCAATCTCACACACAGAATGAATCACTGTTTTCCCCTCCTCCTACCCCATTTGTCTTGGATATGTGTAGCATGCCCATTGGTTGGGAGCAGTGGTGGCTCCAGAGGTGGGGCTGCAGCGTAGTCCAAAGTTCAAATAGGGGAGCCGCACCAACTGCCAGTGAGTCAGTTGGAATGACAGTTGGTGGCAGTTGGTGTGGCTCCCCTATTTGAATTTTGGACTGTGCTGCATCCCCACCTCTAGAGCCACCACTGGCTGAGAGTGATGTCATTGATGTCAGACAGGGGGATCAGCCTTTTACAATGTGGCTGGGGATTGCTTATGTATACTTTTCTGGAAGAATTTGTTGTCCCGCCCTGGTGTCTGCTGGGAACCTGTCTGACCACCGGGCTCTGGCTGAATTCCACTAAACTAAACAAAAGAAACACACTATGGGTAAAACATGAAAACATGATGCTCCTGATAAAGCTGGATGTCCTGTAACCAGCGAAACGCGTAGAGCGTGATACTGAGAGCCGGTAGGCCACAATTGAGAACAGATACCACACCAGATAACTTGGACTCCTGCCATCTACTATATCTCTGGCATCTATTGGACATTCGCTCCACCATTTGGATCAACAGCTAAGTACTTTTCATTTGGATTCCCCTCTGGCCACAAATGGATAATCCCTAAGGCTGAGAGTACATCAAGGGACAATCCTAATTGATATCTGGTAATATCCATTGCTTATATGCTGACTGCTATTCTTTGGAGGAGGTCCCAGCCAATTAAGGACTTATTTATATGAGCCATTATAGTGGATCAGCTGAGAATTTAGTATTTCAATTTGATGACACTGGCTATTTTACTAAGTTTTTTTTATTGTGTATACCCCTTTTTAATATTTTTTTGAATGTGTATTGATTAATAAATTGTTTATTATTCATTTATAACAAACCGTCCATACTATTTGAATTTTTACAGCCAGCGCTGGTTTCTATATTGTTTTTGAACTAGGAAACAGATTGGAGTGTCTGGTAGGTTGCAGTCTACATTCATGTGCTGAACTGTCACACCGGGTCCTTCCGGGTCTCCAGTGTCAGGTCTCTAGAACCTTTCCACCATCCACTGTCCCTTGTGGGGATCTCCATTGACAGCAAAAAGATTGCAACCAGCAGCCTACGCATTGGTTCCTTCCAGCTCCAGTCTACGGTTACTACTGGGAAGGCTGCAAGGAGGAAATAGAGAGCATCTGAGGGTCTCTGTTGGGCTTCCTTGGCAGCATTAGGATACCCTGATGTCTCCGTTATCCATTCACTAAGACATTTGTTAGAGCATCTAGAACCCGCTCCTTGGAGAGGTGGTACTGTCACAACTCATACACGTTCTTTTCCCTGTCTGTGGTGTCATTCTGCCTGAGGTCTGTCTAGGATTCTCCACCCTGGCTAGTCTGTGATCTTATAGCCCTGATTACCGAATTGTGATTACACCTGGGGACTGGCATTTTTTTTTTAAACAGTTTTCTTTATTAACACCAAGATAGACTGAAAGATCAACAATACGTGTCACAAAAACAGAAAACAGAAAAGAAACAGTGGCATAATAAAATATACATAACAGTCTTCAAGGTGTCCGTTTTTTCAATTATTTTGTGAATAGTTAAACAGTTAAGCAAAATTTCTCCTCATATAAGGAGCGCATAAGAGGGAAAAATGGGAACATCAACAGGTAGAGGGAGGGGGGGGGGGGGGGGAACAGAGAGAGAGAAAAGGAAGAGAAAGAAAGGGGAGAGGGGACAACAAGTCCGTTCTATGTAGTTGTGGAGGTACAACTACTGGATTATCCACTATAGTTATAAACACTTCTTATGGGATAGACATACCTGTATAATATGTGGTAATGCAGGGGCAGTCAGGTACTAAGAGTGCGTGGCGGTGTCCGGAGGGAGGGTCCAGGCGCGTCCCGCTCGGAAGTCGGTGAGACACGGTCAGAGGCCAGGTTTGAATCTTATATTGAGCGGGGCCGTACGGTTAACCATGGACCCCAAACTAATTCAAATTTATGGGGGCAGTCATGCAGGTAATAGGTGATTTTTTCCATGTTGGCTACGAACCATATATGATTGTTCAGGGCAGGAATCGTGGGCGGGGCGGCGGTTTTCCAGTTTTTGGCTATCAATGATTTAGCCGCTACTAATATATGGGAAAATAATTTATTCAATAGTGGGTCAAGGTCCGGATGCGGGCGGGCCAGTAGAAACATCCATGGGTCTAGTGTAAGCTTAAGCCCTGCTAACGAGTTCAATATGTCGAGTACTCTCTTCCAGTAGTTAACGATACGTGGGCATGTCCACCAAATATGGAGGAGAGTACCCCTTAGGCCGCAGCCCCTCCAGCATACCGGGGTGGCAGAAGGGAACATCCGCGATAGTTTGTCTGGGGTATAATACCACCGGTAATACAATTTATAGGATGTCTCCTTGAGTCGGGTAGATAATGAACTTTTAGCAATGCCCTCCCGTACCTCCTCCCAACAGGTTTCGTCTGGGGGGGGGCCCAAGTCCCTCTCCCACTCCCGCTCATGGCGGGTCTGCGGCCCAGAGGCGGTCCCAACCAACAGGGTATATATTTGCGAGATCAGGCCTCTGCTTATGGGTTTTGCAAGACATAAAGACTCAAAGGGTGTAAGGTCCCTCTGGGCGTCGGCCTGTGGCAAGGATAGGAGGAAGTGGCGGAGTTGGAAATATTCAAAGAAAGGAGGGGACATTGAGGGGAATTTGGATTTGATATCATCTAATGACATCCATTGGCCTTGTAGGGATAAGTCGTGGACCACAAGGATCTGGGCATTAAACCAGGGTGTAAACTTACGAGGGGGGATCCCGGCGGGAAAGTCTGGGTTGTCCCACAGGGGTGTAAGAGGGGAGATTGGGGAAGATAAGCAGTATTTCGTAATAGATTTGTGCCATGTAGATAGGTGGAACTTAAGGGAAGGAGAGATGTCCCCAAGAGCCAGCCGGTGTGGTTTGCCCAGGCCCCACAGCGAAGCCAGTGAACGCATCCCTATAGAGTTTGCGGCAAGATCGACCCAGGCGATACAGCCACGGGGTGCAAATGAGGCCACTATTTGACTGAGATGGCTAGCCATGTAGTAGAGTTTGATATCGGGGAAACCTCGGCCTCCCTCAGAGCGAGGAAGTCGAAGTATATTAAAGGCAATCCGTGGGGGTTTGTCGTTCCAGACAAACTTCACAAATGAGGCCCGGGCATCCCTGAGGACCCTCTCCGGGACCCTCACAGGCAGGGTCTGAAAAAGATATAGAAGTTGTGGCATAACTGTCATTTTGAGGGCAATTATCCTACCCAGCCAGGATATGATGTGGGTCCTCCATCTTGTCAAATCTGATTTAATCTTGCTCAATATTTGTGGAAAATTTTCAGAGTATAGGGAGTTGTAGTGGGAGGTAATATAGACTCCTAGGTATTTGATCTTATTAGTCTGCCAACGCAAGTCATAAGAGGACTGTAGGGAGCGCCTGAGGTCTCCAGGGACATGGAGCAACATGGCCTCCGATTTAGAATAGTTTATTTTATATCCCGAGAGGGAACCATATTCCTCTATGATCTTGTATAGGGCGGGAAGGGAAGACTGCGGTTGGGTTAGAGATAGTAGAACGTCGTCGGCGAAGAGGGAGATCTTGGACTCCTGTGAGCCCATCTGCACTCCCCGAACACTGCCGGACTTCCTTATCATGGCTGCTAATGGTTCGATGACCATGGCAAACACTAGGGGGGAGAGAGGGCATCCCTGTCTAGTTCCATTAGTCAATGGGAAGGAGGGGGATAATATCCCATTAGTGAGGGCTTTTGCTATTGGAGAGGAATAGAGTGCTGAAACCCCTGTGAGAAACTCCTCCGATATCCCAAAAGCCTGAAGCGTCTGCAAAAGGAACGGCCAAGAAATACGATCGAACGCCTTCTCAGCGTCTAAGGAAAGGATAATAGATGGGGTTTGCCTGTTATTCAATAGGTGGATACTGTCGATCGCTTTTCTAGTGTTGTCTCTTGCTTGGCGTCCTGGGATAAATCCCACCTGATCATAGTGTATCAGTTCAGATAATACACCGTTGAGGCGGGTGGCCAAGATCTTCGCATATATTTTAATATCCAGATTCAATAAGGATATGGGGCGATAGTTAGCACAATTTCTTGGGTCTCTGCCCTCTTTATGTATAACTATTACTCTGGCCTCCAGCATGGTACTTGGAAATGGGGCGCCGTGTAGGACTGCGTTAAATAGTACCCGCAGGTGAGGGACCAACAGGGGGGCAAATTTTTTGTAATATGAGGCCGAAAAGCCATCCGGGCCAGGGGCCTTAGAGGATTTAAGGTTTCTCAGGACGGCCGTTATTTCCTCCTCCGTGATGTCTCTATTCAGAGCTACCGAATCAATGACCGAAAGTTGGGGGAGGTCTGCTCGTCTGAGAAATTCTGAGATTAATGCATCAGGAGGGTTGGGGTTTGGTGTCTTAGGGTTTAAGTTATATAGCTTGGTGTAATAATCTTGGAATTCCCTGTTTATACCCCTTGGGTCATATGTGAGTTCACCAGATTCGGAATTTACTGCTAAGATATTGTTGCGGGATCTTTGTGCTTTAAGGCGAGATGCCAGGATTTTGTCGGCTTTGTCGCCTTTCTCATAAAAGGTCTGGTTAAGCCTCTGAAGAGTCTTCGCCGTACGTTCCGACAGAGAAAGTGACATTGCGTTCCTAGCCTCTAGTAGGGGCTCTAGATTAGACATGGTAGGGGAGAGTTTATGCTGACGCTCAAGGGCCTGGAGTTTCGTAGAGAGGGAGAGGAAACTAAGCTTCTGGGATTTTTTAAACCTAGCTGTCTGGCTTATCAGATGGCCTCGGAGGACAGCTTTATGTGCTTCCCACAGAGTAGTAGAGGAAATCTCTGGGGAGTCGTTGAGAAGGAAGTATTCGGCCAGGCAGTCTTTGATTTGAGTGGTGACTTCTTGGTTGTGTAAAATGGAGTCATTCAGACGCCAGGAAACGGGGGGAGGTCGTGGGGTGATGGATTGGAGTTCGGCAGTGATCGGGCAATGGTCAGACCATATCATAGGGAGAATGCCGGCAGATTTCATTTTTGAGGATATATCCCGGCTGAGTAGGATCATGTCAATTCTAGAGTAGGTTTTGTGTACCGAGGAATAAAAGGTGTAGTCTCTGGTCAGTGGTTCAGATACCCTAAATGAATCGAATAGCAGGTGGGTTTTCAAAAGGTTTAGCAAAGCAAGGGATGCCAAGGTCGGGCGGGGATGGTGGGGGGACCGAGGGCGGGGAGGGTTTGACCTATCTAGGGAGGCATCTAGTACCTCATTAAAATCTCCAGCCATGATGACCTCTCCTCGGCCGAGGCTAGTCAGCTGTGCACTTATTCTCCCGAAGAATGTAGCTTGGTTTTGGTTTGGGGCGTAAATGTTAATTAGGGTACATAGGCTATCGTTTAGCTTCCCCACTAGGATAAGCCATCTACCTGCTTTATCTGCATGTCTGTCCAGCAATTCGAACGTGAGGTGAGCAGCTATCAGGATGGAAACCCCTCTCTTCTTATGTGTGGCATCGCATGCATGGAACGTAAGAGGATAAGCTTTGGATTTTAAGTCGGGGTGTAGGGACTTCTTAAAATGCGTTTCCTGTAGGAAGACTAAATCTCCCTTGGCCTGTTTAAGGGAGAGGAATAGTTTAGTGCGTTTGTAGGGGCTATTCAAACCTTTAACGTTGTGCGAATAGATTTTAAGAGCCATGACCGACCGGATCTCGAGTCGCTTCATCGCCTCCCTCCAGACACCGCATCTCTACGAAAAACCAGGAGAAAAACAATATGAGTGTATGCAGTAATTGATTGGTATTTATGTATAGACGGACAGAAGAAAAGAAAAAACACAGATACCAAGATAGTGGTAGAAACAGGGGGGACCAAACATGGGGGAGACAGGGAAAAGGGGGGGGTTGGAGACCAGAAAAGATAGCATCTGGCCATACGTGCCGGTCAGGGGGAAACCATAGGGGGTCGCCAGGTGGCAACGACCGGGCAAGGGTATAAGACCCAAATGTGGGGACGCGGCCTGGCCGAGTCAGACACATCAAAAGTGGCGGGCACTCAGCTCAGTGCCCCGAGTCTGGGAGCCTATAATTGGAGAGATATATACGTATATAGCTGCTCCCCAACTCCACCGTCCCCTCAGTTAACCAACGGTATGACAGTGGCCAATCTAGGTTAACGCATCCAGCTGGTGGTGTATTGGATGCGGGGGGGTGGGACGCTGTTGGGGCGGATGTAGGGGAAAGCCACAACTGGGAGAGATAGACACACAAATAGGCAATGTAGAACAGAGGAATAATATAACAATTAGGCCGGGCTGTCCTCAAGGGACGCGACCAACAGAGGCAGCTTTCCGTGTTGATGGAACACGTGTCCAGTCGCGGTTCAGAGAGCGCCTCGGAGTGTCGGGCGATTCTGCGGGGGGAGCCACATTTATCCGCTGCGGAGATTCGGGCATAGGCAGAGACGGGGTAACGCCTAGGTTGCGTAGGAGGTCTTTAGCTTCAGCTAGGTCCCTAGCTGAATGTAGGCGGTTATGGTGCCACACAAGTATGCGGAAGGGGAATCCCCATCTATATCGGATGCCCTTATCCCGCAGAGCCATAGTGATAGGACGGAATTCCTTTCTTTTAATTAGCGTACTGGGAGCAATGTCCTGAAATATTTGTAGGGAGTGACCTAGAAAATCCAGCTTGGGAAGCTTTCTAGTCTCCCGCAGCAAGTCCTCCTTAGCCGAGTAGTAGTGGCAGCGTAGAATAACATCTCTGGGTTGCGCTTGGTCTTGAGAGCGGGGGCGAAGAGCTCTGTGAGCTCTATCCAGCAGAAATTGATCTTCCGGCGTTGAGGGCGAGAGATGGATAAACAATTTCTTGAGGAAGCCGGGGAGGGATGTCATATCCACTTCCTCAGGGATCCCCCTGATGCGAAGATTATTTCGGCGCGCCCGATTATCCTGGTCCTCCTGGTGTTCCAGGATTAGGCGCATTTCTTGTTTCAGGGTATGGACATCGTCCTCCACCCCCTGCTGAAAGGCGACCACTTCGTCCATTTTGGACTCCAGGTGGTCTGTCCTGTCCCCCAGGTCTGAGATGTCGGCTTTAAGAGAGGTAATAGCGGTGTGGACCTCCGCCTGTACCGCTTGTACAGATCTCCTTGTCTCCTTGATTTCGCAGAAAAGCAGGTGGAGATCTTTTCGTGTCAGAGGAGAATAGTCGGAGTCCTCCGAGTCTAAGACGTCGAATTGTGATATGGTCTCTTGATCTATTGGTTTGGTGTTTGAGTATGCGTATTTCTTCAGGCTCGGAGTGGCCGCTGCCGCTTGTTGCTTTTTGTTGCCTTTAGACATGTTGAGCATGCGTGTGTGTATGCTGGGTTAAAGAGAATCACTGCATCAGTGTGTCTGAGAACGTCCCGGTGGCGGAGACGGAGCAGCCTCTATTTTATGACATAGGAGATCCCGAGACTCAGGGCATATTCCGACGGGTCACATTATGAGAAATAGAGTACACAGCTCGCAGCTGGGATCAGATATAAGGGTTGCCAGTAGGTGGAGCTCCAGGCTCATATATCAAAGGTGAAACAGAGCTAAGTAAATGGTGAGCAATATTTGCGGTGAAATATTCTGCACTGGTTGAGAAATAGGGCCAGAGGGTCCCCCTTGGACTTATTTATTTGTATACCCGGGTGAGCTGGGCTGCTCTAGTGGGCCTGTGATCGGGGGCAGTGAGCTAGTGCCGGGCGATGTGCTCCGGGTTCACCGGGCATCTCCTTTCAATTCTGCAGGTCAGGAGTGTTATTTTTGAGGCACACTACAGGGATCCACCTGGGGGGGGCTCCTGCCTGCGGTCCAGCCGACTCACAGGGTCCCCTATTCTCACCTCCGGCCGCCGAGGGCCGCACCCGTGCCCGTGCTCCCCAATCCAAGATGGCCGCCAGCTGCGAGACTGCCCTCTCCAGGTCCTCGTGAGGGGCACCGCCGGGCGGCGACGTTGTCACTGCAGACGGCTCCGGCTTAGATGGAGAGAGCCGCCGCCGCCGTCTGCTGCAAGCCGGAAAGGCCCACTGCCCGCCTCCGGCAGATCGCGACGGTCGTCCCGGCAACCACAGGGCTCCGTGCAGGCAGCCGCCCGCACCCGGTCTCACTCTCCGCCAGGCGCCGACAGGGCACTGCACTTACAGGTACTGCTGGTAGTGTTGCGGTGCTAATAGCTGGGTCTCGCCACCTCCCGGCGGGTCTCTCAGCCCTCGTCCACCGCGGGCCGGGTCTCCTCTAAAATTTAGCCCCCTGCTTGTGTATGGCACCTAGGCCCCAACCCGCAAGGAGGCAGGAGGCCTCCTCCGGCTCCGGGACTCGACGTGCCAGATGCAGGGGGGGGTTATTTAAGGCAGCAGGGGTTGTGTGTGCCAGAATATGGGCCAAATGGAGGGTAATTTGGTTCCTTTACAGCTCTGGTGCCAGGAGCTATACACAGGCACGTCTTTCCAGCTCGGCTACCAGGCCACGCCCCCGGGGACTGGCATTTTGTGTGTGCTCTGTGCAGTGACCAGTGCCAGCTCATCAATTCAACTCTGCCTCAGTGACTGCACTCTGGGCCACGTTTCTAGCAAGTATTCCCTCTGCTTTTCTACAGGCTCTATGTCCCGTCCCCCTGCAACCTGCTTCCCTTGTGCCTTCTCCTAGTAAATAGTCTGGGACACTAATCTGCTTCCCCAGAGTTCAGTTTACCAATCATCTGGAACTTGTTCATTTATCACATCTATCAGCTATCCGGGACTCTGTTAATATACTGTATATATCTGCCATTTAGGACTTTGTTCATTTACCGGCTTGATAATCTGCACCTACCAGTACAATCCGGTACCTTTATAATAAGCAATATTGCTATCTATAATGTTTGCCAAGTGCATTCCAGATCACCTGCACTTCAAGTCCTTTGCCTCCAATCACCTGCTCTCACCTGTGTATTCGCTATACCACGTTCCTAGTATACCTGCACTTATCAGTAGAGTCTGGATATTACAGTAATACCAAAAGTTTGGGAACCACTGATCTAGGGGATATACATATGCACCATGATAACTAATCTAAACCATTGGAAAAACCTGAGTGGGATGTATGTCAGGTTAGTTGCTAGATAACCTATCCTGTGTTCTTAGCCAGTGGATATTTCCGATAGACCACAAAGGGCCTACTTCTGGGACAGACACATCTAATGTTTCTCTGTGTCCACTAAATGGGCATTTCTAGGTGGCAACAATGCAAGCACACATAAGAAAACTGTTTAGTAGGCATGTCGTGGGTGTGTAGCCAGAATTACTCACTATTTGTGCATATATATTGTGGATACCAAATCCAGACAGGTCTCCTGCACTTGGTACATAGTAGGTGTGAGAGCCCATGATAGTAATGACAGTGGGGGCACTGCATTTACATGATAGCGTAGGATTCAGAATACAGCCATGTAGTCGCTAGAGCATACTGTTCAAAGCAGGCTTCCGGAGTTGTGTTTGCTTTATGTGTGGCTTTGGATTCCCCCAGTGAGGCTGATCCTATTAGGCTTGAGCAAGTGCAGGGGCATGCCACACTTGTGGTACTGCCAGACCCCCATAGGGCTACAAGCAAAAATGTGTCTGGCACTAGAAGAGGCTGCGGGGGGAGCGAGTTTGAGGGTGATTGCCAGCACTTACTTCTGGTTGCATTGGTAACTCACACACCCCTGTGAGCTGCTTGCACCTAAATGAATCCTCCCATTGTGTTGCAAATACGGAACAACTTTAAAGGAAGGTGACCAAATTGAACAATATCAGCTATTAATCATTTATCTGGCAGATATTTTTGACAGAATTTTATTAGAAATAGTCATTGTTTAATGAAGGAAATAGGTTAAGAACACAACGTGTGGGAAACACTACAGAACTTAGAACCTGGGTTAGTATTGATTCTAAGACTTCTAGAACAATGTCTGTATAGAGATGGACAAGCCCCAACTATAATGTTACAGTATCTACCTTTCTGCAGTGTGAAGTGCCATTTCTAGTCAGATGACCTCCAGGTGTCCGGGATGAGCCCACCATAAGAAAATAGACTCTGTTGTGTTACCTGCTTGAAATTTTTGGCAGAAGAAAGTAGATCCTAGGGAGGCATTTCTAACCTCGCTCCCCAAGGCACACTATCAGTAAGTTATAGTGATATCCATTGCTGAGCACAGGGGACTTTATCAGTACATTAGTTATTTTGATATAATTATCTGTGCTGAAGCCTGGATATCACTAACATCTGCACTCTTAGTGTGCCTTGAGGACCGAGGTTGGAAAAGCCTGTCCTAGGGTGTCCAGATTGGAAGAATCCCCACAACAGGCTTCTACTGGGACCAATATCTATATCCTGGCTCAGGGTAGTTGGTGCGTACAGTTACTGTTTCAGTTCCTGGCTCTGGGCGTTTGATACATACAGTCACTGTGCTAGTTCCTGGCTCTCGGAAGTTGGTGGCGCAGTCCCAAATCAAATTATTTATGGTCAATGTTAGGCAAAACCAGTGCAGGCAGCTGCCAATCATTAAATGCATGGACAAACAAAAGTACAACCGTGTCGACCACCTCATAACTGAACTGAAGGATGGCAGATAAAAATATTTTACTTAATTTAATAATGTTTGTTGATTATCTTAATAAGAAACATCTAGGCTGGGGGGGGCCTTGAAAAAAAGCTGAGATTCTAGGTCATCGTGATTCGAGAAATTTGGTAGCCACTGGCTTGGTCTATACATGGGTATACCTCCTAAAACTGATACATGCAGAACCAGGACAAATAAGTCCAACTCTTGATCCATACAAACCCAGCCCAGATCCTGTTTTTCTAAATTGGGGCAGCTGGAAGGTATACTGTACACATGCTAAACCAAAACTCACTTAAAACACCTCAACAGGAATCTAATTTTCATATGAAGGAGCAATACCAGGATGGGCCCACTTAGCTCCTCCCATGAGAAACACAGTTTATCACCCCTGAAGAAATATCTTTACCTACCCAATAACGTACCTGCATAACTAAATGTGTTTGCCCCCCCTCCATGGGCTCACAATTTTGCATCTTTGTAAATGACTTCCAGTAAAAAGTTATATAAGTCATTTTAAAAACGATCTAAAAGTATAACAAAGGACAATATAACAATATTCCAGTTCTTCGCTGCGGTGCGAACGGGTCAGAACTGCGCATGCGCAGCGTACACATTGCGCACATGTGTCATTGCCAGGCAACTACAGTCACCGGGCAACGACGCTCACAACTAAAAGAGAAGACGCAGCGCCTAACGCAGGAAGATTGTCAGCGGAGAGGTGGTCCGGGGCGGATACTCACCGTTAGATGCCATTTTCGGGGAGTGGTCTTCCAAACGCATGCATGTCCAGGCAAACGGAGGGCGGATGTCTAACGTCAAAGCCAGGAGGAACGTCGCTGGAACCGTCGCGCATGGTAAGTAGATCCAGCCTTACTCCTAGGTTGCGGGAAACTTTTTTAGCTTAGCAGGGCTGCACAAGCGAATGCAGCCGTACTAAGCTAAAATACACTCCCCCATAGGCGTGGATAAGTTGATCGCACCAGCAACAAAAAGTTGCTGGCTGCGATCAACTCGGAATGACCCCCCCTATATCTCCAGTCCTTTGCTGAGATTATATGATCATGAGCCAAAACATTATCACCACTCCCATATAAAGTCAGTGAAGCCAGCTATCTCCCTAATGTCAAGGTCAGGAATAAATTAGACGGTAGGCTGACCTTAGTAATAGTAGGTGACGTGTTGGGTGCAGAAGACATGGGCAGTTGTGAAGGCCTGAGTTACTTTAATATGGGCCAAATCGTTATGACCTGAAAGGGTCAAAGCAATCTCAAATGGCAAGTCATGTGAGGTGCTCAAGGTCAGCCATGGTGAGTTCCTACCGCCAGAGCTCTGAAGAGAGGGAAAACCGCAAATGAGGTGTAGGGCAGCCAAGAGTCATCGATGTGAGAGGTGCAAAGGAGATCCTATCTGGCATGGACCAACAGAATGGCTACTGTAGCACAAATCACGGAACATTTCACAGTGATGGGATTAATTTGTCACAATACAGAATGCATCAATCCCTGATGCGTATGGGGCTGGGTAACCACAGGCCAGTTACAGTGCCGTTGATAGCCCATGTCCACCACTGACAGCACCTATAATGGTCATATGAGCATCGGAACTGGACCAAGCACATCTGGTCTGATGCCTCATGCTATCTGTTGTATCATGTGGACGGTTGGTGCATCATTTATCTACAGAAGAGACTGAGCAAGGATGCGTTGTGGGAAGAAAACAAGCTGGAATTGAGTGAGACCCTTTGGGCAATATTCTGCTGGGAAACCCTGCGTCCAGCCATTCATCATCCATCTACCTAAACATTGCTATGGACCAGGTACATCCTTTCATAGCAAAGATAATCTCCGATGAGAATGTCTTTGCCATGAAAGCTATTACACAGATGATTCCCCCTGTATAATAAAAAGACACCACAGGCTACTCCCACTGTAGTATATGTGCTGGCTGACACAATAATGTGTTTATTCCATCTATTGGTCACCAATAAGCTGTTATAGTACATTTCTGGGTGGAACACATGGACTGGAAGTGGTGCACAGAGGGGGAGTCGGGTGTGTCTTCAGCTGGGTGACAGAGGAGCACTGAGGTAAGTAGTAACGGCCTCCTGCTGTCCTGCCTGTAGCCATGGTGCTCCCCACCCCACTATTACGTAACCCTCACATCATCCAATGGCGCCTTCCTAACTTGAGCCGGACGGTGCTCTGCTCATGTGATCTGTGACCGGGGAACCAGGGCCTATCACTAGCCGGAAGGTGCTCTGCTCATGTGATCTGTGACCGGGGAACCAGGGCCTATCACTAGCCGGACGGTGCTCTGCTCATATGATCTGTGACCGGGGAACCAGGGCCTATCACTTGCCGGACGGTGCTCTGCTCATGTGATCTGTGACCAAGGAGCCAGGGCCTATCACTAGCCGGACGGTGCTCTGCTCATGTGATCTGTGACCGGGGAACCAGGGCCTATCACTGCTGGGCACAGGATGAGGCTGGTGACATACAGGGAGGGGAACATGGCTCCAGGGGGCACCGTCTGTGTGGCCTATCCGCTTCGCTCCTCAGCATCGGGACCAGGGTCAGGCTGGGGCTACCAAGGGACCCATATCTGGGGTAGGGCACAGTGAGTACTTGGTGCTAAGAGGCTCAATACCTAAAAAAGATATATGTACAGAATCCGGCACTATTGCTGTAGTGAACACGCCTGCTGCTATGTCCAAAAGGCTGGGTTCACAGCCTGAACAACAACATACAAAAAAATAAGAATTTACTCACCGGTAATTCTATTTCTCGTAGTCCGTAGTGGATGCTGGGAACTCCGTAAGGACCATGGGGAATAGACGGGCTCCGCAGGAGACTGGGCACACTAAAAGAAAGATTGGGTACTATCTGGTGTGCACTGGCTCCTCCCTCTATGCCCCTCCTCCAGACCTCAGTTAAGGAAACTGTGCCCGGAAGAGCTGACATTACAAGGAAAGGATTTGGAATCCCGGGTAAGACTGAGCCTCATTCAACAGATGGCTCATAACAATAACCCTTTAGTTAAGCAATAACTATATACATGTATTGCAGATAGTCCGCACTTGGGACGGGCGCCCAGCATCCACTACGGACTACGAGAAATAGAATTACCGGTGAGTAAATTCTTATTTTCTCTGACGTCCTAGTGGATGCTGGGAACTCCGTAAGGACCATGGGGATTATACCAAAGCTCCCAAACGGGCGGGAGAGTGCGGATGACTCTGCAGCACCGAATGAGCAAACTCAAGGTCCTCCTCAGCCAGGGTATCAAACTTGTAGAATTTTGCAAACGTGTTTGAACCCGACCAAGTAGCAGCTCGGCAAAGCTGTAATGCCGAGACCCCTCGGGCAGCCGCCCAAGAAGAGCCCACCTTCCTTGTGGAATGTGCTTCTACTGATTTCGGATGCGGCAATCCAGCCACAGAATGAGCCTGCTGAATCTTGCTACAGATCCAGCAAGCAATAGTCCGCTCCGTTCTGGAAACATAAATTTTCAAAGCTCGGACTACGTCCAGCAACTTGGAATCCTCCAAGTCCCTAGTAGCCGCAGGCACCACAATAGGTTGGTTCAAATGAAACGATGATACCACCTTAGGGAGAAATTGGGGACGAGTCCTCAATTCTGCCCTTTCCATATGGAAGATCAGATAGGGGCTTTTACATGACAAAGCCGCCAATTCTGACACACGCCTAGCCCAAGCTAAGGCCAAAAGCATGACCACTTTCCACGTGAGATATTTTAGCTCCACGGTCTTAAGTGGCTCAAACCAGTGGGATTTTAGGAATCCAACACAACGTTAAGATCCCAAGGTGCCACTGGTGGCACAAAAGGAGGCTGAATATGCAGCACCCCTGTAACAACGTCTGAACCTCAGGCAGTGAAGCCAGTTCTTTTTGAGAGAAAAGGGGATAGGGCCGAAATCTTGACCTTTATGGATCCTAATTTTAGGCCCATAGTCACTCCTGACTGTAGGAAGTGCAGGAATCGATCCCGCTGGAATGCCTCTGTAGGGACTTCCCGGCCACACACCAAGCAACCTATTTTCGCCATATACAGTGAAAATGTCTTGCTCTCACGCCTTTCGTAGCCTTTATCAGCGTAGGAATAACTGCATCCGGAATGCCCTTTTCCGTTAGGATCCGCGTTCAACCGCCATGCCGTCAAACGCAGCCGCGGTAAGTCTTGGAACAGACAGGGCCCCTGTTGCAACATGTCCTGTCTGAGAGGCAGAGGCCATGGGTCCTCTGAGAGCATTTCTTGCAGTTCCGGGTACCGAGTCCTTCTTGGCCAATCCGGAGCAAAGAATATTGTTCACACTCCCCCTTTTATTACAATTCTCAGCCCTTGGGTCTGAGAGGAAGAGGAGGGAATACATAGACCGACTGGAACACCCACGGTGTCACCAGTGCGACCACAGCTATCGCCTGAGAGTCCCTTGACCCGGCGTAAAACCTTTTTTTTTTTTAAATCTTTTTATTGAGGTGGGACGCCATCTAGTCCACCTGAGGCAGTTCCCATCAATTTGCAAAACTGCGTGAAGACATCCTGATGAAGTCACCACTTTCCCGGGTGGAGGTCGTGCCTGCTGAGGAAGTCTGCTTCCCAGTTGTCCACTCCCGGAATGAACACTGCTGACAGTGCGCTTACTTGATTCTCCGCCCAGCGAAGAATTCTGGTGGCTTCTACCCTCGCCACCCTGCTCCTTGTGCTGCCTTGGCGGTTTACATGAGCCCATGCGGTCTGACTAGATCAGAACCAGTTGGTCGCGAAGCAGGAACTCCGCTTGACTTAGGGCGTTGTATATGGCCCTTAGTTCCAGGATATTGATGTGAAGGCAAGTCTGTTGACTTGACCACAAACCTTGGAATTTTCTTCCCTGTGTAACTGCCCCCCACCCTCGGAGGCTTGCATCCGTGGTCACCAGAACCCAGTCCTGAATGCCGAATCTGCGGCCTTCGAGAAGGTGAGCACTTAGCAGCCACCACAGGAGAGACACCCTGGCCCTGGGGGATAGGGTGATTAACCGATGCATCTGAAGATGTGATCCGGACCACTTGTCCAGTAAGTTCCATTGTCCTTGCATGGAACCAGCCGAAGGGGATGGCCTCGTATGATGCCACCAATCTTCCCAGGACTCAAGTGCAGTGATGCACTGACACCTGTTTTGGTTTTCAATAGATTCCTGACCAGTGTCGTGAGCTCCTGAGCTCTCTCTATCGGGAGATAAACCCTTTTCTGGTCTGTGTCTAGGATCATGCCTAGGTGAGGCAGATGAGCTGTAGGAACCAACTGCAACTTCGGAATATATAGAACCCAATCGTGTTGCCGTTTCACTTTCAGAGAAAGTGATACACTGTCCAGCAACTGCTCTCTTGATCTCGCTTTTATGAGGAGATCATCCAAGTATGTATTAATAGTGACACCTTGCTTCCGCAGGAGCACCATCATATCCGCCATTACCTTGGTGAAATTGGTCATGACAATCCCGTACCGCAATTCTGAGGTACGCCTGATGAGGTGGATAAATGGGGACATGAAGGTATGCATCCCTTATGTCCCGATTCACGATAAAGTCTCCCCCTTTTCAGGCTTGCAATGACCGCTCTTAGCGATTCCATCTTGAACTTGAACCTTTTCAGGTATATGTTCAGGAATTTTAATTCAATATGGGTCTAACCGAACCGTCTGGTTTCGGGATTACAACATGGTCGAATAAGAACACCCTCTTGTTGAAGGAGGGGACCCTTGACCACCACCTGTTGAAGATACAATTTGCGAATCGCAGTTAACACTGGCTCCCTCTCTTGGGGGGAAGCCCACCGGGCCATCGGCGAGGGGGCATCTTCTCGCAGTCCAGCCTGTATCCTTGCGACACAATTTCTATTGCCCAGGGATCTAACAGGGAGTGAACCCACTTGTGGCTGAACTTACGAAGGCGTGTCCCCACCGGGCCTAGCTCCGCCTGTGGAGCCCCAGCGACATGCGGTGGATTTTTGTAGAGGCCGGGGAGGACTTCTGTTCCTGGGGACTAGCTGTGTTGTACAGCTTCTTTCCTCTGCCCCCGGTTCTGACAAGAAAGGACGCACCTCAGACTTTCTTGTTTCTTTTTTCGAAAAGCTGCATTTAATAATGTCGTGCTTTCCTAGGTTGTGCAGGAATATAGGGCAAACTAGCAGAATTACCCACTATAGCTGGGGAGACCAGGCCCGAGAACCTTTCTCCACACAATCCTCAGCCTTCCATATGCCTCTTAAGTCGGCATCATCTGTCCACTGTATATTCTACAGGACACGTCAAGCAGAAATCAACATAGCTTTGACTCTAGGACCCAGTATACTCATGTCCCTTTGGGCATGCTTTATAAATATATATCTATCACTTAAGACAGCATCTTAATATATTTATATGCATACTAGGGTCTCAATCTCTGCTGATAAGGTACCTGTCCACGCTGCCACAGCGCTATAAACCCATGCCGACCCAATCGCCAGTCTGGGTAGTATACTAGAATGTGCACACTATCTGCAGGATCCCTGAGAATAGCTAGTGCAAACAGGACACCCAAGGGGAAGATTCTCAACACATCCTGGCCCTAGTGGGGAAAGGATACAGCCTAAGAAATCTTTTGTGGGAAGCTGCCGTCTCTTGTCTGGAGATTCTCGCTCTTTTTCCTCATGAGAGGAGGGAAATTTACCTCAGCATTCTTACCCTTAACATGTGTACTCTCGTGTCAGGGACAGATGAGTCATCAGTGATATGCAAATCATCTTTTATTCCAATAATCATATATTGAATATTTTTTTAGCCCTCTTGGCTGTAACTTTGCATTATCGTAGTCGACAGTGGAGTTAAACTCCGTGTCGATACCAGTGTTTGTTATTTTGGATAGTGAGCATAGAGAGACTCTGAAGGTCTCTGTGACATAGGGACAGACCAGGGTAGATTTCCTTTCTGTTCCCTAACCTTTTGTGCAATAATTTTACCTCAGCACTTACACATATCCAAACAGGTGTCAGCGTTGTCGACGGAAACACCCTCCCACACACATATACGCTCTATCACCTCCTTAGAGGAGCCTTTTACCTCAGACATGTCGACACACGCGTACCAACACCACACACACAGGGGATGCTCTATTTGAAGACAGTTCCCCCACCAGGCCCTTTGGAGAGACAGAGAGAGAGTATGCCAGCACACACCCCAGCGCTATATAACCCAGGGATTACACTACAACTCAGTGTTTACCCAGTAACTGCTGTATATACAAATTCGTGGGCTTCTGTCCTTTTATGTACTTTAATGGCGGGGTTTTTTACACATATACAGTGCTAGACTGTATTATGTGTGTTTTTATTGCCAAAAGGTAATCTAATTGCTGCCCAGGGCGCCCCCCCCCCCAGCGCCCTGCACCCACCAGTGACCGGAGTGTGTGGTGTGCTGTGGGAGCAATGGCGCACAGCTGCAGTGCTGTGCGTTACCTTAATGAAGACAGGAGTCTTCAGCCGCCGTTTTCGTTGTGTCTTCTGGCTCTGCAAGGGGGACGGCAGCGCGGCTCCGGGAACGGACGATCGAGGTCGGGCCCTGTGTTCGATCCCTCTGGAGCTAATGGTGTCCAGTAGCCTTAGAAGTACAAGCTAGCTGCAAGCAGGTAGGTTTGCTTCTCTCCCCTCAGTCCCTCGTAGCAGTGAGTCTGTTGCCAGCAGATCTCACTGAAAATAAAAAACCTAACAAATACTTTCTTTTCTAGCAAGCTCAGGAGAGCCCACTAGGTGCATCCAGCTCTGGCCGGGCACAGATTCTAACTGAGGTCTGGAGGAGGGGCATAGAGGGAGGAGCCAGTGCACACCAGATAGGACCTAATCTTTCTTTTAGTGTGCCCAGTCTCCTGCGGAGCCCGTCTATTCCCCATGGTCCTTACGGAGTTCCCAGCATCCACTAGGACGTCAGAGAAATACAAGGACAGCGCTGGCACATTCACATTTAAATAATGTTTTTAATAACCCATATAAAACATTCAGGTACACAATATTTCTCATTAGATATAATTAAAATATATACTTCATATCATTCATACCATATTGCTATCTTGTTTTGCCAGCCAGAGAATATTGCACAATCCTAATTATATAGAAAAGCATGCAGCTAAACACTTAACCTAAGCAATCTCATACAACCCTATTGTCACAATTGTAACCTTTTTTAGCAGCCCGTTACAATAGTAGCTGATGTTTGGAATTTAGTGCCTGTATAGCTATTTAACAAGCCTCCTTTTTTCCTTTCCTTTCAGTTGACTGCACAATTTATAAAGCAGTCTCTGCACAGAGTTTCCCCGTATACTATAAACTGGTATTGGATGTTATTTCCAGCTTTATAATTATTCAAAGTCCCCGCTCATCAGAGCCATAGGATTGGTCAACTACGTGTTAATTTACGGCTTTGCATGTGCTTAAATACCTCTCCCGGCTATCGCTTCAAAAAATAGCCTTATCCAGAGTCCACCGTGTGATGGATAGTAGGTGAGATGTCCAATCCTTTGCATATAAGGTAGCTGTCTCTGGCCGGCCGGCACGTACTTGGTATATCCAATACTCCTTGCAGTAGTTATGACAGACGCGTTTCTCCGCTTAAAGTTTCGTCAGCGGCTTCATCAGTGTCTATAGTTATACTGCAGATACTCAGGGCTTTTTTATATCTTGCGCCGCTCGATTCGCGCATGCGTATACATTGTTGCGGTTCATGACTCGTTTTGACTACATTCCCGCACTCTCGTTTACGGGATTCTATGCGTTCCATACCAGTGTAGCTCATCTAATTTATGCAACTATTTAAGCTGCATCCTCCCACTACAACATATATATTTTCTGGCTTCAACGACCATTATTTATGTATCAAATAAAAATATACATGTATAAACAAATATACTTTTATATGTAGCAAGAAGATATATGACATTAAAACAATAAGCTGCTGCACACGTAGTACTACTCTAGACCATAGTAAGAGTGAATGAACATACATAAAAACAATATTAATATTAAAAATAAAAAATATAAAATATGAAGATAAAATTAAAAATACTAATAATACTAATAATAATAATAATAATAAAAAAGAATAAATAAATAAAAATAGAAATAGAGAGACAGATAAATCCATATTCACTAAGACACAATCCATCATTAATTGTTTAGTTGGTTCACTCTCCTTTCACCTATAGACTATATATATATGGTATAATGTCAATAGACATATAGTCTTAACCACACCCAGGGCCGTTTCTAGACAATTTGGCTCCCAGTGCGAGATTTCAAAATGCGCCCCCCTCCCCCCCCCCCCATTGCTATAAAAAAAAATTGCGTGCCCCCCCCATATAGCCAGAAAAAGCGCGCTCCCGACAAGGCTGTGTGGCCTGATTAAAATGGGCGTGGTCTCATTTCAGTGGGCGTGGCCTCGTCTGATATCACACCCACCACAGGGGGAAAAAATAAAAAAGTCCCCTTTTTACAGATTACACCAGGCAAGTGTCCCCATATTACACAGCGCGGCAGGCAGGTGTCCCCATTTACAAAGTGCGGCAGGCAGGTGTCCCCATTTTACAAAGTGCGGCAGGCAGGTGTCCCCATTTTATACAGTGCGGCAGGTATCTCCATTTTACACAGTGCGACAGGTATCCCCATTTTATACAGTGCGGCAGGTGCCCCCATTTTACACAGTGCGGCAGGTGCCCCCATTTTACACAGTGCGGCAGGTGTCCCCATTTTACACAGTGCGGCAGGTGCCCCCATTTTACACAGTGCGGCAGGTGCCCCCATTTTACAGTGCGGCAGGTGCCCCCATTTTACACAGTGCGGCAGGTGCCCCCATTTTACACAGTGCGGCAGGTGCCCCCATTTTACACAGTGCGGCAGGTGCCCCCATTTTACACAGTGCGGCAGGTGCCCCCATTTTACACAGTGCGGCAGGTATCCCCATTTTACACAGTGCGGCAGGTGTCAAGTGTGGGGGGGGGGGGAGAGAGAGAGAGAGAATACTTACATCTTGCCGCTCTTCAGGTCCCGCGCGCCGGCCGCCTCCTCCGTCTTCTCCAGTCCTCTCCTCCCTCTCTCTTCCCCCCGAGCGCTCCTGCTCGGGGGGGCGGGGCTTCGCGGAATGACGCGTTTGCGTCGTGACGTCACGACGCAAACGCGTCATTCCGCGAAGCCCAGCCCCCCCCGAGCAGGAGCGCTCGGGGGGGAGAGAGAGAGGGAGGAGAGTAGTCACGAAGTGCCACGGCGGGCGCCCCGTGCGGTTGCACGGCTCGCCCGCCGCTAGAATTGGCACTGACCACACCATACTATATCTAATATTTTTAAATGATCAGTTCCTAACTTTCTCCCGCCACTCCATCCTAAAAGTTATATAGGTTCATTTTATCCATACACACATCCATGTATATAGATCAGATCCGAGGAACACACCACTACCATCTATTAGCCTAGCTATATAATATATCATCCCTAATAGCTACGCATTAGGTTACAAAAACATAATGCTACCCTATATGCATAATTATATACCATTAAGCTCCACAGTATCATTTAATCCACCAGGCGTCAGGGTATCCATCCTAAAGATCCAGTATGCTTCCCGTCTACACAGCACACTGTATCTATCACCTCCCCGTCTAGTTTTCATTTGTTCCACAGCCAACATATTGATATTCTTAAAATCTGTACCCTGACAGTTTACCACATGACTTCACAATGGGTGTTTTACTTTCCTTATAACATTTCTTCTGTGCTCCATATATCTTATGTAGAGAGTACGTGTCGTGCGGCCAACATATTGTTTGCCGCATGGACATGTAATCGCATAAATTACATATGTAGACATGCAATTTAGGAAATATTTAATTTTAATACCTGGAACCGATATTGGGGGTTGCAACCCATAATATAACCCCAGTAAGGTATGGGGTAACTCTGAACCACCTGCTGTGCTACTGTGATTAAGGCACAGATAATGGACATCTCAGGGCTTACACTATCCGGCACACACTACTGCACAAGAGGAAGGCTGAAAGTAGTATTCGCATATTATTGCGCCTGTGACTCTGTCAATGGGCGCTAGAGTGGACGCAACACCTTCCATGTCTAAATCGCACACCCTATACCTAATGGAAATTCAGAATCCTCCAATAGACAGAAAGAAAAAAAATAAGAATTTACTTACCGATAATTCTATTTCTCGGAGTCCGTAGTGGATGCAGGGGTTCCTGAAAGGACCATGGGGAATAGCGGCTCCGCAGGAGACAGGGCACAAAAGTAAAGCTTTACGATCAGGTGGTGTGCACTGGCTCCTCCCCCTATGACCCTCCTCCAAGCCTCAGTTAGGTACTGTGCCCGGACGAGCGTACACAATAAGGGAGGATTTATGAATCCCGGGTAAGACTCATACCAGCCACACCAATCACACCGTACAACCTGTGATCTAAACCCAGTTAACAGTATGATAACAGAAGAGCCTCTAAAAGATGGCTCCCTTCAACAATAACCCGAATTAGTTAACAATAACTATGTACAATTATTGCAGATAATCCGCACTTGGGACGGGCGCCCAGCATCCACTACGGACTCCGAGAAATAGAATTATCGGTAAGTAAATTCTTATTTTCTCGATCGTCCTAGTGGATGCTGGGGTTCCTGAAAGGACCATGGGGATTATACCAAAGCTCCCAAACGGGCGGGAGAGTGCGGATGACTCTGCAGCACCGAATGAGAGAACTCCAGGTCCTCCTTAGCCAGAGTATCAAATTTGTAAAATTTTACAAACGTGTTCTCCCCTGACCACGTAGCTGCTCGGCAAAGTTGTAATGCCGAGACCCCTCGGGCAGCCGCCCAAGATGAGCCCACCTTCCTTGTGGAGTGGGCCTTTACAGATTTAGGCTGTGGCAGGCCTGCCACAGAATGTGCAAGTTGGATTGTGCTACAGATCCAACGAGCAATTGTCTGCTTAGACGCAGGAGCACCCATCTTGTTGGGTGCATACAATATAAACAACGAGTCAGATTTTCTGACTCCAGCTGTCCTTGCAATATATATTTTCAATGCTCTGACAACGTCCAGTAACTTGGAATCCTCCAAGTCACTTGTAGCCGCAGGCACTACAATAGGCTGGTTCAGATGAAATGCTGACACCACCTTAGGAAGAAAATGCGGACGAGTCCGCAGTTCTGCCCTGTCCGAATGGAAAATCAGATATGGGCTTTTGTAAGACAAAGCTGCCAGTTCTGACACTCTCCTGGCCGAAGCCAGGGCTAGTAGCATGGTCACTTTCCATGTGAGATATTTCAAATCCACATTATTTAGTGGTTCAAACCAATGAGATTTGAGAAAGTCCAAAACAACATTGAGATCCCACGGTGCCACTGGAGGCACCACAGGAGGCTGTATATGCAGCACTCCCTTAACAAAAGTCTGGACTTCAGGAACTGAAGCCAATTCTTTTTGGAAGAAAATCGACAGGGCCGAAATTTGAACCTTAATAGATCCCAATTTGAGACCCATAGACAATCCTGATTGCAGGAAATGTAGGAATCGACCCAGTTGAAATTCCTCCGTCGGAGCACTCCGATCCTCGCACCACGCAACATATTTTCGCCAAATGCGGTGATAATGTTGCGCGGTTACTTCCTTCCGTGCTTTAATCAAAGTAGGAATGACTTCTTCCGGCATGCCTTTTTCCTTTAGGATCCGGCGTTCAACCGCCATGCCGTCAAACGCAGCCGCGGTAAGTCTTGAAACAGACAGGGACCCTGCTGAAGCAAGTCCCTTCTCAGAGGTAGAGGCCACGGATCTTCCGTGATCATCTCTTGAAGTTCCGGGTACCAAGTTCTTCTTGGCCAATCCGGAACCACTAGTATCGTTCTTACGCCTCTTTGCCGTATAATTCTCAATACTTTTGGTATGAGAGGCAGAGGAGGAAACACATACACCGACTGGTACACCCAAGGTGTTACCAGCGCGTCCACAGCTATTGCCTGCGGATCTCTTGACCTGGCGCAATACCTGTCCAGTTTTTTGTTGAGGCGAGACGCCATCATGTCCACCATTGGTCTTTCCCAACGGGTTACCAGCATGTGGAAAACTTCTGGATGAAGTCCCCACTCTCCCGGGTGAAGGTCGTGTCTGCTGAGGAAGTCTGCTTCCCAGTTGTCCACTCCCGGGATGAACACTGCTGACAGTGCTATCACATGATTCTCTGCCCAGCGAAGAATCCTTGCAGCTTCTACCATTGCACTCCTGCTTCTTGTGCCGCCCTGTCTGTTCACATGGGCGACTGCCGTGATGTTGTCCGACTGGATCAACACCGGCTTTCCTTGAAGCAGAGGTTCTGCCTGGCTTAGAGCATTGTAGATTGCTCTTAGTTCCAGAATGTTTATGTGAAGAGACGTTTCCAGGCTCGTCCACACTCCCTGGAAGTTTCTTCCTTGTGTGACTGCTCCCCAGCCTCTCAGGCTGGCGTCCGTGGTTACCAGGATCCAATCCTGTATGCCGAATCTGCGGCCCTCCAATAGATGAGCACTCTGTAACCACCACAGAAGAGATACCCTTGTCCTTGGAGACAGGGTTATCCGCTGGTGCATCTGTAGATGCGACCCTGACCATTTGTCCAACAGATCCCTCTGGAAAATTCTTGCGTGGAATCTGCCGAATGGAATTGCTTCGTAAGAAGCCACCATTTTTCCCAGGACTCTTGTGCATTGATGTACTGACACCTTTCCTGGTTTTAGGAGGTTCCTGACAAGCTCGGATAACTCCTTGGCTTTTTCCTCCGGGAGAAAAACCTTTTTCTGAACCGTGTCCAGAATCATCCCTAGGAACAACAGACGTGTTGTCGGAATTAACTGGGATTTTGGAATATTCAGAATCCACCCGTGCTGTTTTAGCACTTCTTGAGACAGTGCTAATCCCATCTCTAGCTGTTCTCTGGACCTTGCCCTTATTAGGAGATCGTCCAAGTATGGGATAATTAATACGCCTTTTCTTCGAAGAAGAATCATCATCTCGGCCATTACCTTGGTAAAGACCCGAGGTGCCGTGGACAATCCGAACGGCAGCGTCTGAAACTGATAGTGACAGTTCTGTACAACGAACCTGAGGTACCCCTGGTGTGAGGGGTGAATTGGAACATGGAGATACGCATCCTTGATGTCCAAGGATACCATAAAGTCCCCTTCTTCCAGGTTCGCTATCACTGCTCTGAGTGACTCCATCTTGAACTTGAACTTCTTTATGTACAGGTTCAAGGACTTCAGATTTAGAATAGGTCTTACCGAGCCATCCGGCTTCGGTACCACAAATAGAGTGGAATAATACCCCTTTCCTTGTTGTAAAAGAGGTACCTTGACTATCACCTGCTGAGAGTACAGCTTGTGAATGGCTTCCAAGACCGTCACCCTTTCGGAGGGGGACGTTGGTAAAGCAGACTTCAGGAAACGGCGAGGTGGATTCGTCTCTAGTTCTAACCTGTACCCCTGAGATATTATCTGCAGGATCCAGGGATCTACCTGCGAGTGAGCCCACTGCGCGCTGAAATTCTTGAGACGACCCCCCACCGCCCCCGAGTCCGCTTGAGAAGCCCCAGCGTCATGCTGAGGCTTTTGTAGAAGCGGGGGAGGGCTTCTGTTCCTGGGAAGGAGCTGCCTGTTGCCGTCTCTTCCCCTTTCCTCTGCCTCGTGGCAGATATGAATATCCCTTTGCTCTCTTGTTTTTAAAGGAACGAAAGGGCTGCGGTTGAAAAGTCGGTGTCTTTTTCTGTTGGGGAGTGACTTGAGGTAAAAAGGTGGATTTCCCGGCTGTAGCCGTGGCCACCAAATCCGATAGACCGACTCCAAATAACTCCTCCCCTTTATACGGCAAAACTTCCATATGCCGTTTTGAGTCCGCATCGCCTGACCACTGTCTCGTCCATAAACTTCTTCTGGCCGAAATGGACATAGCACTTACCCGTGATGCTAGCGTGCAGATATCCCTCTGTGCATCACGCATATAAAGAAATGCATCCTTTATTTGCTCCAAAGACAGTAAAACATTGTCCCTATCCAGGGTATCAATATTTTCAATCAGGGACTCTGACCAAGCTACTCCAGCACTGCACATCCAGGCTGTCGCTATAGCTGGTCGTAGTATAACACCTGTATGTGTGTATATACTTTTTTGGATATTTTCCATCCTCCTATCTGCTGGATCTTTAAGTGCGGCCGTCTCAGGAGAGGGTAACGCCACTTGTTTTGATAAGCGTGTGAGCGCCTTGTCCACCCTAGGAGGTGTTTCCCAGCGCGCCCTAACCTCTGGCGGGAAAGGGTATAAAGCCAATAGCTTCTTTGAAATTAGCATTTTTTTATCGGGGGCAACCCACGCTTCATCACACACCTCATTTAATTCTTCTGATTCAGGAAAAACTATAGGTAGTTTTTTCACACCCCACATAATACCCTGTTTAGTGGTACCTGTAGTATCAGCTATATGTAACGCCTCCTTCATTGCCAAAATCATATAACGTGTGGCCCTACTGGAAAATACGGTTGATTCGTCACCGTCACCACTGGAATCAGTGCCTGTGTCTGGGTCTGTGTCGACCGACTGAGGCAAAGGGCGTTTTACAGCCCCTGACGGTGTTTGAGGCGCCTGGACAGGCACTAATTGATTGTCCGGCCGTCTCATGTCGTCAAACGACTGCTTTAGCGTGTTGACACTATCCCGTAATTCCATAAATAAAGGCATCCATTCTGGTGTCGACCCCCTAGGAGGTGACATCCCCATATTTGGCAATTGCTCCGCCTCCACACCAATATCGTCCTCATACATGTCGACACACACGTACCGACACACAGCAGACACACAGGGAATGCTCTTAACGAAGACAGGACCCCACTAGCCCTTTGGGGAGACAGAGGGAGAGTTTGCCAGCACACACCAAAAGCGCTATATATGATAGGGATAGCCTTATAATAAGTGCTCCCTGTATAGCTGCTTCAATAATATAATTTTCGCCACAATTTTGCCCCCCCTCTCTTTTTTACCCTGTTTCTGTAGTGCAGTGCAGGGGAGAGCCTGGGAGCCGTCCTGACCAGCGGAGCTGTGTAAGGAAAATGGCGCTGTGTGCTGAGGAGATAGGCCCCGCCCCTTTTTCGGCGGGCTCGTCTCCCGCTCTTTAGTGTATTCTGGCAGGGGTTAAATATCTCCATATAGCCCCCGGAGGCTATATGTGAGGTATTTTTAGCCAAATTAGGTTTTCATTTGCCTCCCAGGGCGCCCCCCTCCCAGCGCCCTGCACCCTCAGTGACTGCCGTGTGAAGTGTGCTGAGAGGAAAATGGCGCACAGCTGCAGTGCTGTGCGCTACCTTTAGAAGACTGAGGAGTCTTCTGCCGCCGATTCTGGACCTCTTCTTCGTTTCAGCATCTGCAAGGGGGCCGGCGGCGAGGCTCCGGTGACCATCCAGGCTGTACCTGTGATCGTCCCTCTGGAGCTAATGTCCAGTAGCCAAGAAGCCAATCCATCCTGCACGCAGGTGAGTTCACTTCTTCTCCCCTAAGTCCCTCGTTGCAGTGATCCTGTTGCCAGCAGGACTCACTGTAAAATAAAAAACCTAAGCTAAACTTTTCTAAGCAGCTCTTTAGGAGAGCCACCTAGATTGCACCCTTCTCGGCCGGGCACAAAAATCTAACTGAGGCTTGGAGGAGGGTCATAGGGGGAGGAGCCAGTGCACACCACCTGATCGTAAAGCTTTACTTTTGTGCCCTGTCTCCTGCGGAGCCGCTATTCCCCATGGTCCTTTCAGGAACCCCAGCATCCACTAGGACGATAGAGAAATAGGATTTAAATATACCTACCGGTAAATCCTTTTCTCGTAGTCCATAAGGGATATTGAGGACAGAATTAGTAGGATGGGGTATAGACGGGTCCAGAGGAGCAAGTGCACTTTAAAATTCTTCCACTGGGTGTGCTGGCTCCTCCCCTCTATGCCTCCTCCTACAGCTCAGTTATAGGTAACAGTGCCCGAAGGAGAATGACATACTTGAGAGAAGGAACATAACAACAACAGGTGTGGTGAGAGTTAAACACCAGCACACCAATACATAACTTAGCCAGCAAGGTCTGGCAACATTAACAGCAACAGCTGAACAGGAACACATAACAGAGAACCTGCAGAAAGTCTCCGCACAGAGGCGGGCGCCCAATATCCCTTATGGACTACGAGAAAAGGATTTACCGGTAGGTATATTAAAATCATCTATATTCCAAATGTATGTTCAAATCATTTGTTAGACAGTTTTGTGATTTATGCTTTTGTTTGTAATTTAAAATACCTGTGTTTCAAAGCTTGGTCAGTGCCGCATATTTAATTAAGGCTGACTGGGCTGGTGTTTGTTTAGTCAAACACTGTGTAATGTAACACCTTTGATTAGTGGGACATTTGCCTCAGCTGTAGTTGGGTCAATTTCCCATAGTATATCTGTAACTTCAACCATGCACAGCTGTGCCTGTCAGCTGTACTTTCCAATACTCCAAGCGTTCCTTCTCTAAGCGTTTTGAAAATGAACAGTTAAAAAAACATTTGAACAAACATTGAACAGCATCAAGAAAGAAATCTGGAACATTATGTGGCCTCTCCTCACCTCTGCCATGAGAACACCAGGACCAATGCCTACTACTTCTGTGTCCAAGAACATCATGACTGCCCCCGGGACTACCCCTGAAGCTGAGCAGGGAACTGAGGGACGTGTACATCAGGACCAGACTTTGCTGGGTCAGTTCCATTGGACATTAGTGTGCACCCCACATTCTCACACCCACCCGCACTGCTCCCCACACTCTCACACCCACCCGCACTGCACCCCACATTCTCACACCCACCCGCACTGCTCTCATGAGACCAGGACATTTATCTTTTTCACAAAATAATGTTAGTACAGTTTTCCTGCAAATGTGTCTTTCTATTCTCTTTCTTCTTACACGGTACTTCCACCCCACTATGTGCTATTCCCGTAATGTGTACCTCCATTGGTTGCACACCCTGCCAGCAGTAACCTACACAGTGCGCCTCACATGGCTGCCTCGGATGGTTCCTCCGTGGGCGGGGTGTGCTTCATTTGGATCTTTCCATGCAGGGTATAGCAAATGCGTGTCAGTTCTCCCATACATGCATTTGGCACCTGTATGGCTCATCTCCCACTGTGTAACCTTGTAGTGCGCCCAACATGGCTGCCTTATCTGGTGCGCTTGTGGATGGGATGAAAAATGCGTGGACCTGATGTTTTTATTGGAACCCTACTCTGAACTTAAGGACTCTGCAATCTCCCCATTTTGTGTTCTCTTCTAGGGGTGGACTATTCCACCCTGGGTAATCCTACGCAGTGCGCCTAAGATGGCTGCCGCACCTGGTGCCTTGTGAGGGTGGAATACACAACCCCTGGAGGTTATTACTCAAAATGCCTACACCAATAATGCACTATTCTTTCTGTGTCTTTGTCTGTGTGGTTTATCTTTTGATGTAATACTTAAATCTTCTGTATTATGTGCATTGTGTGAGTTCTACTTGGCGCCGCGGATGGCTGCCTCGGTGCTGCTCTGCCAAGCAGCCTTAGTTTTTAGTCTTAAATGTATAATATGTCTACTGTACAGTTGCATATGTGCAGTATGAACTCATATGTGTAATGTTTGTAATGTATGCTACGTTTTTCCTCCATGTTGCTGCTTGGCGATGCATTGTACCACAAAGAATTCCTAGTGTACGTGAGTACACCTGGCCAATAAAGCTGATTTTGATCCTATTTTCTCTAGCATTCATAAGGGATATTGGGGACAGAATTAGTACGATGAAGATGTTCCAAAGCTGCGGGAACGGGTGGAAACAACTGCAGCACCGTCTGCCCAAACTGGGTATCCTCTTTCGTCAGGATATCAAATTTGTAGAACTTCACAAAGGTTTTAGTCCCCGACCAGGTAGAAGCTCGGCATAGTTGTAGGGCCGAGACTCCACGGGCAGCCGCCCAGGAAGAGCTCACCAATCTAATATAGTGGGCTTTCAGAGACTGTGGAACCGGTAAGGCTGCTGATGCATAAGCCTGTTGGATAGTAAGCTTAATCCAATGAGCAATGGACTGCTTTGAAGCAGGGCAACCCCTTTTTTCGTGCATCATACAGCACGAACAAGGAAACCGTCTTCCTGACCCGAGCCGTCCTCTTGACACAGATCTGCAAGGCTCGTACAGTATCCAATGCCTCCGGACTAGAAGCTGTGTCAGAACTGGATGGAATCACAATAGGTTGAGTCACTTCGGCAGGAACTGCTGTTGAGTCCTGAGCTCTGCTCTGTTCTTGTAAAAGAGCAAGTACTGACTTTTGCACAACAAGGCCCCCAATTCTGAGACATGCCTAGCAGAAGCCAGGGCCAGTAACATCACAGTTTTCCACGAGAGGTATTTATCCTCTACCATCGTCAGAGGTTCAAACCAGGAAAACTGCAGAAAGCGTAACATAACATCCAGATCCCAAGGTGCCGTAGGGGGCACAAAGGGAGGTTGTATATGAAGCACCCCTTGCAAGAAGGTCTGAACTTCCGGCAAGAGAGCCAACTTCTTCTGGAAGAAGGTGGAAAGAGCTGAAATCTGGACCTTAATGGATCCCAGAAGTAAGCCCTTATCCACTCCAGCCTGCAGGAAACAGAGGAACCTTCCTAAGTGGAATTCCGCAGAGGGATATGTGCGTTCCTCGCACCAAGAGACATATCTCCGCCAGATATGATGATAGTGTTTTGACGTCACAGGTTTTCTGGCTTGTACCATAGTGGCAATGACCTTTTTGTAAATCCCTTTGTGACCTAGGATGTTCCGTTTAACTTCCATGCCGTCAAACGAAGCTGCCATAAGTTCGGGTAGACGAACGGTCCTTGTTGAAGAAGATCCCTTCTTAGTGGTAGAGGCCAAGGGTCCTGTATGGACATGTCCAGTAGAGCCGCAACCATGCTCTTCGGGGCCAATCAAGATTGCTTCCACTCTTTGATGTCTGATCCGCTTGAGCACCATTGGGATCAGAGGAATCAGAGGAAACAGGTAGACCAGCCGGTATGACCAAGGCGAAGTCAGCGCATACACTGCGCTCGCCTGAGGGTCCCTGGTTCGTGAGCAATAGCAGCAAAGCTTCTTGTTGAGACGTTAGGCCATCAAGTTGATCTGTGGGCAACCCCACCTGTCGATGATCAGTTGGAACACCTGTGTGTGTAGTCCCCACTCCCCTGGGTGGAGGTCGTGGTGACTTAGGAAGTCTGCCTCCCAGTTGTCCACTCCCGGAATGAAGATTGCGGACAGCGCTCTTGCATGTTTTTCTGCCCAGAGGAGTATTCTTGACACTTCTCGCATTCAGGCCCTGCTTTTTGTCCCTCCTTGTCGATTGATGTATGCCACTGCCGTGGCGTTGTCCAACTGCACCTGGATTGCCCGATCCCTTAGTAGAGGAGACCCCTGAAGTAGAGCATTGTGGATAGCCCGAAGTTCCAGAATGTTAATTGGAAGAAGGGCCTCCTGCCCTGGAACTGCGCCCCTTGGGTGATAGCTCCCCATCCTCGTAGACTCGCATCTGTCGTGAGGAGGATCCAATCCTGAATCCCGAAGTTTCGGCCTTCCAGGAGTTTGGAAGACTGTAGCCACAGGAGTGAAATCCTGGCTCGGGGTGACAGTTGAATCATCCGGTCCATTTGTACAGGATGTTCAATTGGAAGGGTCTGGCGTGGAACCTTCCATACTGTATCGCCTCGTAGGAGGCCACCATCTTTCCCAATAATTTTTTGCAAAGACGGACAGAGACTCGAGCAGGTCTGAGTACCATGCAAACCATTTCTTGGAGTGTTCTCGCTTTGTCCTTGGGGAGGAAAACTTACTGTGCTACAGTATCCAGTAGCATGCCCAGAAACAGGAGCCGCTGAGACGGTTCCAGGTGGGACTTCTGTAGATTGAGGATCCACCCGTGGTGAGACAGAAGTTGGATAGTGCGACCTATGTGGAGTTTGCTTTTATCAGGAGATCGTCCAGGTATGGAATCACATTGACTCCCTGGATCCTAAGCTGAAACATCATTTCCACCATCACCTTCGGGAACACTCTCGGAGCTGTAGACAGGCCGAAGGTTAATGCCAGAAATTGGTAGTGATCATTCAGCAGGGCAAATCACAGATAGGCCTGATGAGGAGTCCAAATTGGGATATGTAGGTAAGCGTCCTTGATATCAAGGGACAGTAGGAATTCCTGTGGTTCCAGGCCTGCGATCACCGCCCTCAAAGATTCCATCTTGAATTTGAAAACCTTCAGGTAAGGATTCAAGGATTTCAGATTCAGAATGGGTATCACAGACCCGTCTGGTTTCGGTACTACAAACAGACTGGAGTAGTAACCCTGTCCTTATTGCAGTAGTGGTACTGGGACAATGACCTGGGACTGTACCAACTTCTCTATGGCCAGTAGTAGCGTACCGTGCCTACTTACCAAAACTGGTAAGCCTGATTTTAAAAATCATTGGGGAGGAGTACCGTCGAACTCCAGCTTGTAGCCCTGAGAGATAAAGTCCCTTGCCCAAGCATCTTGGCAAGAACCATCCCAGATGTGACTGAAGTGATGTAGCCGAGCTCCCACCACGAGATCTCCCTGGGGTGGGTGGGTACAGTCATGCTGAAGATTTTGCGGAAGCAGAACTGGCGTTCTGGTCCTGAGACCCAGCAACTGCTGGTTTTCTAGGTATTCCTCTGTAGCCTCTCGCTGCGTTGGAGGCTCCTCTGGCTCTGGATCGAAATCTGCGGGACCGAAAGGACTGAGCAGACGGTCCTGGATAGGTACGTCTAGCAGGAGGGGCACCTGAAGGAAGAAACGTGGCTTTAGAAATCCAGGTGTCTAGGTCACCTCCAGAGAGCCATTCACCTGTGAAGGGAACAGATTCCACATTACATTTTGAGTCCGTATTGTCACGATCCGGGTTATTGGACATCATTATTTACCTTCCAAGTGTCTCCAGAGACTGGCCCAGCGTTCCAAAACAGGATTCCATCTGCGCTGTCTGCGTGCAGCGCGCTGTATACATTCACCTCAAGTCTCTTCCCTGTGATCCCGCAGCGATGTCATGGCAACCTTACAGTTTAGTTACACTGTTTTAAAGAATGGCGTCTCCTGCCCTCCGCCGCCATTACTGCTGTTTACCACATGCAATATACAGACTTTCCCTCCAAATGCAAACATGGGCGCAGCCATGTTTTTCCTCATCACATGTCCTTTCACAACCTATCCGCTGCACTCTGGACTCTGCCTAATTATCCAGCCAATGCCTGCTTACCAGCTGGTATAAATATCCTGCTCCTGGGCTGGATAATCGTCAGTGCTTTGGTTGTCTAACCTATACACATGTCTCTCCTGCTTGTGGATTCTACTGCTTGTTTCTCCAGGTATTCCAGCTCCTGTGATTCACCTCCACTAAGAGACCCGCACCTGTTTCCATCCTGCGGTGCAGCTGACTTCTGCAGTGTTCCAGAACCTAGAAAACCAACAATTGCTGTGTCTCAGGATCAGACACCAGCTTCCTGCTTCCAGTATTGGTCCTGCTTCGCTTCCAGATTCCAGCGGTGTCCTGGTATCGTTTTCAACTTCTCCCTTCTACAGCACCGCTCTCCATACTCCACAGCATACTTACCATGGCCTACCAGCTTTCCACAGTGCTCCTGAGTCATTGGTATTCTGCTAGCGGTGCTCCACAGTGTCTTCAGTTTATTTCAACGTCATCAGCGGTATTCCTATATCGCCTGCATCAGTGACCATTCTACCATTGAACCACAGCGTCCATCGATGCTCACCAACGGACTCTAAATCTACAGTGGTGAGTTCTGCACAGCTTTCATTCATACCGTTCCATCCGGCAATCTGCAATTACCAAGTACCATCTACTTCTTTGCAACTGTGTTGCTCCAGCCTCTGTATACCATCTGCTGGGCAGTACCAGTTAATACCTCTCCTCAGCGGTTAGCTTTGGCATACGGACTTACCATCTCCAGTTCTGGCAAGGGCTCTAATATTCTGTTCTGCAAGCCACAGCACTAATTACCCCTGCGCTTCTAAGAACTGTACTGTAATTTACCACTGCACATCTTTTGTGACGTTTTGCATATCTGAGGGGCCTTAAGCTGTGTGTTCAATAAAACTGACTTTACCTTTTTACAACTTCGTTGTCGTGGTCACGCCTTCGGGCAAATCGTACTAGAGCTCCGGTATGTCTAGGAACCCAATACTACCTCCCTGGTTCACCTACACGTCAGCCCCTACATCTGAGGCTTCCCCAGGTTAGCCTCAGCCCTCAGTTGTAACACGTATCAGCAATCCAATGACGTAACCATGTGGCTCTGTGCGCACACAGCCATAGCCATGGTTCTAGCATTAATAGTGCCAATCTCTTTTAGGGAGTCACAGTGGACTCTTGCCGTGTCCTGAATGCGAGTCAGGAAAGCAACAGTATTGACTATGGTCCTATCACCCAACAGACCTTCCTTTATTTGACTAGCCCAGGAATGGATTGCATATGTTATCCAGCAACCTGCAATGACCGTCCTTTGTGCTACGCCTGCAGCAATGTAAATAGATTTTAGAGTGGTCTCTATTTTCCTATCTGCTGGGTCCTTTACCGTAAGGTAGCCCGGAGCAGGGAGCACCGCCTTTTTAGAAAGGCGAGAGACTGAGAAGTCTACTGCTGGAGATTATTCCCAAAACATTCTGCCCTCAGCGGCAAAGGGGAAGATATTCAAAAACCTTTTTGTCACTTGATATTTTTTATCTGGATTCTTCCAGGCTAGTTTTAATAAATTATCCAATTCTGTGGAATCAGGGAATGTGACTTTTGGTTTCTCTTGAGGGAGGAAAAATGACTGCTGAGTATTTGCATCCCCCAGGGGGAGCTTGGACACCTCTCCAATATGAGGGGTTCAATACCCTGAATCGGGGTGGGATCCCCACTTATGGGGTCCCCATCATCCCCAGCATCATGTATATCATCAGTATCATCTGATAGGAGTGCTGGTAGAGCAGGTTTCTGTGAAGCAGGCAGGAGGTAAGCTTAGCAGTAACTGCTTGTTGCAGTTCTTGTATCTTGTTTGCATTTGCAGTGAGCTGAGATGACATATCAGACATCATAGTTTTTATAGACCCCAACCAGGGGGGCTCTGTATTCTCCCCCACATTAGTATCAGCATGAGATGACTGACTACACTGCTCACATGATAATGAGCTGTATGTACTAGGAGAGAACCTGGCATTACAAGACTTCTGTTTTACCATAGTGATTAGAAAAACAGATATAATATACACACACAATACAGCCTGATATTATATATGACAAGCCTGCCCTATTGAAATTGAGAGGAGACAGAGAAGAGAGACTCCAGCGCACCCAACGCTGACCGGCCCCAGTGAGGTTGTCAGCGTTTGATATAGATGTGTAAACACAGTGAGATTACTGATAAAATCCCCAGGGGATTATTGTGCACAATAATAGTGGCTCCCCCCCCTCCCTATACCCGGTACCAGTGTATACAGGGGCAGTTCTGGAGGAGCTGTGTAGGCTGCTGCAGCTGCTGCTCATGCAGAGGAAGGTGCCAAAATGCCGCTGAGCCTGCTCTCATGTAGCTCCGCCCCACGACATGGCGCCGGAGCTACTGCTGTATATTTATACTGGCCATGTCTCCTTTAACATGTACAACCTCACATAAATGCTTGGTTCACTCTATTTAGCCAGTCTCACGCAGGAACTATAATGGGTCCCCCCCAGGAGGGACCCGTACGCCTCAGCCGCGCTTCAGCTACACATTAGACCGGGGGACCCCCCTAGTGGGGAACCTGGTTGGTACTCACCACTGATTATCACCTTCACGCAGTGTTAGGGGTGTGTCGCATGCTGCGGCTGCGACAGCCAAGGATCCATGCCTCGCTGAACAAACAGCCCCTCAGGACGGCGGTCCTGCAGCGGGGAAGCAGCTCTGCACCTCAAGAGGCCGGTGACCATCTCCCCCATAACTCCCATGGCGCAGGTATGCTGTTGCCCAAACAGCATACCGAAATAAATAAAACTTAGAAATAAAATGAAGAAAAACTCTGGAGCTTTAGAGTGTGCATCCTCTCCTGAGGGAACTTTATCTAAACTGAGCTGTAGGAGGGGGCATAGAGGGGAGGAGCCAGCACACCCAGTGAAGAATTTTAAAGTACACTTGCTCCTTTGGACCCATCTATACCCCATCACACTAATTCTGTCCCCAATATCCCTTATGGATGCTAGAGAAATAACACAAACCATTCCAGCTCAGCCCTTTAACAAAAAAATATGTGAGAAATTAGATTTATTTGTAAGATAAATAACTTTCCATCTGCATATATACCAATTTTTTACTAGTGTTAATAAAGTATAGTTTTATCAAGATTCGATTACTGTTATGTTACACATTCTCATGTGTGTGAAGTTTCTGATGTCTAACAACAGATGATTTATCTCTAAAACAATTCCCACACACAGAACATGGAAATGGTTTCTCACCTGTGTGTCTTCTCTGATGTCTAACAAGACGTGACTTGTGTGTAAAACGTTTCCCACACTCAGAACATGGAAATGGCTTTTCACCTGTGTGACTTCTCTGATGTTTAACAAGATTTGATTTATCAGTAAAACATTTCCCACACTGAGCATGGAAATGGCTTCTCACCTGTATGTATTCTCTCATGTAGAACAAGATTTGATTTATGTGTAAAACATTTCCCACACTCAGAACATGGAAATGGCCTCTCACCTGTGTGACTTCTCTGATGTGTAACAAGACGTGAGTTGTATGTAAAACTTTTCCCACACTCAGAACATGGAAATGGCTTGTCACCTGTGTGACTTCTCTGATGTGTAACAAGATTTGATTTATCGGTAAAACATTTCCCACACTCAGAACATGGAAATGGTTTCTCACCTCCCTTAGCTGGATGATTGGTTATAAGCTGTGCGGTCTGTGTAAAACATCTGTCATCTATAGAACAGGGAAATATTTTATCTACTGTCAGTGCTGTAGAAGATGACCCAATATCAGTGTTATCAGAACATCCCCTCTGATTAGAGGGACCAGATGACACAAGCACATTGTGAGGTACAGGTGGTACAAGTAGGGCAGTAGTGTTTTGTCCAGGAGAATCTTGTGTGATGTCATCATCTTCTGTTTTACAACCTGAAGATGAAATTAGATTTTCTTCCGAGATATTCCTTCTGTTACATTCATCTGTTGGGAATAAGTGTACAGAAAATTGAATGTCTCTCCATAATAAGGTACAATTTATAATATTCCCCAGTGGAGTGCTACTGGGTTCAGATATGGCAAATGAGGGATCCAATTTCTGATGTCAGACTCAGAGAAATGCTCCTCCAGCCATAATATGGTGGCTCCAGACCTGTAGGGTGATGCATTGTCTTCCTGAAAGAGCCTGCTCCCATCTAAGTGACTGCAGAATGTAGCTACTATCAAGCCTCATTCAGAGTCTCTTACATTGCGATATTCTGCCATCTTCACTAGAAATTATACGCCAATAGATCACAAAGATATCTGCCTAGATATAGTACTTCCACTGCAGAAGATAGAAATGTAATGCAAGGTGTGGTGACATGTACTGGGAATGGAAGCTGGTACTCCCTTTTTCTGGCAAATGAACAGGCTGCAGTCAGGGTCACATTCCCTCTGGATTTCTATTACAGCACACAAACCCACAGGTGCGCCACATGTGTGTCATTGATATGTTTTCTGTAATTGGTTTGTAGTGGTTGGGAAGAGGACAAAACACTGTTGTAGGCGGGGCAACAGATGCCAGCTAGTTGGCCAGTGACTAGACAGCCGAATTGTGTCCAGCTAGAGCGTGGGTCAGCTAGTCTGTGTGCAAAGTCTCAAAGTCTTGCATGCTTCTTGCAGGTATCTCCACAGGCTTTGGCCTGGCAACCACAACTACTCAAATACAGTTTCAGAGTATTTTGGTTCTCCTTGCCTCTTGCGGATAAGAATGTGGCTTCCTAGCCCCCACTGGCCTCCAGGCACCCTGGGCTCTAACAGCAGTCCCCACCTGGACTGTCTGTCCACCCTTTTTCTTCTCTGTGTGGGCAGATCCCTTCAGCCCTACACTGAATCAGAAGCTCATCAACACCATCTTTGCTGATACTGCCGCACAATTTACAGTGGCAGAGGAAAGAATTGCCTTATAACAGTGGTTCCCAAACTTTCTTAAATCATGGCACCCTAGTGCTGGACCACCAACCTGAAGCACCTCTGGAAGTGCCTCACGGCACCAAGTTTGGGAACTACTGCCTTAAAAGATAATATATAAATCTAAAAATAACTAATTAAACTGGTATCCGGTCTTTAGGTCGTCAGTCACTAGTTTGACCACTGAAGGTCAACAGTAAGTAGGTCGACACTGACCGAAAGTTGACACGTCTAGGTCAACATATATGGAAGGTCGACATGGTCATTAGGTTGACGTGGGCATGGTCGACACACAAAAGGTCAACAAAGTTTTTTTAGGGTTTTTTGGGGGTTTCAGGATATAAGATTGCTGAATTATTTCTAGAAAGGGAGGAATACATCCCAATTTACTGAGTGAAAATGTGTTTGGTGTGTTTGGAAAAAAGGGAGATTTTGGGGAGAATGGTGTGATACAATAGGTGGAAGATGGGATACTATACGGTTAGGTCAATATAAATTTGATGATTTGGCCACTCTGAAGGTCCCTGCTATCTGTCTGATTTTGTCTCATTTGACTGCATGTTGTGGGTTCACAGCAACAGCTTAAAAATGCAAATTCAACACTTGGAATCACCTCTAGACCCTTTGCCTGCTAAATTGATGAAGAAATATACGTTATGGTAAGAACTTATCGTTGATAACGGTATTTCTCCTATATCCACAGGTTCCACAGGATAACAATGGGATATGATGGAGCTACAGCGGATTGGCATCAAATGATCACAAGCTTTCAGTCCTCCCAGGATGCAATGGGCTCGTCCATATATCCCCGCCCACTGTCTCAGGCAATTCAGTTGTATTCCAAAGCATTTAGGCAGGAGCATCATGTAGAGCCCTATTCAGGCGAGAAGAACACACATGCACACCCTTCCATGCAAGAGGGAAGAGTTTAGCGAGTATAAAGATCCCCAAATCAGTTGCATCAGGGTGGGATCCCTGTGGAACCTGTGGACATAGGAGAAATACCATTATCAACCATAACATATATTTCTTCGGCTGGGTCCACAGATTATCCACAGGATAACAATGGGATTTCTCAAAGCAATTTAGCCCAAAGCAATTTAGTGGTGGGTACACTCCTGATTGGACAGGAGAACCTTGCGCCCGAATTTAGCGTCATGAGAGGCAAAAGTATACAAGGCATAATGTCTAATGAAAGTGTTAATGGAAGACCATGTGGCTGCCTTACATATCTGTTCTGCTGAAGCACCATGTTGTGCTGCCCATGAAGGACCTACCTTACGAGTAGAGTGAGCAAGACATTAGCCGGAACAGGGAGATCAGCTTGAGAATACGCTTCTGAAATCATCATTTGAAGCCATCTTGCTAGCGTCTGTTTAGTAGCAGGCCATCCTCTCTTGTGAAATCCATAAAAAATGGAGAGAGAATCTGTCTTTCTGATGGCACTGGTACGATCCACGTAGACCCTTAACGCCCGAACTACGTCCAGCAACGCTTCTCCCGCAGACAGTCCCGATACCTGAAAACCGGGACTATAATTTCTTCATTAAGGTGGAATTTAGACACCACCTTAGGAAGATACCCAGACCTAGTTCTGAGAACTGATTTATCTGGATAAAAAAATCAGAAAAGGAGAACGGCATGACAGCGCTCCTAAATCTGACACTCTTCTAGCTGATGTCATAGTCAGTAGAAAGAGAACTTTAGCAGTCAACAATTTCAGAGCCACTTTATTAAGTGGTTCAAACAGAGCAACTTGAAGGGCTATGAGAACTAGACTTAAGTCCCAAGGCACTGCCGGAGGACCAAAAGCCGGTTGAATGCGCAGCATTCTCTGGAAAACAGTACGCACATCCTGTAAATTGGCAATTTTCTTTTGGAACCATACAGTCAATGCTGATACTTGCACTCTCAAGGAAGCCACCTTCAAACCCTTATCTATTCCTTCTTGAAGGAAATCTAAGACCCTGGAAACTTGGAAAGATTTTGGGCCTATATTTCCTTTACTGCACCAATGAATATAGGTCTGCCATATTCGGTGATAAATGCGAGCTGAGGAGGGTTTCCTTGCTCTGAGCATTGTTTAAATTACCTGTTGTGAGAATCCTCTTGACTTCAGGATAGAGGTTTCAAGAACCACGCCGTCAACGACAGTCGATCCAGCTGCCTGTGATAACAAGGACACTGCATCAGTAGATCTGGACGTTGAGGGAGCAGAATTGGAACATCCATTGACATACTTTGCAGATCTGTGTACCAATGCCTTCTGGGCCAAGCCGGAGCTATTAGAATCACGGCACCCTTTTCTTGCTTTATTTTCCACACCACCTTGGGTAGCAAGATGATCGGAGGAAACAGATATGCCAGATGAAAATCCCATTTCATTGATAGAGCGTCCACAAAGATCGCTCCGGGATCCTTTGTTCTTGACCCGTATGCTGGCACTTTGTTGTTCAGATGGGACGCCATGAGATCTATCTCTGGCAAACCCCACTTGTCTACCAGAGTCTGAAAGACTTCCGGGTGTAGAGCCCATTCGCTTGCTTGAATGGCGTGTCGACTGAGAAAATCCGCTTCCCAGTTTAGGGCTCCCGGAATGAACACTGCGGACAATGCTGGAAGATGGAGTTCTGCCCATTTTAGTATGTGACTTACCTCCTCCATTGCTGTTTTGCTGCGAGTCCGTCCCAGATGGTTGAGGTACGCTGCTGCTGTCGCATTGTCTGAGCGGATCTGGACTTGTTTTCCTTGCGAAGTGTCTTTTGCCTGAATCAGTGCCATGTATATGGCCTGATGCTCCAACAGGTTTATTAGCAGGCAACTTTCTTCTGTGGTTCACTGTCCTTGGAACCATAATTTTCCGGACACTGATCCCCAGCCCTAAAGACTGGCATCTGTTGTCAGGATCTCCCAATCGGATATCCAAAAGGGTCTCCCCTTGTCTAGATTGGATGTCTGCAGCCACCAGGCTAATGACCTTCTTACTTTTTCTGAAAGTACTATGGTATGTTACTTTATCGTCTGATGTACCCCATTCCATTTGGACAGAATCAGATGCTGCAGAGGTCTTGAGTGGAACTGTGCCTACTCCACCATGTCGAATGTTGAATTGATATTGTTTGACTGTGTAACAACTCCTGAGTCCTTAACTGCACCTTGGATATTTTGTTCCGAGGTAAAAATATTGTCTGCAGACTTGAATCCAATACAGCCCCCAAGTGAATCATCTGTTGTGATGGAATCAGAGATGACTTTGCCCAATGTATGAGCCGTCTGTAGACAAGTTATTGTCTGCTGGAGATGGCCCAAGCACATTTCCTGGGACAGTTCCAGGATTAAAAGATCGTCGAGGTATGGAAAAATTCTTATCCCCTGCTTTCGGAGATAAGCTGCCATAACCACCATCATCTTGGTAAATACTCTGGAAGCTGTGGCTAACCCAAAGGGTAAGGCCTGGAACTGAAAATGTTGCTGAAGGATGGCGAACCTGAGGTAACACTGATGAGACAGTGCTATAGGAACATGCAGGTAAGCATCCTGTATATCTAGGTAGACCATGTAATCCCCTGGTTCCATGGCTAAAACTATGGAGCGTAAAGTCTCCATGTGGAACCGTGGTACCAAAATGTATTTGTTTAACATTTTGAGATTGAGAATCGGCCGAAACGACCCATTTGGTTTCTGAACCAAAAACAGGATGGAGTAAAAACCCTGTCCCCATTGTGCAGGGGGTACTGGAATAATTAATCCTGACTGAAGCAATTTCTGAACTCCTTCTTGCAGTGCTCTGGCCTTCGCCTCTATCCGAGACGGGCTGGTACAGAAGAACTTTTGAGGAGGCTGCTTCTTGAACGGGGAAAACATAACCCAGAGATACCACTTCATGCACCCAGGCATCTGTTGTAGACTGCTGCCATATCTGTGCAAAATGAAGAAGTCTGCCCCCTACCCTGGGGTCCCCCAGGCGGAGGCCCGCACCATCAGGCTGATGGCTTATCTTCTGGGTTGGAAGCTGGCCCTCTGGTGGCCTAATGCTTCTTTGCCTTACTGGGATTGGATATTAGGATTATTGAATGGATAAGATCTTGGTTGAAGGATAGAAAACAGAGAGTTGTGGTAAATGGAGTGCATTCACAGGAGGGAAATGTTACCAGTGGAGTACCCCAGGGATCTGTACTTGGACCAGTGCTTTTTAATATCTTTATTGGTGACACTGCAAATGGCATTAAAGGGAAAATATGCCTTTTTGCAGATGACACAAAGGTATGCAACAGGATAGACACACCAGGTGGGGTAAAACAAATGATTGAGGATCTAGGTAGACTAGAGGAATGGTCAAGAGTCTGGCAATTACAGTTTAATGCCAAAAAATGCAAAATCATGCACTTGGGTCTCAAAAATCCTAAAGCTAAATACAGTATTAATGGCACTATACTGGAAACTACTGAGGAGGAAAGGGATCTAGGAGTCACTATTTCAGACGACTTAAAAGCAGGTAAGCAATGTAACAAGGCAATGAGGAAGGCTAGTCAGATGCTTGGCTGCATTGGGAGAGGAATCAGCAGCAGAAAGAAAGAAGTAATAATGCCACTGTATAGGTCATTGGTACGGCCTCATCTAGAATACTGTATTCAGTTCTGGAGGCCATATCTTCAAAAGGATATTAATACATTAGAAACTTTACAAAGGAGGGCAACTAAAATGGTGCATGGCCTACATCACAAAACGTACCCAGAAAGACTAAGAAATCTCAATATGTATAGTTTGGAGCAGAGAAGGGAAAGGGGGGACATGATAGAAACCTTCAAATATATCAAGGGTTTTAACAAAGTCCAGGAGGGAAACATTCTCCAATTGAAGAGAAGCAATAGGACACGAGGACATGCACTGAGACTGGAGGGGGGGAGGTTCAGGGGAAATTTGCGGAAAAATTATTTCACAGAAAGGGTAGTGGACAAGTGGAATAGCCTCCCATCAGAGGTGGTAGAGGCTAAGACAGTAGAGCAATTTAAAAATGCATGGGATAGACATAAGGATATCCTTACAAAGAAATAAGGATCAAAAAAGGTTAGTGATAAAAAATAATATAAAAATAAAATAAAAAATAAGGGGCAGACTAGATGGGCCAAGTGGTTCTTATCTGCCGACAAATTCTATGTTTCTAAACTTATTGTATTGGGGCTGCTTACGATCACTTTTTCCTTTTGCTTTTCCTTGCAAAATGGCCGAAAAACCGGACACTTAGGTCTGGGTTATATGTGGCAGGAAACCTGACCTTCTTGGATTCTGCCTCTGATTCCAGAATATCTGTCAATTCCTTACCAAACAGAATATTCCCCACAAAAGGCAAAGATTCCAGAACCTTTTTCGATTCTGAATCAGCTTTCCACGTGCGCAGCCAAACTGCTCTGCGAGCAGCTACTGTTAAGGCTGATACTTTAGAAGCAATAGTACCCATATCTATTGCCGCTTCTTCTAAGAATACTGCAGCCTGTTTCATGTGAGCTATATGGGTAGGTGCTGAAAGCCCGTCTTCCAGTACCTCAGCTCATTCAGCTACTGCTTTTGCCATCCAAGCTGAAGCCATAGCTGGCCTTAGGACTACCCCCGACAGTGAAAATATGGTTTTAAAAAACCCATCCACTCTCCTTTCTGTGACATCATTCAATGACGTTGACTGCAAAGGCAATATAAATTTTCACACTAATCGAATGACATGCGTATCTACCTTAGGAGGCACTTCCCTTTTTAAACAGTTCCCAGTTGGAAAAGGGTAATTGGAATCCCATTTTCTGGGAATTCTATATTTGTTATTGGGTGCAGCCCAAGCTTCTTCCATGATTTCCGTCAGCTGATCTGATCCTGGAAACTCGACCCTAACTGTTTTGGGATGTTTAAACATAGGTGCCTTAGTTTTTAACACTGGCTCTGCTGAATCCCCTAAGGACAGAATAGCCTTCATTGCTCCAATTAATTCAGCTATATCCACTGAGCTGATACCTTCCACCTGTTCTTGATATGATGAAGCAGAGTACATAGAGCTATCATCATCTGATGTATCATCCTGTGTAACCTGTGAATTTGATCATTTATTTACACCCGGTTTATCAGCTTGCTGTGTATCCTGAGCTGTAGTGGATATACCGTAATAAGGGAGCTGCATGTATGGGTTAATAGTGTATCCTACTGCTGGTATTGAAGCTGTAGGAATTACCAGTTCAGCTATACTGGACACGGTCTGAGCAAACATCGCCCAAGGTGGATCTACCTGCAGTTGAACAGGGATCTGCCTTGCAATCTGCTGAAAATCAAAACAATTTGCACATCATGTGCCAGATCCTGAGAGGATAATCCCGTTTTGCAGGACAAACATGTTATAAGTGTTGGTGTTACTGTTAGTGATGAGCGGGTTCGGTTCCTCGGAATCCGAACCCGCCCGAACTTCAGCTTTTTCCCCACGGGTCCGAGCAGGCTCGGATCCTCCCGCCTTGCTCGGTTAACCCGAGCGCGCCCGAACGTCATCATCCCGCTGTCGGATTCTCGCGAGGCTCGGATTCTATCGCGAGACTCGGATTCTATATAAGGAGCCGCGCGTCGCCGCCATTTTCACACGTGCATTGAGATTCATAGGGAGAGGACGTGGCTGGCGTCCTCTCCATTTAGATTAGAAGAGAGAGAGTGAGAGTGAGACACTTGATTTACTGGAGCTTAGGAGTACTCAGAGAGTGCAGAGTTTACTAGTGACTGACCAGTGACCACCAGTGCAGTTTTATTATATTATTATTTAATATAATCCGTTCTCTGCCTGAAAAAAAACGATACACAGTGACACAGTAACAGTATACCATATCTGTGCACAGCCTCAGTGTGCTGCATCATCTATGTATATCTGACTGTGCTGAGTGCTCACACAGCTTAATTGTGGGGGAGACTGGGGAGCAGTAGCAGGAGTACATATTATTTAACAGTGCACACTTTTGCTGCCAGAGTGCCACTGCCAGTGTGACTGACCAGTGACCACTTTCTGACCACCAGTATATTGTGATTGTCTGCCTGAAAAAGTTAAACACTCGTCGTGTGGTGTTTTTATTCTATAAACGCATTCTGCTGACAATGCCCAGCAGGTCCGTCATTAATTATATAATATATACCTGTCCGGCTGCAGTAGTGATATATATATTTTTTTTTTATATCATTATCATCCAGTCTATATTAGCAGCAGACGCAGTACGGTAGTCCACGGCTGTAGCTACCTCTGTGTCGGCAGTCGCTCGTCCATCCAGAATTGTATACCACCTACCTGTGGTGTTTTTTTTTTTTTCTATCTTCTTGATACTACTAGTAGCTTACTTTAGGAGTCTGCAGTGCTGCTGACAGTGTCCAGCAGGTCCGTCATTATATAATATATACCTGTCCGGCTGCAGTAGTGATATATATATATTTTTTATATCATTATCATCCAGTCTATATTAGCAGCAGACGCAGTACGGTAGTCCACGGCTGTAGCTACCTCTGTGTCGGCAGTCGCTCGTCCATCCATAATTGTATACCACCTACCTGTGGTTTTTTTTTTTCTATCTTCTTGATACTAGTAGCTTACTTTAGGAGTCTGCAGTGCTGACAGTGTCCAGCAGGTTCGTCATTATAATATATACCTGTCCGGCTGCAGTAGTGATATATATATATTTTTTATATCATTATCATCCAGTCTGTATTAGCAGCAGACGCAGTACGGTAGTCCACGGCTGTAGCTACCTCTGTGTCGGCAGTCGCTCGTTCATCCATAATTGTATACCACCTACCTGTGGTTTTTTTTTTCTATCTTCTTGATACTACTAGTAGCTTACTTTAGGAGTCTGCAGTGCTGCTGACAGTGTCCAGCAGGTCCGTCATTATATAATATATACCTGTCCGGCTGCAGTAGTGATATATATATCTTTTTTATATCATTATCATCCAGTCTATATTAGCAGCAGACGCAGTACAGTAGTCCACGGCTGTAGCTACCTCTGTGTCGGCAGTCGCTCGTCCATCCATAATTGTATACCACCTACCTGTGGTTTTTTTTTTCTATCTTCTTGATACTAGTAGCTTACTTTAGGAGTCTGCAGTGCTGACAGTGTCCAGCAGGTCCGTCATTATAATATATACCTGTCCGGCTGCAGTAGTGATATATATATATTTTTTATATCATTATCATCCAGTCTATATTAGCAGCAGACGCAGTACGGTAGTCCACGGCTGTAGCTACCTCTGTGTCGGCAGTCGCTCGTCCATCCATAATTGTATACCACCTACCTGTGGGTGTTTTTTTTTTCTATCTTCTTGATACTACTAGTAGCTTACTTTAGGAGTCTGCAGTGCTGCTGACAGTGTCCAGCAGGTCCGTCATTAATTATATAATATATACCTGTCCGGCTGCAGTAGTGATATATATATATATTTTTTGTATCATTATCATCCAGTCTATATTAGCAGCAGACGCAGTACGGTAGTCCACGACTGTAGCTACCTCTGTGTCGGCAGTCGCTCGTCCATCCATAATTGTATACCACCTACCTGTGTTTTTTTTCTTTTTTCTATCTTCTTGATACTAGTAGCTTACTTTATGAGTCTGCAGTGCTGACAGTGTCCAGCAGGTCCGTCATTATAATATATACCTGTCTGGCTGCAGTAGTGATATATATATATATATATTTTTTATATCATTATCATCCAGTCTATATTAGCAGCAGACGCAGTATGGTAGTCCACGGCTGTAGCTACCTCTGTGTCGGCAGTCGCTCGTCCATCCATAATTGTATACCACCTACCTGTGGGTGTTTTTTTTTTCTATCTTCTTGATACTACTAGTAGCTTACTTTAGGAGTCTGCAGTGCTGCTGACAGTGTCCAGCAGGTCCGTCATTATATAATATATACCTGTCCGGCTGCAGTAGTGATATATATATATTTTTATATCATTATCATCCAGTCTATATTAGCAGCAGACGCAGTACAGTAGTCCATGGCTGTAGCTACCTCTGTGTCGGCAGTCGCTCGTCCATCCATAATTGTATACCACCTACCTGTGGTTTTTTTCTTTTTTCTATCTTCTTGATACTAGTAGCTTACTTTAGGAGTCTGCAGTGCTGACAGTGTCCAGCAGGTCCGTCATTATAATATATACCTGTCTGGCTGAAGTAGTGATATATATATATATTTATTATATCATTATCATCCAGTCTATATTAGCAGCAGACGCAGTACGGTAGTCCACGGCTGTAGCTACCTCTGTGTCGGCAGTCGCTCGTCCATCCATAATTGTATACTAGTATCCATCCATCTCCATTGTTTACCTGAGGTGCCTTTTAGTTGTGCCTATTAAAATATGGAGAACAAAAATGTTGAGGTTCCAAAAATAGGGAAAGATCAAGATCCACTTCCACCTCGTGCTGAAGCTGCTGCCACTAGTTATGGCCGAGACGATGAAATGCCATCAACGTCGTCTGCCAAGGCCGATGCCCAATGTCATAGTACAGAGCATGTAAAATCCAAAACACCAAATATCAGTAAAAAAAGGACTCAAAAATCTAAAATAAAATTGTCGTCGGAGAAGCGTAAACTTGCCAATATGCAATTTACCACACGGAGTGGCAAGGAACGGCTGAGGCCCTGGCCTATGTTCATGGCTAGTGGTTCAGCTTCACATGAGGATGGAAGCACTCAGCCTCTCGCTAGAAAAATTAAAAGACTCAAGCTGGCAAAAGCACAGCAAAGAACTGTGCGTTCTTCGAAATCCCAAATCCACAAGGAGAGTCCAATTGTGTCGGTTGCGATGCCTGACCTTCCCAACACTGGACGTGAAGAGCATGCGCCTTCCACCATTTGCACGCCCCCTGCAAGTGCTGGAAGGAGCACCCGCAGTCCAGTTCCTGATAGTCAGATTGAAGATGTCAGTGTTGAAGTACACCAGGATGAGGAGGATATGGGTGTTGCTGGCGCTGGGGAGGAAATTGACCAGGAGGATTCTGATGGTGAGGTGGTTTGTTTAAGTCAGGCACCCGGGGAGACACCTGTTGTCCGTGGGAGGAATATGGCCATTGACATGCCTGGTGAAAATACCAAAAAAATCAGCTCTTCGGTGTGGAAGTATTTCAACAGAAATGCGGACAACATTTGTCAAACCGTGTGTTGACTTTGTCAAGCTGTAATAAGTAGGGGTAAGGACGTTAACCACCTCGGAACATCCTCCCTTATACGTCACCTGCAGCGCATTCATCATAAGTCAGTGACAAGTTCTAAAACTTTGGGAGCGACAGCGGAAGCAGTCCACTGACCAGTAAATCCCTTCCTCTTGTAACCAAGCTCACGCAAACCACCCCACCAACTCCCTCAGTGTCAATTTCCTCCTTCCCCAGGAATGCCAATAGTCCTGCAGGCCATGTCACTGGCAATTCTGACGAGTCCTCTCCTGCCTGGGATTCCTCCGATGCATCCTTGCGTGTAACGCCTACTGCTGCTGGCGCTGCTGTTGTTGCTGCTGGGAGTCGATGGTCATCCCAGAGGGGAAGTCGTAAGACCACTTTTACTACTTCCACTAAGCAACTGACTGTCCAACAGTCCTTTGCGAGGAAGATGAAATATCTCAGCAGTCATCCTGCTGCAAAGCGGATAACTGAGGCCTTGGCAGCCTGGCCGGTGAGAAACGTGGTTCCGGTATCCATCATTACTGCAGAGCCAACTATAGACTTGTTTGAGATACTGTGTCCCCGGTACCAAATACCATCTAGGTTCCATTTCTCAAGGCAGGCGATACCGAAAATGTACACAGACCTCAGAAAAAGACTAACCAGTGTCCTAAAAAATGCAGTTGTACCCAATGTCCACTTAACCACGGACATGTGGACAAGTGGAGCAGGGCAGACTCAGGACTATATGACTGTGACAGCCCACTGAGTAGATGTATTGACTCCCGCCGCAAGAACAGCAGCGGCGGCACCAGTAGCAGCATCTCGCAAACGCCAACTCATTCCTAGGCAGGCTACGCTTTGTATCACCGCTTTCCAGAATACGCACACAGCTAAAAACCTCTTACGGCAACTGAGGAAGATCATCGCAGAATGGCTTACCCCAATTGGACTCTCCTGTGGATTTGTGGCATCGGACAACGCCAGCAATATTGTGTGTGCATTAAATCTGGGCAAATTCCAGCACGTCCCATGTTTTGCACATACCTTGAATTTGGTGGTGCAGAATTATTTAAAAAACGACAGGGGCGTGCAAGAGATGCTGTCGGTGGCCAGAAGAATTGCGGGACACTTTCGGCGTACAGGCACCAAGACCAGAAGACTGGAGCAACACCAAAAACGCCTGAACCTGCCCTGCCATCATCTGAAGCAAGAAGTGGTAACGAGGTGGAATCAACCCTCTATATGCTTCAGAGGTTGGAGGAGCAGCAAAAGGCCATTCAAGCCTATACAACTGAGCACGATATAGGAGGTGGAATGCACCTGTCTCAAGCGCAGTGGAGAATGATTTCAACGTTGAGCAAGGTTCTGCAACCTTTTGAACTTGCCACACGTGAAGTCAGTTCAGACACTGCCAGCCTGAGTCAGGTCATTCCCCTCATCAGGCTTTTGCAGAAGAAGCTGGAGACATTGAAGGAGGAGCTAACACAGAGCGATTCCGCTAGGCATGTGGGACTTGTGGATGGAGCCCTCAATTCGCTTAACAAGGATTCACGGGTGGTCAATCTGTTGAAATCAGAGCACTACATTTTGGCCACCGTGCTCGATCCTAGATTTAAAACCTACCTTGGATCTCTCTTTCCGGCAGACACAAGTCTGCTGGGGTTCAAAGAACTGCTGGTGAGAAAATTGTCAAGTCAAGCGGAACGCGACCTGTCAACATCTCCTCCTTCACATTCTCCCGCAACTGGGGGTGCGAGGAAAAGGCTCAGAATTCCGAGCACACCCGCTGGCGGTGATGCAGGGCAGTCTGGAGCGACTGCTGATGCTGACATCTGGTCCGGACTGAAGGACCTGACAACGATTACGGACATGTCGTCTACTGTCACTGCATATGATTCTCTCCCCATTGAAAGAATGGTGGAGGATTATATGAGTGACCGCATCCAAGTAGGCACGTCAGACAGTCCGTACTTATACTGGCAGGAAAAAGAGGCAATTTGGAGGCCCTTGCACAAACTGGCTTTATTCTACCTAAGTTGCCCTCCCACAAGTGTGTACTCCGAAAGAGTGTTTAGTGCCGCCGCTCACCTTGTCAGCAATCGGCGTATGAGGTTACATCCAGAAAATGTGGAGAAGATGATGTTCATTAAAATGAATTATAATCAATTCCTCCGTGGAGACATTCACCAGCAGCAATTGCCTCCACAAAGTACACAGGGAGCTGAGATGGTGGATTCCAGTGGGGACGAATTGATAATCTGTGAGGAGGGGGATGTACACGGTGATATATCGGAGGATGATGATGAGGTGGACATCTTGCCTCTGTAGAGCCAGTTTGTGCAAGGAGAGATTAATTGCTTCTTTTTTGGTGGGGGTCCAAACCAACCCGTCATTTCAGTCACAGTCGTGTGGCAGACCCTGTCACTGAAATGATGGGTTGGTTAAAGTGTGCATGTCCTGTTTATACAACATAAGGGTGGGTGGGAGGGCCCAAGGACAATTCCATCTTGCACCTCTTTTTTCTTTCATTTTTCTTTGCGTCATGTGCTGTTTGGGAGTAGTTTTTTGAAGGGCCATCCTGCGTGACACTGCAGTGCCACTCCTAGATGGGCCAGGTGTTTGTGTCGGCCACTTGGGTCGCTTATCTTACTCACACAGCTACCTCATTGCGCCTCTTTTTTTCTTTGCGTCATGTGCTGTTTGGGGAGTAGTTTTTTGAAAGGCCAGCCTGCGTGACACTGCAGTGCCACTCCTAGATGGGCCAGGTGTTTGTGTCGGCCACTAGGGTCGCTTATCTTAGTCACACAGCTACCTCATTGCGCCTCTTTTTTTCTTTGCGTCATGTGCTGTTTGGGGAGTAGTTTTTTGTAGGGCCAGCCTGCGTGACACTGCAGTGCCACTCCTAGATGGGCCAGGTGTTTGTGTCGGCCACTTGGGTCGCTTATCTTACTCACACAGCTACCTCATTGCGCCTCTTTTTTTCTTTGCGTCATGTGCTGTTTGGGGAGTGTTTTTTGGAAGGGCCATCCTGCGTGACACTGCAGTGCCACTCCTAGATGGGCCAGGTGTTTGTGTCGGCCACTTGGGACGCTGAGCTTAGTCATCCGGCGACCTCGGTGCAAATTTTAGGACTAAAAATAATATTGTGAGGTGTGAGGTGTTCAGAATAGACTGAAAATGAGTGGAAATTATGGTTATTGAGGTTAATAATATTTTGGGATCAAAATGACTCCCAAATTCTATGATTTAAGCTGTTTTTTAGGGTTTTTTGAAAAAAAAAAACCGAATCCAAAACACACCCGAATCCGACAAAAAAAATTCGGTGAGGTTTTGCCAAAACGCGTTCGAACCCAAAACACGGCCGCGGAACCGAACCCAAAACCCGAAAAATTTCCGGTGCTCATCACTAGTTACTGTCAGTGTAACCTCGTCACTTTTGCCGCTCTTAGACATGATAAATAATCAGCTTTTCACAGTGTACTACACAGTTAGTGACTGTAATCACTTTACCTTATTAAAGTGATATCAATCTGACCCCATCCCATGCACCAGCATTGAGGTTCAGAAGAAACCACTGACAAACATATATAAAGTCAGCAATCACACTAGCAGTCAGTCACATGTTATATATTAGTCATTTGAGCACAACAGATCCGAACGTATTCAGACGCAATGCGAAGAAAACCACAGTAATGTAAAGACTCATATGCAATAGGCACTTAAATTTAACTATTCATACTGACAAAAGTAGAAAGAATTGTAGTGCTGTATAACCTGTACTCAGTAGAGTGGGATACAGGGAGACTCACCTCACTTCCAAGATCGATCAATATATTAGCAAACGCCGAATGGATCCAGACGCTACTAGTGTACACTGTCGCTCCGGGAACCTTAAAGTGGACATAGACGCACTGTGCATACAAGCGCACCGGTCATACAGACGCCTGTCCTGCGACTGGGTCTCCTCGCGGTAGAGTTTAGTGTACACAGACGCAGCGGCCTATGCTGCGACCGAGACACCTCATGGTAGCGTCTGAGACAGAAGTGAGGCAACAGTTCATGGCGGGAGACCGACGGAAACTGGTCATGAACTGGGGGGAGGGGCGACCAGGAGAGCGTCTGACTGCCCATGCTGACATCAACCCTAGGGATCCCAGCCTCATACCATTCCTGGCACTTTATGATCCCTAAAGCCTAGCTCTGGAGCATCCGTGGTGGCGGTGCATCAGCTACTGTTTGGTAGTCTCCTCCCAAACCAGTGCGGCGGTGTCCATATTCCCCTTCTAAGTGGAACCGGTGCCTTACCTTCTCCCCGTGCTCCGGCCACAGCCTGGTAACGTCTGGTGGACCTGCTAGTATATCCGACACAGACGCCCGTCGACACAGCACTTGAACCGTGGGTAAGCGTTGTTGGAGCGACTCTTTCCAATATGCGTTTAAGACGCTGTTAGGAAAGATCACTCAAAAACATAGTTAGACTATTAAAAATAAAATAATAAAGCTTAGGGCTGCCATAGAACAGCAGCCCTGTGACCATGGTCCGGCTCCTGCCGCACCAAACAAAAAACTGATTTGCCTGAGCCAGTGGGCGGGGATCCCATTTGGTGCCAATCCGCTGTCGCTCCATCATATCCTATTGTTATCCTGTGGATAACCTGTGGACCCAGCTGGAGAAATAATGAACGAATAGCTCACAACTGTCAATTGTCCATATACTAGTTGTCCATTGAAAAAGTGATTTCTTGATCTTCTCCAGCTGGAGATTGTATCTCCCACACCTTTGTCTAAATCTTCATCTGCACAAAGTACCTGCCAGTGTCTCTGTAATATCTTTGTGTCGCCCATCTTTGTAGAACGTAACCACAAATCTGCTCCGTCATCTGTCTGAGCTTTTGGGTGGGTGATAAGTATCTGTTTCCTACACTTTTGTCTTGTATTTTGAGGGGACGGAGAGGAGAGCAAAGATGAAGTCAGGAGTCACAGTTGGGGGAGGGACTGGACAGAAGGGAGCAGAGCAGAGCAGGTGGGAGCAGATTGAGGTGACCCATTCCCCTTACTACATTATAAGAACTAAGCAAATATACAATACACAATATATCTATCAGATTCAGTTTATCAAAATGCAATCAAGTTATTCATGTCAAAATGTATTATTCTTTACTAGGACTATTATTTTAAGTCATGAGTGGAAGGGGAGCATCAGACACTCCTGAGTGATTACGCTATTGGGGGTGAGAGGGGGTAAGAATGGCTACCGGAGAGCTTTGCAGTCAGTGATTGTCTCTGATAGTGGACAAGCGTTGATGCTCTGCCAAGAGGCCGTGTGGGACAAATAACTTTGGGATTACTTAGACCCGTCACCGGCCCCTTATCCTGGTCACTGCCTCTATACATCACCCCTGCTGAAACGTACGTTGGATCAACGGCAGACTGTCCCGAGCCACGGGACATTACTGGACTCTCTGCTCCTGTTACTGAGTGCCATGCTGTGGTGCAACTTGTCCTTAATCATAAACATTTCACCTTTCCATCTAATACTGGAAGTGATCTGTGAGCCCCGTCTCCTCACATCAGGTGACGGAATACTGCTGCCTCCAGGCTCGCACACAGTGGGCAGTATACGCGTAATGTACTGTTAGCAGAGCTGGGAATGACGCATTTCTGGTGCACAGCGTGAGAAGCACAAGATCAGGGCAGCAGCTAAGGTCAGGGGGAGGTCAGTCACACCCACATGAGGGACAGCAGACAAACCTGGCAGCCGGAGCTGATCAGATCAGGGATATGCATGATCATTCGCTACCACTTATCCATATATAGCACATACATATTCCTCAGCACTTTACAGAGAATATCCGCTCACTTACCTCAGTCCCAGGGGCTAACAGTCTATAGCCCTTACCACATAGGCAAACACATATACACTAGTTGCTCAGCCGGTATAATTTTTGGATTGTGGGAGGAAACCCATAAAAGAACAGGGAGAAAATACAAACTCCATGCAGTAAGGGACTTGAACCCACAACCTCACCTCTGTGATTCAGTAATGCTTGCCATTACACCAACTGTGCTGCTCACTGCTATAACAGGAGAAGGAGAAGAATAGTAACAGATGTCTTCTGATGTATGAGAAAGTGTGGGGTGTAGACTGGTCAGATCTCTGACTGCGACAACACACAGTGACATGATGTGAGGGGGAGAGCAGGAGTATAATAGGGGCTGATGGTACCTGATGTATGAGATACACCAGAGGGTGTGGGAAGGATACTGGTCAGATCTCTGGGCTGGTAACACACAGTGACATGTTGTGAGGGGGAGAGCAGGAGTATAATAGGGGCTGATGGCTCCTGATGTATGAGATACACTACAGAGTGTTGGGAGGAAACTGGCCAGATCTCTGGGCTGGTAACACACAGTGACATAATGTGAGGGGGAGAGCAGGAGTATAATAGTGGATGATGGCTCCTGATGTATGAGATACACCAGAGAGTGTGGGGAGGAGACTGGTCAGATCTCTGGGCTGGTAACACACAGTGACATGATGTGAGAGGAAGAGCAGGAGTATAATAGGGGCTGATATCCCCTGATGTATATGATACACCAGAGAGTGTGGGGAGGAGACTGGTCAGATCTCTGGGCTGGTAACATACAGTGACATGATGTGAGGGGAGAACAGGAGTATAATAGGGGCTGATGGCTCCTGATGTATATGATACACCAGAGAGTGTCGTGAGGAGACTGGTCAGATCTCTGGGATGGTAACATACAGTGACATGATGTGAGCGGAGAACAGGAGTATAATAGAGGATGATGGCTCCTGATGTATGAGATACACCAGAGAGTGTGGAGAGGAGACTGGTCAGATCTCTTGGCTGGTAACATACAGTGACATGACGTGAGGGGGAGAGCAGAAGTATAATAGGGGCTGATGTCCCCTGATGTATATGATACACCAGAGAGTGTCGTGAGGAGACTGGTCAGATCTCTGGGCTGGTAACATAGAGTGACATGATGTAAGGGGGAGAGCAGGAGTATAATAGGGGCTGATGGCTCCTCATGTATGAGATACACCAGAGAGTGTGGGGAGGAGACTGGTCAGATCTCTGGGCTGGTAACACACAGTGATATGATGTGAGGGGGAGCAGGAGTATAATAGGGGCTGAAGGCTCATGATGTATGAGATACACCAGAGTGTGTGGGGAGGAGACTGGTCAAATCTCATGACTGGTAACACAAAATTACATGATGTGAGGGGGAGAGCAAGAGTATAATAGGGGCTGATGTCCCCTGATGTATATGATACACCAGAGAGTGTCGTGAGGAGACTGGTCAGATCTCTGGGCTGGTAACACACAGTGACATGATGTGAGAGGAAGAGCAGGAGTATAATAGGGGCTGATATCCCCTGATGTATATGATACACCAGAGAGTGTGGGGAGGAGACTGGTCAGATCTCTGGGCTGGTAACATACAGTGACATGATGTGAGGGGAGAACAGGAGTATAATAGGGGCTGATGGCTCCTGATGTATATGATACACCAGAGAGTGTCGTGAGGAGACTGGTCAGATCTCTGGGATGGTAACATACAGTGACATGATGTGAGCGGAGAACAGGAGTATAATAGAGGATGATGGCTCCTGATGTATGAGATACACCAGAGAGTGTGGAGAGGAGACTGGTCAGATCTCTTGGCTGGTAACATACAGTGACATGACGTGAGGGGGAGAGCAGAAGTATAATAGGGGCTGATGTCCCCTGATGTATATGATACACCAGAGAGTGTCGTGAGGAGACTGGTCAGATCTCTGGGCTGGTAACATAGAGTGACATGATGTGAGGGGGAGAGCAGGAGTATAATAGGGGCTGATGGCTCCTCATGTATGAGATACACCAGAGAGTGTGGGGAGGAGACTGGTCAGATCTCTGGGCTGGTAACACACAGTGATATGATGTGAGGGGGAGCAGGAGTATAATAGGGGCTGAAGGCTCCTGATGTATGAGATACACCAGAGTGTGTGGGGAGGAGACTGGTCAAATCTCATGACTGGTAACACAAAATTACATGATGTGAGGGGGAGAGCACGAGTATAATAGGGGCTGATGTCCCCTGATGTATATGATACACCAGAGAGTGTCGTGAGGAGACTGGTCAGATCTCTGGGCTGGTAACACACAGTGACATGATGTGAGGGTGAGAGCAGGAGTATAATAGGGGCTGATGGCTCCTGATGTATGAGATACACCAGAGAGTGTGGGGAGGAGACTGGTCAGATCTCTGGGCTGGTAACACAAAATTACATGATGTGAGGGGGAGAGCAGGAGTATAATAGGGGCTGATGTCCCCTGATGTATATGATACACGAGAGAGTGTCGTGAGAAGACTGGTCAGATCTCTGGGCTGGTAACATATAGTGACATGATGTGAGGGGGAGATCAGGAGTATAATAGGGGCTGATGGCTCCTGATGTATGAGATATACCAAAGGGTGTGGGGAGGAGACTGGTCAGATCTTTGGGCTGATAACACACAGTGATATGACGTGAGGGGGAGCAGGAGTATAATAGGGGCTGATGGCTACTGATGTATGAGATACACCAGAGTGTGTGGGGAGGAGACTGGTCAGATCTCTGGGCTGGTAACACACAGTGACATGATGTGAGGGGGAGAGCAGGAGTATAATAGGGTCTGATGGCTCCTGATGTATGAGATACACCAGAGAGTGTGGGGAGGAGACTGGTCAGATCTCTGGGCTGGTAACACACAGTGACATGATGTGAGGGGGAGAGCAGGAGTATAATAGGTGATTATGGCTCCTGATGTATAACATACACCATTGAGTGTGGAAAGAAGACTGGTCAGATCTCTGGGCTGATAACACACAGTGACATGATGTGAGGAGGAGAGCAGGAGTATAATAGGGACTGATGGCTACTGATGTATGAAATACACCAGAGAGTGTGGGGAGGAGACTGGTCAGTTCTCTGAGCTAGTAACACAGTGACATGATGTGAGGGGAGAGCAGGAGTATAATACAGGCTGATGGCTCCTGATGTATGAGACACACCAGAGAATATGGGGGAAGAGACTGATCAGATCTCTGGGCTGGTAACACACAGTGACATGATGTGAGGGGGAGAGCAGGAGTATAATAGAGGCTGATGGCTCCTGATGTATGAGATACACCAGAGTGTGTGGGAAGGAGACTGGTCAGATCTCTGGGCTGGTAACACACAGTGGCATGATGTAAGGGGGAGAGCAGGAGTATAAATAAGAATTTACCTACCGATAATTCTATTTCTCGTAGTCCGTAGTGGATGCTGGGGACTCCGTCAGAACCATGGGGATTAGCGGCTCCGCAGGAGACAGGGCACAAAAATAAAAGCTTTAGGACTAGGTGGTGTGCACTGGCTCCTCCCCCTATGACCCTCCTCCAAGCCTCAGTTAGGATACTGTGCCCGGACGAGCGTACACAATAAGGAAGGATTTTGAATCCCGGGTAAGACTCATACCAGCCACACCAATCACACTGTACAACTTGTGATCTGAACCCAGTTAACAGCATGATAACAGAGGAGCCTCTGAAAAGATGGCTCACAACAATAACAACCCGATTTTTGTAACAATAACTATGTACAAGTATTGCAGACAATCCGCACTTGGGATGGGCGCCCAGCATCCACTACGGACTACGAGAAATAGAATTATCGGTAAGTAAATTCTTATTTTCTCTGACGTCCTAAGTGGATGCTGGGGACTCCGTCAGGACCATGGGGATTATACCAAAGCTCCCAAACGGGCGGGAGAGTGCGGATGACTCTGCAGCACCGAATGAGAGAACTCCAGGTCCTCCTCAGCCAGGGTATCAAATTTGTAGAATTTTGCAAACGTGTTTGCCCCTGACCAAGTAGCAGCTCGGCAAAGTTGTAAAGCCGAGACCCCTCGGGCAGCCGCCCAAGATGAGCCCACTTTCCTTGTGGAATGGGCCTTTACAGATTTTGGCTGTGGCAGGCCTGCCACCGAATGTGCAAGCTGAATTGTACTACAAATCCAACGCGCAATCGTCTGCTTAGAAGCAGGAGCACCCAGCTTGTTGGGTGCATACAGGATAAACAGCGAGTCAGTTTTCCTGACTCCAGCCGTCCTGGAAACATATATTTTCAGGGCCCTGACAACGTCCAGCAACTTGGAGTCCTCCAAGTCCCTAGTAGCCGCAGGCACCACAATAGGTTGGTTCAGGTGAAACGCTGACACCACCTTAGGGAGAAACTGGGGATGCGTCCGCAGTTCTGCCCTGTCCGAATGGAAAATCAGATATGGGCTTTTGTGAGACAAAGCCGCCAATTCTGACACTCGCCTGGCCGAGGCCAGGGCCAACAGCATGGTCACTTTCCATGTGAGATATTTCAAATCCACAGATTTGAGCGGTTCAAACCAATGTGATTTGAGGAATCCCAGAACTACGTTGAGATCCCACGGTGCCACTGGAGGCACAAAAGGGGGTTGTATATGCAGTACTCCCTTGACGAATGTCTGGACTTCAGGAACTGAAGCCAATTCTTTCTGGAAGAAAATCGACAGGGCCGAAATTTGAACCTTAATGGACCCCAATTTGAGGCCCATAGACACTCCTGTTTGCAGGAAATGCAGGAATCGACCCAGTTGAAATTCCTCCGTGGGGGCCTTCCTGGCCTCACACCACGCCACATATTTTCGCCAAATGCGGTGATAATGTTGTGCGGTCACCTCCTTCCTGGCATTGACCAGGGTAGGTATGACCTCTTCCGGAATGCCTTTTTCCCTTAGGATCCGGCGTTCAACCGCCATGCCGTCAAACGCAGCCGCGGTAAGTCTTGGAACAGACAGGGTCCTTGCTGAAGCAAGTCCCTTCTTAGCGGCAGAGGCCATGGGTCCTCTGTGAGCATCTCTTGAAGTTCCGGGTACCAAGTCCTTCTTGGCCAATCCGGAGCCACGAGTATAGTTCTTACTCCTCTCCGTCTTATAATTCTCAGTACCTTGGGTATGAGAGGAAGAGGAGGGAACACATACACTGACTGGTACACCCACGGTGTTACCAGAGCATCCACAGCTATTGCCTGAGGGTCCCTTGACCTGGCGCAATACCTGTCCAGTTTTTTGTTGAGGCGGGACGCCATCATGTCCACCTTTGGTCTTTCCCAACGGTTCACAATCATGTGGAAGACTTCTGGGTGAAGTCCCCACTCTCCCGGGTGAAGATTGTGCCTGCTGAGGAAGTCTGCTTCCCAGTTGTCCACTCCCGGAATGAACACTGTTGACAGTGCTATCACATGATTCTCCGCCCAGCGGAGAATCTTTGCAGCTTCTGCCATTGCCCTCCTGCTTCTTGTGCCGCCCTGTCTGTTTACGTGGGCGACTGCCGTGATGTTGTCCGACTGGATCAGCACCGGCTGACCTTGAAACAGAGGTCTTGCTAGGCATAGAGCATTGTAAATTGCCCTTAGCTCCAGTATATTTATGTGGAGAGAAGTCTCTAGACTTTACCACGTTCCCTGGAAATTTCTTCCCTGTGTGACTGCTCCCCAGCCTCTCAGGCTGGCATCCGTGGTCACCAGGATCCAATCCTGAATGCCGAATCTGCGGCCCTCTAGTAGATGAGCACTCTGCAGCCACCACAGAAGAGACACCCTTGTCCTCGGAGACAGGGTTATCCGCTGATGCATCTGAAGATGCGATCCGGACCATTTGTCCAGCAGATCCCACTGAAAAGTTCTTGCGTGAAATCTGCTGAATGGAATCGCTTCGTAAGAAGCCACCTTTTTTCCCAGGACCCTTGTGCAATGATGCACTGACACTTTTCCTGGTTTTAGGAGGTTCCTGACTAGCTCGGATAACTCCCTGGCTTTCTCCTCCGGGAGAAACACCTTTTTCTGGACTGTGTCCAGAATCATCCCTAGGAACAGCAGACGTGTCGTTGGGATCAGCTGCGATTTTGGAATATTTAGAATCCAGCCGTGCTGTTGTAGCAGTACCCGAGATAGTGCTACTCCGACCTCCAACTGTTCCCTGGACTTTGCCCTTATCAGGAGATCGTCCAAGTAAGGGATAATTAAGACGCCTTTTCTTCGAAGAAGAATCATCATTTCGGCCATTACCTTGGTAAAGACCCGGGGTGCCGTGGACAATCCAAACGGCAGCGTCTGAAACGGATAATGACAGTCCTGTACTACGAACCTGAGGTACCCTTGGTGAGAAGGGCAAATTGGGACATGAAGGTAAGCATACTTGATGTCCAGGGACACCATATAGTCCCCTTCATTCAGGTTCGCTATCACTGCTCTGAGTGACTCCGTCTTGAATTTGAACCTTTGTATGTAAGTGTTCAAAGATTTCAGATTTAGAATAGGTCTCACCGAGCCGTCTGGCTTCGGTACCACAAATAGTGTGGAATAATACCCCTTTCCCTGTTGTAGGAGGGGTACTTTGATTATCACCTGCTGGGAATACAGCTTGTGAATTGCTTCCAATACTGCCTCCCTGTCGGAGGGAGACGTTGGTAAAGCAGACTTCAGGAACCTGCGAGGGGGAGACGTCTCGAATTCCAATCTGTACCCCTGGGATACTACCTGTAGGATCCAGGGGTCTACTTGCGAGTGAGCCCACTGCGCGCAGAAACTCTTGAGACGACCCCCCACCGCACCTGAGTCCGCTTGTAAGGCCCCAGCGTCATGCTGAGGACTTGGCAGAAGCGGTGGAGGGCTTCTGTTGCTGGGAAGAGGCTGTCTGCTGCAGTCTTTTTACCTTTCCTCTACCCCGGGGCAGATATGACTGGCCTTTTGCCCGCTTGCCCTTATGGGGACAAAAGGACTGAGGCTGAAAAGACGGTGTCTTTTTCTGCTGAGAGGTGAGTTGGGGTAAAAAGGTGGATTTTCCAGCTGTTGCTGTGGCCACCAGGTCCGAAAGACCGACCCCAAATAACTCCTCCCCTTTATACGGCAATACTTCCATGTGCCGTTTGGAATCCGCATCACCTGACCACTGTCGTGTCCATAAACATCTTCTGGCAGAAATGGACATCGCACTTACTCTTGATGCCAGGGTGCAAATATCCCTCTGTGCATCACGCATATATAGAAACGCATCTTTTAAACGCTCTATAGTCAATAACATACTGTCCCTGTCAAGGGTATCAATATTTTCAGTCAGGGAATCCGACCAAGCCACCCCAGCGCTGCACATCCAGGCTGAGGCAATCGCTGGTCGCAGTATAACACCAGTATGAGTGTATATACTTTTTAGGACATTTTCCAGCTTCCTATCAGCTGGTTCCTTGAGGGCGGCCGTATCAGGAGACGGTAACGCCACTTGTTTTGATAAGCGTGTGAGTGCCTTATCCACCCTAGGGGGTGTTTCCCAACGCGCCCTAACTTCTGGCGGGAAAGGGTATAATGCCAATAATTTCTTAGATATTAGCAGTTTTTTATCGGGGGAAACCCACGCATCATCACACACTTCATTTAATTCTTCTGATTCAGGAAAAACTATGGGTAGTTTTTTCACACCCCACATAATACCCTTTTTTGTGGTACTTGTAGTATCAGAAATATGCAAAGCTTCCTTCATTGCCGTGATCATGTAACGTGTGGCCCTACTGGAAAATACGTTTGTTTCTTCACCGTCGACACTGGAGTCAGTGTCCGTGTCCGTGTCTGTGTCGACCGACTGAGGTAATGGGCGCTTTAGAGCCCCCGACGGTGTCTGAGACGCCTGGACAGGCACTAACTGATTTGCCGGCTGTCTCATGTCGTCAACAGTTTTCTGTAAAGTGCTGACACTATCACGTAATTCCTTAAATAAGACCATCCAGTCAGGTGTCGACTCCCTAGGGGGTGACATCACTAATACAGGCAATTGCTCCGCCTCCACACCATTTTACTCCTCATACATGTCGACACACGCGTACCGACACACAGCACACACACAGGGAATGCTCTGATAGAGGACAGGACCCCACTAGCCCTTTGGGGAGACAGAGGGAGAGTTTGCCAGCACACACCAGAGCGCTATATATGTATAGGTACAACCTTATAAATAAGTGTCTATCCCTTATAGCTGCAATATATCTATATCTAGCCAAATAAGTGACCCCCCTCTCTTTTTTACCCTGTTTCTGTAGTGCAGGAGTGCAGGGGAGAGTCTGGGAGCCTTCCTACCAGCGGAGCTGTGTGGAAAAATGGCGCTTGTGTGCTGAGGAGATAGGCTCCGCCCCCTTCTCGGCGGCCTCTCTCCCGCTTTTTCTGAGGTAAAATGACAGGAGTTAAATACATCCATATAGCCCAGGAGCTATATGTGATGTATTTTTAGTCATATATAGTGTTTTCATTGCGTCTCAGGGCGCCCCCCCCCAGCGCCCTGCACCCTCAGTGACCGAGGTGTGAAGTGTGCTGAGAGCAATGGTGCACAGCTGCAGTGCTGTGCGCTACCTTTAGGAAGACATGGACGTCTTCTGCCGCCGATTTCTGGACCTTTTCTGTCTTCAGCATCTGTAAGGGGGCCGGCGGCGCGGCTCCGGGACCCATCCATGGCTGGGCCTGTGATCGTCCCTCTGGAGCTAATGTCCAGTAGCCAAGAAGCCCAATCCACTCTGCACGCAGGTGAGTTCGCTTCTTCTCCCCTTAGTCCCTCGATGCAGTGAGCCTGTTGCCAGCAGGACTCACTGAAAATAAAAAAACCTAAGTCTATACTTTTATTCCAAGCAGCTCAGGAGAGCTACCTAGATTGCACCCTTCTCGGCCGGGCACAAAAACCTAACTGAGGCTTGGAGGAGGGTCATAGGGGGGAGGAGCCAGTGCACACCACCTAGTCCTAAAGCTTTTATTTTTGTGCCCTGTCTCCTGCGGAGCCGCTAATCCCCATGGTCCAGACGGAGTCCCCAGCATCCACTTAGGACGTCAGAGAAATAGGGGCTGATGGTTCCTGATGTATGAGATACACCAGAGTGTGTGGGTAGGAGACTGGTCAGATCTCTGGACTGGTAACACAAAATTACATGATGTGAGGGGGAGAGCAAGAGTATAATACGGGCTGATGTCCCCTGATGTATATGATACACCAGAGAGTGTGGGGAGGAGACTGTTCAGATCTTTGGGCTGGTAACACACAGTGACATGATGTGAGGGGGAGAGCAGGAGTATAATAGGGGCTGATGGCTCCTGATGTATGAGATACACCAGAGTGTCTGGGAAGGAGACTGGTCAGATCTCTTGGCTGGTAACACACAGTGACATGATGTGAGGGGGAGAGCAGGAGTATAATAGGGGCTGATGGCTCCTGATGCATGAGATACACCAGAGTGTGTGGGGAGGAGACTGGTCAGAACTCTGGGCTGGTAACACACAGTGACATGATGTGAGGTGGAGAGCAGGAGTATAATAGGGGCTGATGGCTCCTGATGTATGAGATACACCAGAGTGTGTAGGCAGGAGACTGGTCAGATCTCTGGGCTGGTAACACACAGTGACATGATGTGAGGGGGAGAGCAGGAGTATAATAGGGGCTGAGGTCCCCTGATGTATGAGATACACCAGAGAGTGTGGGGAGGAGACAAGTCAGATCTCTGTGCTGGTAACACACAGTGACATGATGTGAGTGGGAGAGCAGGACTATAATAGGGACTGATGGCTACTGATGTATGAGATACACTAGAGAGTGTGGGGAGGAGACTGGTCAGTTCTCGGAGCTAGTAACACAGTGACATGATGTGAGGGGAGAGCAGGATTATAATACAGGCTGATGGCTCCTGATGTATGAGATACACCAGAGAGTATGGGGGAAGAGACTGGTCAGATCTCTGGGCTGGTAACACACAGTGACATGATGTGAGGGAGAGAGCAGGAGTATAATAGGGGCTGATGGTTCCTGATGTATGAGATACACCAGAGTGTGTGGGTAGGAGACTGGTCAGATCTCTAGACTGGTAACACAAAATTACATGATGTGAGGGGGAGAGCAGGAGTATAATACGGGCTGATGGCTCCTGATGTATAACATACACCATAGAGTGTGGGAAGAAGACTGGTCAGATCTCTGGGCTGGTAACACACAGTGACAAGATGTGAGGGAGAGAGCAGGAGTATAATAAGGGCTGATGACTCCTGATGTATGAGATACACCAGAGAGTGTGGGGAGGAGACTGGTCAGATCTCTGGGCTGGTAACACACAGTGATATGACGTGAGGGGGAGCAGGAGTATAATAAGGGCTGATGACTCCTGATGTATGAGATACACCAGAGTGTATGGGTAGGAGACTGGTCAGATCTCTGGACTGGTAACACAAAATTACATGATGTGAGGGGGAGAGCAGGAGTATAATAGGGGCTGATGTCCCCTGATGTATATGATACACCAGAGAGTGTCGTGAGGAGACTGGTCAGATCTCTGGGCTGGTAACATACAGTGACATGATGTGAGGGGGAGCAGGAGTATAATAGGGGCTGATGGCTACTGATGTATGAGATACACCAGAGTGTATGGGTAGGAGACTGGTCAGATCTCTGGACTGGTAACACAAAATTACATGATGTGAGGGGGAGAGCAGGAGTATAATAGGGGCTGATGTCCCCTGATGTATATGATACACCACAGAGTGTCGTGAGGAGACTGGTCAGATCTCTGGGCTGGTAACATACAGTGACATGATGTGAATGGGAGAGCAGGAGTATAATAGGGGCTGATGGCTCTGGACTCCTCCAATGGTCAGATACATATCTCTCATTAGTTTGCACTGACAGAAAAGGGTGTAGAATGAGATATTGCTGTAGTGACTGAGGAAGGAGAATATGGGACTCTATTCTGTAATAAAATAGTGGAATGCCCTCCCACGCACAATAAGACTCTCCTCTAGTCTCCAAAACTTTAAGCAATTCCTGAAGGTGAGTTTATCGAATTCTGGAAATGCCCACATAGCTTCATATACTTTACTTTCCAATTACATCCCCACTGTAGAGTCCACACATAACCTCACATGTTTTTACTTTCTTCACTTTCCTATCCTCCCGACACCAGGCCAACATTGCTGTGTAACCATATCATACAGCCCACCAAGGACTTTTGCAATCTGGTGGACCTTTTTGCAATAGTCAACACCTATCCTTGTCTATCAATGCCTACTTCCCTATAGATTGTAAGCTTGAAAGCAGGGCCGTCCTACCTCTATGAATTTCTGTTATTACCTATTCTTGTTATCTCACTGTTTTCACTCGTTTGGTTTTATTTTATCACTGTTTCCAATTGTAAAGGGCAACAGAATTTTATGCACTATATAAGGAACTGTAAATAAATAAAATAAAGTGTTTATTGCTCACCTGTGCTGATATCTGTAGGGATTTCCTCCTCCTTACACTGCAGATCACCCCTCACATACGTCTCTTCTTCTACCTCTGTATCTTCTGCCTTCATATCAGTCACATACGTCTCTTCTTCTTCCTCTATATCTTCTGCCTTTATATCAGTCACATAGGTCTCTTCTTCTCCCTCTGTATCTTCTGCCTTCATATCAGTCACATACGTCTCTTCTTCTCCCTCTATATCTTCTGCCTTCATATCAGTCGCATACGTCTCTTCTTCTCCCTCTATATCTTCTGCCTTTATATCAGTCACATACGTCTCTTCTTCTCCCTCTATATCTTCTGCCTTCATATCAGTCACATACGTCTCTTCTTCTCCCTCTATATCTTCTGCCTTCATATCAGTCACATACGTCTCTTCTTCTCCCTCTTTATCTTCTGCCTTCATATCAGTCACATACGTCTCTTCTCCCTCTGTATCTTCTGCCTTCATATCAGTCACATACGTCTCTTCTCCCTCTGTATCTTCTGCCTTCATATCAGTCGCATACGTCTCTTCTTCTCCCTCTATATCTTCTGCCTTTATATCAGTCACATACGTCTCTTCTTCTCCCTCTATATCTTCTGCCTTTATATCAGTCACATATGTCTCATCTTCTCCCTCTATATCTTCTACCTTCATATCAGTCACATTACTCCTATCTTCACCCTAAATACCAACAATAATGAACACTTTATAATAAGGCTTATTCATTATTTGATAGTAAACAGTATAATATCAGTGTATAAGACACACACAGCTCCTTTACAGATCACATAGTTACAGTCACTTTGGTATATTGGCGAGACCCTAAATCCCACCTACCTGATCCTCCTGTGGGGTCCTGTGATTCTCCTCTGTACAGTCCTGGGAATACAGAGGACGGGGACATCTCTCTGGGGTATCTCTATTACTGGGCACATCTGTAGGAGACACAAAGTGACTGAGTACATTGTATATATGTGATTATCAGATGATGTGTGTATATAGGGCCCCCCATACCTGCTCTCCCTTGTACAATACATGACAGTCTCCTCTTACCCAGTGATGTGAGGGGCCGGTGATTCTCCATCATCACGTCCTTGTACAGACCCCTGTGTTCCTCTATATACTCCCGCTCCTGCATGGAGACATAGACAGGGACATCCTGACACCTTATAGGAACCTGACACACACAGTGATACAGTCATCACCCAGACACATCCCCTGGTGTTACTGTATAATATCCCATTCCCAGCAGTCACCTCTCCAGTCATCACCCAGACACGTCGCCTGGTGTTACTGTATAATGTCCCATTCCCAGCAGCCACCTCTCCAGTCATCACCCAGACACATCCCCTGGTGTTACTGTATAATACCCCATTCCCAGCAGTCACCTCTCCAGTCATCACCCAGACACATCCCCTGGTGTTACTGTATAATGCCCCATTCCCAGCAATCACCTCTCCAGTCATCACCCAGACACATATCCTGGTGTTACTGTATAATGTCCCATTCCCAGCAGTCACCTCTCCAGTCATCACCCAGACACGTTCCCCGGTGTTACTGTATAATGTCCCATTCCCAGCAGTCACCTCTCCAGTCAGCAGCTGAATGATCTTGTTGGTGAGTTCTAGGATCTTCTGGTTATTGTGTCTCTCATGTATCAGTGAGTGAGGTGGAGGCACCGTGATGGGGCTCTGGGTTCTGCTCAGTCTTCCTGACACACGGGGACAGCTGCTGGGTGTCTCGAACTTACCGGATGTCTTCCTCACTACCGTGTAACCCTGGGTATAGGGGGACACATCAAATATCATTGTATAAACTTCCATATCTCCTCACCTCCCCAGTCACGCCCCTGTATTATTACTATAGATACAAGTGATGTCACTGTGACGCTCGCAGATCCCCTCACCTTCCCATCATGCCTCTGTATTATTACTATAGATATGTGATGTCACTGTAACACGCCCAGATCCCCACACCTACTCTGTCATGCCCCTGTATTATTATTATTATTATTATAGATATGTGACATCACTGTGACGCTCCAAGATGCCCTCACCTCCCCAGTCATGTCCCTGTATTATTACTATAGATATAACTGATGTCACTGTGACACTCCCAGATCCTCTCACCTCCCTAGTCATGTCACTGTATTACTAAAGATAAAAGTGTACTATAGATATAAGTGGTGTCACTGTGACACTCCCAGAACCCCTCACCTCCCCAATCATGTCACTGTATTACTATAGATATGTGATGTCACTGTGACGCTCCCAGATGCCCTGACCTCCCCAGTCATGTCTCTGTATTATTACTATAGATATAAGTAATGTCACTGTGATACTCACAGACCACCTCACCTAACCAGATAACCTCACCTCCCCAGTCATGTCCTTGTATTATTACTATAGATAAAAGTGATGTCACTGTGACACTCTCAGACCCCATCACCTCCCCAGTCATGTCCCTGTATTATTACTATAGATATAAGTGATGTCACTGTGACGCTCCCAGAGCCCCTCACCTCCCTAGTCATGTCCCTGAATTATTACTATAGATAAAAGTGATGTCACAGTGACGTTCCCTGATCCCCTCACCTCCCCAGTCATGTCCCTGTATTATTACTAGAGATATAAGTGATGTCACTATGACACTCCCAGATCCCATCACCTCCCCAGTCTTGTCCCTGTATTATTACTATAGATATAAGTAACGTCACTGTGATACTCCCAGAAACCCTCACCTCCCCAATCATGTCCCTAGCTTTGTGACGTCACTGTGATGCTCACAGATCCCCTTACCTCCCCAGTCATGTCCCTGTATTATTATTATAGATATGTGACATTACAGCGATACACCCAGACCCCTCAATTCCCCAGTCATGTCCCTGTATTACTATAGATATACAGTAAGTGATGTCACTGTGATGCTTCCAGATCCCCTCAACTCCCCAGTCATGTACCTGTATTATTGCTATAGATATAAGTAACGTCACTGTGATACTCCCAGATCCCGTCACTTCCCCAATCATGTCCCTGTATTATTACTATAGATATAAGTAACGTCACTGTGATACTCCCAGATCCCCTCACTTCCCCAATCATGTCCCTGTATTACTATAGATATAATAAGATTTTACTTACCGGTAAATCTATTTCTCGTAGTCCGTAGAGGATGCTTGGACTCCGTAAGGACCATGGGGAATAGACGGGCTCCGCAGGAGATAGGGCCCTTTAAGAAAGCTTTGGATTCTGGGTGTGCACTGGCTCCTCCCTCTATGCCCCTCCTCCAGACCTCAGTTAGGGAAACTGTGCCCAGAGGAGATGGACAGTACGAGGAAGGATTTTTGTAAATCTAAGGGCGAGATTCATACCAGCCACACCAATCACACTGTATAACTTAAGATAAACTTACCCAGTTAACAGTATGAACAACAACATAGCCACGGTATCACCGAAAACTATAACATAACCCTTATGTAAGCAATAACTATATACAAGTCATGCAGAAGAAGTCCGCACTTGGGACGGGCGCCCAGCATCTTCTACGGACTACGAGAAATAGATTTACCAGTAAGTAAAATCTTATTTTCTCTAATGTCCTTAAGGATGCTGGCACTCCGTGAGGACCTTGGGGATTATACCAAAGCTCCCAAACGAGCGGGAGAGTGCGGATGACTCTGCAGCACCGATTGAGCAAACAGGAGGTCCTCCTCAGCAAGGGTATCAAACTTATAGAACTTTGCAAAGGTGTTTGTCCCCGACCAAGTAGCTGCTCGGCACAACTGTAATGCCGAGACCCCTCGGGCAGCCGCCCAAGAAGAGCCCACTTTCCTAGTGGAGTGGGCCTTAACCGATTTCGGTAACGGCAATCCTGCTGTAGAATGCGCCTGCTGAATCGTGTTACAGATCCAGCGAGCAATAGTCTGCTTTGAAGCAGGGGCGCCAACCTTGTTGGCCGCATACAGAACAAACAAAGCTTCAGTCTTCCTGATCCAAGCCGTTCTGGTCACATAAATCTTCAAAGCCCTGACTACATCCAGGGACTCGGAATCCTCCAAGTCCGTTGTAGCCACAGGCACGACAATAGGTTGGTTCACATGAAAAGATGAGACCACTTTTGGCAGAAAGTGAGGACGAGTCCTCAACTCTGCCCTATCCACGTGAAAAACCAAGTATGGGCTTTTATGCGATAAAGCCGCCAATTCTGAAACACGTCTTGCCGAAGCGAACGCCAACAACATGACCACTTTCCACGTGAGGTATTTCAACTCCATCGTTTTAAGTGGTTCAAACCAAAGTGACTTGAGGAAACGTAACACCACGTTAAGATCCCAAGGTGCCACCGGAGGCACAAAGGGAGGCTGAATATGCGGCACCCCCTTCACAAAAGTCTGTACCTCAGGAAGAGAGGCCAATTCTCTTTGAAAGAAAATGGATAAGACCGAAATCTGCACCTTTATGGACCCTAATTTTAGGCCTAAGGTCACTCCTGTTGAAGGAATTGTAGTAGACGGCCCAAATGGAACTCCTCCGTAGGAGCAGCTCTGGCCTCACACCAAGAAACATATTTCCGCCATATACGGTGATGTTTCAATGTCACGTCTTTCCTAGCCTTCATCAGGGTAGGAATGACTTCCTCTGGAATTCCTTTTTCCGCTAGGATCCGGCGTTCAACCGTCATGCCGTCAAACGCAGCCGCAGTAAGTCTTGGAACAGACAGGGCCCCTGCTGCAGCAGGTCCTGCCTTAGAGGAAGAAGATCTTCTGTGAGCAACTCTTGCAGTTTCGGATACCAAGTCCTCAATGAGGATTGTTCTGACCCTGCTTATTCTTACAATTCTCAACACCTTGGGTATGAGAGGAAGAGGAGGAAACACATAGACCTATCTGAATACCCAAGGTGTCACCAGAGCGTCTACCGCTACCGCCAGAGGGTCCCTTGACCTGGCGCAATACCGCTTTAGCTTTTTGTTGAGATGGGACGCCATCATGTCTATTTTAGGCAGGCCCCACCGATCCGCGATCTGTGCAAAGACTTCTTGATGAAGTCCCCACTCCCCCGGATGCAGGACGTGCCTGCTGAGGAAGTCCGCCTCCCAGTTGTCCAACCCCGGGATGAACACCTCTGACAGCGTGCTTACATGGCCTTCCGCCCAGCGTAGAATCCTGGTCGCTTCTGCCATGGCCACTCTGCTCCTTGTTCAGCCTTGGCGGTTTATATGAGCCACTGCCGTGACATTGTCTGACTGAATCAGAACCGTTCTCCGCTTGACGCAGGGCGTTGTATATGGCCCTCAACTCCAGGACGTTGATGTGGAGACAAGTCTCCAGGCTTGATCAGAGACCATGGAAATTTCTTACCAGTGCCACTGCTCCCCAGCCTCAGAGGCTTGGGTCCGTGGTCACGAGGACCCAGTCCTGAATGCCGAACCTGCGACCCTCTAGAAGGTAAGCACTGTTCAGCCACCACAGGAGAGATACCCTGGTCCTGGGAGACAGGGTGATCCTTTGATGCATTTGTAAATGGGACCCGGACTACTTGTCCAAGAGATCCCATTGAAAAGTCCTCACGTGGAATCTGCCGAAAGGGATGGCCTCGTATGAAGCCACCATCTTCCCCAGGACCCGCGTGCACTGATGCACTGAAACCTTCTTTGGTTTCAATAGGTTCCTGACCATGGTCATGAGTTCCTGAACCTTTTCGATCGGAAGAAAAACTTTTTTCTGGTCTGTGTCTAGGATCAGGCCCAGAAAGGTCAGACGCGTTGTAGGAACTAGCTGGGACTTCGGTATATTGAGAATCCAGCCGTGTAGCTGCAACGTCTTCATGGACAGAGACACGCTGTCCAGCAACTTCTCCCGAGATCTCGCCTTTATGAGGAGATCGTCCAAGTATGGGATAATTGTGACCCCCTGCCTGCGCAGGAGCACCATCATTTCCGCCATTAACTTGGTGAAAACCCTCGGGCCGTGGAAAGCCCAAACGGCAACGTCTGAAATTGGTAGTGACAGTCCCGCACTGCAAATCTCAGGAACGCCTGATGGGGGGGGGGGAATATTGGAACATGAAGGTATGCATCCTTTATGTCCAGGAACACCATCCAATCCCCCCCCCTCCAGGCTGGCGATGACCGCCCGGAGTGATTCCATTTTGAACTTGAACCTTTTCAAGTACAATTTCAGAGATTTCAGGTTTAAAATGGGCCTGACCGAACCGTCCGGTTTCGGGACCACAACCAGGGTTGAATAATATCCCTCTCCCTGCTGGAGATGAGGAACTGTGACAATCACCTGTTGAACATACAATTTTTGTATTGCTGTCAACACTGACTCCCTCTCTGACGGGGAAGTCGGCAGAGCCGATTTGAAAAACCGGCGAGGAGGCAAGTCTTCAAATTCTAGCCTGTATCCCTGAGCAACAATCTCTACTGCCCAGGGATCCACCTGCGATTGAACCCAGACGTGGCTGAAAAACCGAAGACGAGCCCCCACCAGATCTGCCTTTCCCCGGGAAGCCCCAGCGTCATGCCGTGGACTTTGCAGACGCAGGGGAGGACTTCTGCTCTTGGGAACTAGCTGTGTGCAGCTTCTTTCCCCTCCCTTTTCCTCTGGTAACAAAGGACGATGCCTGCACCTTCTTGTTTTTATTGGAATGAAAGGACTGCATTTGATAATGAGGTGCCTTCTTAGTATGCTGCGGGGGGACATAAGGTAAGAAATTCGACTTACCAGCCGTAGCCGTAGAGACAAGGTCCGAGAGGCCGTCTCCAAACAACTCCCCCCCCTTGTACGGCAAGGACTCCATGTGCCGCTTAGAATCGGCATCTCACGTCCACTGCCGGGTCCACAGGAGTCGCCTAGCAGAAATAGACATAGCATTTATTCTGGAGCTTAATAAACAAATGTCTCTCTGTGCATCTCTCATATACAAGGCAGCATCTCTGATATGCTCTATGGTCATTTGAATGGCATCCCTATCTAAGGTGTCAATCTCCGCAGATAAGGAATCTGCCCATGCCACCACCGCACTACAAACCCAGGCCGACGCCATAGCCGGTCTAGCAATAGTATCGGAGTGAGTGGAAATGTGCTTCAAGGTAATTTCCTGCCTGCGATCAGCCGGTTCCTTGAGGGAAGCCGTATCCTGAGAAGGCAGTGCCACCTTTTTGGACAAGCGTGTCAGCGCCTTGTCCACTTTTGGTGAAGATTCCCAGCGTATCCTCTAAGTTTGTGGAAAAGGAAACGCCATAAGAATCCTTTTGGGAACTTGTGGTCTCCTATCTGGAGAGTCCCAAACCTTTTTGCACAATTCACTTAATTCAAATGATGATGATGGAAAAGTGACTTCAGGCTTTTTCTCTTTATACATGTGCACCCTCGTGTCAGGGACAGGGGGTTCCTCAGAAATATGCAAAACCTCTTTAATGGCCATAATCATGTACCGTATACCCTTAGCCACCTTTGGCTGTAATTTTGCATCTTCATAGTCGACACTAGAGTCAGTATCTGTGTCGGTATCTGTGTCATCGATCGGGATATGGTGCGCTTCTGAGACCCCGAAGGCCCTGGCGCCACAGGGACAGGTATGGACTGGCTACCTGACTGATCCCTAGCTTCTGCCTTGTCTAACCTTTAATGCAATAGATTAACATTTGCATTCAAGACATTCAGCATATCCACCCATTCCGGTGTCGGCGTTGCTGACGGCGACCTGACATTCAAACACTCCCCCTCCACAGTAAGCGAGCCTTCCTCGTCAAACATGTCGACACACGCGTACCGACACACTTCACACACACAAGGAACCCCTTTTCTGAAGACAGTATCCCTGCCAAGGCCCTTTGGAGAGACAGACAGAGAGTATGCCAGCACACACCCCAGCGCAATTACCCTGGAGACCAACACAAAATGTTTTTCCCCAGCAGCACTGTGTAATATGTAAACCGCCAATTATGTGCCCCCCCCCTCTCTTTTAAGCACCCTTTCACCGTGTGTAAGCAAGGGAGAGTCCGGGGAGCTTCCTCTCAGCAGTGCTGTGGAGAGAAAATGGCGCTGGTGAGTGCTGAGGGAGAAGCCGCGCCCCCTCGGCGGCGGGCTACTGTCCCGCTCAAACTTAGTAAAATATGGCGGGGGCTCTTTTATATACATGTACAGAGCCCACCTGTACATGTATATAGTCTATTTGCCATGCAGAGGTTTATATTGCTGCCCAGGGTGAACCCCCCCCCCTACGCCCTGCAACCTTACAGTAACCGTAGTATGCGAGGTGTATGGGAGCAATGAAGCACACCTGCAGTGCTGTGCGTTACCTCAGTGAAGCTGAAGGCTTCTGCCGCCTGAGACGTCTTCTGACTTCTGCACTGCTGGCTCTGTGAGGAGAACGGCAGCGCGGCTCCGGGGGTGGACGCCCAGTAAGAACCTGCATTCACCCCCTCTGGAGCTAATGGTGTCCAGTAGCCGAGGAAGCAGAGCCTATCTTTGACAAGAAGGTCTGCTCCTCTCTCCTCAGTCCCTAGATGCAGGGAGCCTGTTGCCAGCAGTGCTCCCTGTGAAAAAGTAGTAAAAAGTAGAAAGAAAAATCCAAACAAAAATGCTGTCAGGCAGAGAACTCTGGAGAGCTCTCTGCAGTGCACCCATCTTGGTCTGGGCACAGTGTAAAACTGAGGTCTGGAGGAGGGGCATAGAGGGAGGAGCCAGTGCACACCCAGAATCCAAAGCTTTTTTAAAGTGCCTTATCTCCTGCGGAGCCCGTCTATTCCCCATGGTCCTTACGGAGTCCCAGCATCCTCAAGGACGTTAGAGAAAAGTGATGTCACTGTGATGCTCTCAGATCCCCTCACCTCCCCAGTCCTGTCCATTTATTATCATTATAGATATGTGACATCACAGTGACACTCCCAGATCCCCTCACCTCCCCAGTCATGTCCCTGTATTATTACTATAGATATAAGTGATGTCACAGTGACGATCCCAGATCCCTTCACCTCCCCAGTCATGTTCCTGTATTTTTACTAGAGAAATAAGTGATGTAATTGTGACACTCCCAAATCCCCTCATGTCCCCAGTCATGTACCTGTATTATTACTACAGATATAAGTGATGTCACTGTGATGCTCCCAGATCCCCTCACCTCCCCAGTCATGTCCCTGTATTATTACTATTGATATAAGTGATGTCACTGTAACTCTCCCAGATCCTCTCACCTCCCCAGTCATGCACCTGTATTATTTCTATAGATATAAGTGATGTCACTGTGACACCCCCAGATCCCCTCACCTCCCCAGTCATGTCCCTGTATTATTACTATAGATATAAGTGATTTCACTGTGACACTTTCAGATCACCTCACCTCCCCAGTCTTGACCCTATATTATTACTATAGCTATGTGACATCACTGTAACGCTCTCAGATCCCCTCACCTCCCCAGTCATGTCCCTGTATTATTACTATAGATATAAGTAACGTCACTGTGATACTTCCATTTCCCCTTACTTCCCCAGTCATGTCCCTGTATTATTACTATTGATATAAGTAACGTCACTGTGATGCTCCCAGATCCCCTGACCGACCCAGTCATGTCCCTGTATTATTACTATAGATATAAGTAACGTCACTGTGATACTCCCATTTCCCCTTACTTCCCCAATCATGTCCCTGTATTATTACTATAGATATAAGTAACGTCACTGTGATGCTCCCAGATCCCCTGACCGACCCAGTCATGTCCCTGTATTATTACTATTGATAGAAGTGATGTCACTGTGACACTCACAGATTCCCTCACCTCCTCAGTCATGTCCCAGTATTATTACTATAGATAAGTGATGTCACTGTGACCCTCCCAGATCCCCTCATTTCCCCAGTCATGTCCACATATTATTACTATAGATATGTGATGTTACTGTGACGCTCCCAGATCTCCTCACCTCCCCAGTCATGTCCCTGTATTATTACTATAGATATAAGTGACGTCATTGTGACGCTCCCAGATCCCCTCACCTCTCCAGTCAGCAGGTAGATGATCTCCAGGGTGATATTTATTATCATCTCAGTCTTCTGACTCCTGTCCGTATCCATCCTCAGTTAATCAGTGAGAATACAGAATGTGTGACGTATAATAAAGACAACGGTTCCTCACAGATGTAGTGTCTAGGAATAAATATAAGACAAATCACAGAGAACACAAGTAATAGATATGTAAGAATTAGCCCCATAAGGCTCCTTAGAGGCCGTCACATAACGCTGAGCTGCATAATGTTACACCAATAGTAAAAGAAAAAAGAAGAGGGTAATAATACAGGGACAGGGCACCAGAATGGAGGAAACAAGGGACAAACAATAGAGAATTCCATCAGTCTCAGGTAATATGTGACTCTGCACAAATGATGAAATCACATATCACCGCAACAATAATAATAATAATAACAACAACAACAACAACATGACACCACAGGCTGCTCCTCCAGTATAATAATAACAGGACTCCACAGGCTGCTCCCTCTGTATAATAATAATAATAATAATAATAATAATAATAATAATAATAACAACAACAACAACAACAACAACAACAACAACAACAACAACAACAACAACAACATGACACCACAGGCTGCTCCTCCAGTATAATAATAATAATAATAACAATAAAAGGACACCACAGGCAGCTCCCCCTGTATAATAATAATAATCATCATCATCAACAACACACCACAGGCTGCTCCTCCAGTATAATAATAACAGGACACCACAGGCTACTCCCCCTGTACAATAACAACAGGACACCACAGCCAGCTCCCCCTGTATAATAATAATAATAATAATAATAATAACAATAATAACAACAACAACAACAGGACACCACAGGCTGCTCTTCCTGTAGAACAACAGGACACCACGAGCTGCTCCTCCTGTATAATAATAATAATAATAATAATAATAGTAAACAACAACACACCACAGGCTGCTCCCCCTGTACAATAATAATAATAACAACAACAACAGGACACCACAGGCTGCTCCTCCTGTATAATAATAACAGGGCACCACATGCTGCTCCTCCTGTATAATAATAACAACAGGACACCACAGGCTGCTCCTCCTGTACAATAACAGGACACCACAGGCTGCTCTTCCTGTATAATAATAACGGGATACCACAAGCTGCTCCTCCTGTATAATAACAGGACACCACAGGCTGCTCCTCCTGTATAATAATATTAATAACAACAACAACTGAACACCACAGGACGCTTCTCCTGTTTAATAATATCAGGATAATACAGGCTGCTCCTCCTGTTTAACAATAATAATAATTGAACACCACAGGCTGCTCCCCCGGTATAATAATTATAATAATAACAACAACAACAGGACACCACAGGCTGCTCCTCCTGTATAATAATAACAGGACACCAGAGGCTGCTCCTCCTGTATAATAATAACAGGACACCACAGGCTGCTCCCTCTGGGTAATAATAATAACAACAACAGGACACCACAGGCTGCTCCTCCTGTATAATAATTACAGAACACCAGAGGCTGCTCCTCCTGTATAATAATAACAGGACACCACAGGCTGCTCTCCCTGGATAATAATTAATAATAACAGGACACCACAGGCTGTTCCTCCTGGATAATAATAATAATAACAGGACACCACAGGCTGCTCCTCCTGTACAGTACAGTACCTCTTGGTGCAAGACTGGACTCTCTACACTCGGAAGTTGTAGCACCGGATATTAAAGTTTTTCCTGTGAGTGAAACGCACTGACGGGAGCGTGGGTAGGAATCGCTTGAACTCAAAGTAGGAAGTAGGGTGGAACGCAAAGGCTGTAAGGCGATTAAACACATTTACCGGAAGTAGGGAGGAACGTACTGACTGTTAAGGTGATGGGACGCAGATTCCGGAAGTAGTCTGGAACGCACAGGCTGTTAGGTGATGGAACGCAGATACCGGAAGTAGGGTGTATTTTGGTCACATTAATCCCTAGTAGTGGGCCAGTTTTATATCAGAGTAACTATAACCAACATTAATGTAACACCGGCGCTGGGGACGCTGCAGAATTAAATTAACATATTTAATCAACAGTAAATGACAAGTTGCCAGTGTATAGGTATAATACATGTAGTCCTGACATCTGATGTGATACAAATATTCCCACTTTTAAATGAAATATGGAACAGTTTTCCCGGAGCTGGAGATATGCAGTGGCCGCAGGTAACTACTGTGTATAGTACGCCTATCATAGACTAAATACTGCGCTATAATCATAAATCCAACAGGTGGGGACTATAAGATTACTAGGAAAAAAAAAAAAACCTCTGTATATGGGTCACTGGTATGGTCCCTGCATTGTATATGGGTCACTGGGATTGCCCCAGGTATTGTATATGGGGGGTCATTCCGAGTTGATCGCTCGCTGCCGATTTTCGCATGCGTATGCCCCGCAATGCGCACGGGCAACGTACGGGTACAAAGCTCTTTGTGGTTGTGCTCAGGTTCTAGCGAAGTTTTCCTTCTACGGCCACAAGAAGATTGACAGGAATGGGGCGTTACTGGGTGTCAATTGACCAGTTTCAGGGAGTGTTTGCAAAAACGCAGGCATGTCTGAAAAAACGCAGGCGTGGCTGGGCGCTTGCTGGGACAGGAATAGGCTGAAGTGATCACAAGCGCTGAGTAGGTTCAGAGCTACTCTGAAACTGCACAAACTGTTTTTGCAGAGCTCGGCTGCACAAGTGTTCGCACTTCTGCTAAGCTAAAATACACTCCCCAGTGGGCGGCGGCATAGCGTTTGCACGGCTGCTAAAACTAGCTCGCGAGTGATCAACTCGGAATGACCCCCAAGGGTCACTAGAATTGTAGCTGTATTGTATATGGGTTACTAAGATGGTTCCTGGTATTGTATATGGGTCACTAGGATGGTCCCTGTATTGTATATGGGTCACTAGGATGGTCTCTGTATTGTATATGGGTCACTAGGATGGTCCCTGATATTGTAAATAGGCATACCCTCCAACATTTTACACACAAAAATTGGTACAAATTGAAAAAGGGGGCGTGGCCACAGGTAAATGGGGAGTTGTCACGCCCCTTTTCCTATACTTTCAATGGAAGTCTAGAGAGCCAAAAATCGGTACAGACCAAAAAAAAAAAAGGTACTGTACCTGCTAAAAAGGTACAGTCGGAGGGTATGTATAGGTCACTAGGATGGTCCCTGTATTGGATATGGATAACTAGGATGGTCCCTGGTATTGTATATGGGTCAATAGGATGGTCCCTGTATTGTATATGGGTCACTAGGATGGTCACTGTATTGAATATGGGTCACTAGAATGGTGCCTGTATTGTATATGAGTCCCTGTATTGTATATGGGATGGTCCCTGTATTGTAAATGGGTCCCTGATAAAATTATAAATTATATATTAAAAATTATAAATTATAAATGGGTCCCTGATAAAATATTGTATAAGGGTCAGTAGGATGGTCCATGTATTGTATATGGCTCCCTGTATTTTTTTATGGGTCACTAGGATGGTCCATGTATTGTATTTGGGTCATTAGGATGGTACCTGTATTGTACATTGGTCACTAGGATGGTCTCTGTATTGTATATGAGTTACTAGGATGGCCCCTGGATTGTATATGGGTCACTAGGATGGACCCTGGATTGTCTTTGGGTCACTAGGATGGTCCCTGTATTATATATGGGTTACTAGGATGGTCCTTGTATATGAGTCACTAGGATGGTCTCTGTATTGTATATGGGTCATTAGGATGGTACCTGTATTGTACATGGGTCACAAGGATGGTTCCTGATTTGTACATGGGTCACTAGGATGGTCCCTGTATTGTATATGGGTTACTAGGATGGTCTCTGTATTGTATATTGGTTACTCGAATGGTCCCTGTATTATACATGGGTCACTAGGATGGTCCCTGGATTGTATATTGGTTACTTGGATGGTCCCTGGATTGTATATGGGTCACTAGGGTGGTCCCTGTATTGTATATTGGTTACTTGGATGGTCCCTGGATTGTATATGGGTCACTAGGATGGTCTCTGTATTGTATATGGGTTACTAGGATGGTCTCTGTATTGTATATTGGTTACTCGGATGGTCCCTGTATTATACATGGGTCACTAGGATGGTCCCTGGATTGTATATTGGTTACTTGGATGGTCCCTGGATTATATATGGGTCACTAAGATGGTCCCTGTATTGTATATTGGTTACTTGGATGGTCCCTGGATTGTATATGGGTCACTAGGATGGTACCTGTATTGTATATTGGTTACTAGGATGGTCCCTGGATTGTATATGGATCACTAGGATGGGCCCTGGATTGTCTTTGGGGGTCACTATTATGGTCCCTGTATTGTATATTGGTTACTTGGATGGTCCCTGGATTGTATATGGATCACTAGGACGGACCCTGGATTGTCTTTGTGGGTCACTACTATGGTCCCTGTATTGTATATTGGTTACTTGGATGGTACATGGATTGTATATGAAGCACTAGGATGGTCCCTGCATTGTATATTAGTTAAAACAATTTCTATGACGTCCTAAGTGGATGCTGGGACTCCGTAAGGACCATGGGGAATAGCGGCTCCACAGGAGACTGGGCACAAACTAAAGAAAGCTTTAGGACTAACTGGTGTGCACTGGCTCCTCCCACTATGACCCTCCTCCAGACCTCAGTTAGATTTTTGTGCCGGCTGAGCTGGATGCACACTAGGAGGCTTTCCTGAGCCTGCTAGAAAGAAAGTTAGAATTAGGTTTTTTATTTTCAGTGAGATCTGCTGGCAACAGACTCACTGCTACGAGGGACTAAGGGAAGAAGAAGCGAACCTACCTGCTTGCAGCTAGCTTGGGCTTCTTAGGCTACTGGACACCATTAGCTCTAGAGGGATCGAACACAGGGCCCGACCTCGATCGTCCGGTCCCGGAGCCCTTACACAGCCAGAAGCAAGAAGTGGTCCAGAAAATCGGCGGCAGAAGACTTTCAGTCTTCAACAAGGTAGCGCACAGCACTGCAGCTGTGCGCCATTGCTCCTCATGCACACCTCACACTCCGGTCACTGATGGGTGCAGGGCGCTGGGGGGGGGGGCGCCCTGAGCAGCAATAAGACACCTTGGCTGGCAAATATACACCATATATAGTCCAAAAGGCTATATAGGTGTAAATTAACCCCTGCCAGATTTCCAGAAAAAACGGGAGAAAGTCAGCCGAAAAAGGGGCGGGGCTATCTCCCTCAGCACACTGGCGCCATTTTTCCCTCACAGCTCCGCTGGAAGGATCGCTCCCTGGCTCTCCCCTGCAGTCCTGCATACAAAATGGTAAAAAAGAGAGGGGGGGCACTTAATTTAGGCGCAGTATATATTATATAAGCAGTTATAAGGGAAAAACACTCATTTATAGTCGGATCCCTGTGTTATATAGCGCTCTGGTGTGTGCTGGCATACTCTCTCTCTGTCTCCCCAAAGGGCTTTGTGGGGTCCTATCCTCTGTCAGAGCATTCCCTGTGTGTGTGCGGTGTGTCGGTACGGCTGTGTCGACATGTATGATGAGGAGGCTTATGTGGAGGCGGAGCAGATGCCTGTTAATGTGATGGACTTATGGAAGGAATTACGTGGAAGTGTCAACTCCTTACATAAAAGGTTTGACGATATGGGACAGCCGGCTTCTCAGCCTGTGCCTGCCCAGCCATCTCAAAAGCCATCAGGGGCTCTAAAACGCCCGCTACCTCAGATGGCAGACACAGATGTCGACACGGATACTGACTCCAGTGTCGATGACGATTAGACAAATGTAACTTCCAATAGGGCCACACGTTACATGATTGAGGCAATGAAAAATGTGTTGCACATTACTGATATTACCCCGGGTACCACAAAAAAGGGTATTATGTTTGGGGAGAAAAAACTACCAGTAGTTTTTCCCTCATCTGAGGAATTAAACGAAGTGTGTGAAGAAGCGTGGTCTTCGTCTGATAAAAAATTGGTAATTTCTAAAAGGTTACTAATGATGTACCCTTTCCTGCCAGAGGATAGGTCACGTTGGGAAACACCCCCTAGGGTGGATAAAGCGCTCACACGCTTGTCAAAAAAGGTGGCACTACCGTCTCCGGATACGGCCGCCCTAAAGGAGCCTGCTGATAGAAAGCAGGAGGCGATCCTGAAGTCTGTATATACACACCCAGCTATTGCTTCAGCATGGATGTGCAGTGCTGCAGCTGCGTGGTCAGATTCCCTGTCAGAAAATATTGACACCCTAGACAGGGACACTATATTGCTAACCATAGGGCATATAAAAGACGCAGTCTTATACATGAGAGATGCACAGAGGGATATTTGCCGGCTGGCATCTAAAATTAGTGCAATGTCCATTTCTGCCAGGAGGGGTTTATGGACCCGGCAGTGGACAGGTGATGCAGATTCAAAAAGGCACATGGAAGTTTTGCCTTATAAGGGTGAGGAGTTGTTCGGGGATGGTCTCTCTGACCTAGTTTCCACAGCGACAGCTGGGAAATTAGCATTTTTACCCCAGGTTCCCTCACAGCCAAAGAAAGCACCGTATTATCAGGTACAGTCCTTTCGACCCCATAAGGGCAAGCGGGTTAAAGGCGCCTCCTTTCTACCCAAAGGCAGAGGTAGGGGGAAAAAGCTGCAACATACAGCAAGTTCCCAAGAGCAAAAGTCCTCCCCCGCTTCCGCCAAGTCCGCCGCATGACGCTGGGGCTCCACAGGCGGAGTCAGGTACGGTGGGGGCCCGTCTCAGAAACTTCAGCGATCAGTGGGCTCGCTCACAGGTGGATCCCTGGATCTTTCAAGTAGTATCTCAGGGGTACAAGCTGGAATTCGAGACGTCTCCCTCCCGCCGTTTCTTAAAATCTGCCTTGCCAACAACTCCCTCAGGCAGGGAGGCAGTGTTAGAGGCAATACACAAGCTGTATTCCCAGCAGGTGATTGTCAAGGTGCCCCTCCTTCAACAAGGACGGGGTTACTATTCCACAATGTTTGTGGTACCGAAACCGTACGGTTTGGTGAGACCCATTTTAAATTTGAAATTCTTGAACACATATATAAAAAGATTCAAGTTCAAGATGGAATCCCTCAGGGCGGTTATTGCAAGCCTGGAAGAGGGGGATTACATGGTATCACTGGACATCAAGGATGCTTACCTGCATGTCCCCATTTACCATCCTCACCAGGAGTACCTCAATTCCACACGTTGCCGTTCGGTCTGTCCACGGCACCGAGGGTATTTACCAAGGTAATGGCCGAAATGATGATACTCCTTCGAAAAAAAGGGAGTTTTAATTATCCCGTACTTGGGCGATCTCCTGATAAGGGCGAGGTCCAGGGAGCAGTTGTTGATCGGGGTAGCTCTATCTCAGGAAGTGCTACAACAGCACGGTTGGATTCTCAATATTCCAAAGTCACAGCTGGTACCTACGACACGTCTACTGTTCCTGGGGATGGTTCTGGACACAGACCAGAAAAAAGTGTTTCTCCCGGAGGAGAAAGCCAAGGAGCTGTCATCTCTAGTCAGAGGCCTCCTGAAACCAAGACAGGTGTCGGTGCATCACTGCACGCGAGTCCTGGGAAAGATGGTAGCTTTCTACGAAGCAATTCCATTCGGGAGGTTCCATGCAAGAACCTTTCAGTGGGACCTGTTGGACAAGTGGTCCGGATTGCATCTTCAGATGCATCGGTTGATAACCCTGTCTCCAAGGACCAGGGTGTCTCTGCTGTGGTGGCTGCAGAGTGCTCATCTTCTAGAGGGCCGCAGATTCGGCATACAGGACTGGTCATGGTGACCACGGATGCCAGCCTTCGAGGCTGGGGGGCAGTCACACAGGGAAGAAACTTCCAAGGGCTGTGGTCAAGTCAGGAGACTTCCCTACACATAAATATCCTGGAACTAAGGGCCATCTACAATGCCCTAAGTCAAGCAAGACCCCTGCTTCAGGACCAGCCAGTACTGATTCAGTCAGACAACATCACGGCGGTCGCCCATGTAAACCGACAGGGCGGCACGAGAAGCAGGATGGCGATGGCAGAAGCCACAAGGATTCTCCGTTGGGCGGAAAATTACGTGTTAGCACTGTCAGCAGTGTTCATTCCGGGAGTGGACAACTGGGAAGCAGACTTCCTCAGCAGGCACGACCTCCACCCGGGAGAGTGGGGACTTCATCCAGAAGTCTTCCAAATGATTGTAAATCGTTGGGAAAGGCCACAGGTGGACATGATGGCGTCCCGCCTCAACAAAAAGCTAAAAAGATATTGCGCGAGGTCAAGGGACCCTCAGGCGATAGCTGTGGACGCTCTAGTGACACCGTGGGTGTACCAGTCGGTTTATGTGTTCCCTCCTCTTCCTCTCATACCAAAGGTACTGAGAATAATACGAAGGAGAGGAGTAAGAACTATACTCGTGGTTCCGGATTGGCCAAGAAGAGCTTGGTACCCAGAACTGCAAGAGATGATATCAGAGGACCCTTGGCCTCTGCCGCTCAGACAGGACCTGCTGCAGCAGGGGCCCTGTCTGTTACAAGACTTACCGCGGCTGCGTTTGACGGCATGGCGGTTGAACAGCGGATCCTAAAGAAAAAGGGCATTCCGGAGGAAGTCATTCCTACGCTGATTAATGCTAGGAAGGATGTTACAGTAAACATTATCACCACATATGGCGAAAATATGTGGCTTGGTGTGAGGCCAGGAAGGCCCCAACGGAGGAATTTCACCTGGGTCGATTCCTGTACTTCTTACAGTCAGGGGTGACTATGGGCCTAAAATTGGGTTCCATTAAGGTCCATATTTCGGCTCTGTCGATTTTCTTCCAGAAAGAACTGGCTTCACTGCCTGAAGTTCAGACTTTTGTTAAGAGAGTGCTGCATATTCAGCCCCCTTTTGTGCCCCTTGTGGCACCTTAGGATCTCAACGTGGTGTTGAGTTTTCTGAAGTCACATTGGTTCGAGCCACTTAAGACCGTGGATTTGAAATATCTCACGTGGAAAGTGGTCATGCTGTTGGCCTTGGCTTCGGCCAGGTGTGTTTCAGAATTGGCGGCTTTGTCGTGTAAAAGCCCTTATCTGATTTTCCATATGGATAGGGCAGAATTGAGGACTCGTCCCCAGTTTCTCCCTAAGGTGGTATCTGCGTTTCACGTGAACCAACCTATTGTGGTGCCTGCGGCTACTAGGGACTTGGAGGGCTCCAAGTTACTGGACGTAGTCAGGGCCTTGAAAATATATGTTTCCAGGACGCTGGAGTCAGGAAAACTGACTCGTTATTCATCCTGTATGCACCCAACAAGCTGGGTGCTCCTGCTTCGAAGCAGACTATTGCTCGCTGGATATGTAACACAATTCAGCTTGCGCATTCTGCGGCTGGACTGCCGCATCCTAAATCTGTAAAAGCCCATTCCACGAGGAAGGTGGGCTCTTCTTGGGCGGCTGCCCGAGGGGTCTCGGCTTTGCAACTTTGCCGAGCAGCTACTTGGTCGGGGTCAAATACGTTTGCAAGATTCTACAAGTTTGACACCCTTGCTGAGGACCCAGAGTTCGCTCATTCGGTGCTGCAGAGTCATCCGCACTCTCCCGCCCGTTTGGGAGCTTTGGTATAATCCCCATGGTCCTTACGGAGTCCCAGCATCCACTTAGGACGTCAGAGAAAATAAGATTTTACTCACCGGTAAATCTATTTCTCGTAGTCCGTAGTGGATGCTGGGCACCCATCCCAAGTGCGGATTGTCTGCAATACTTGTATTTAGTTATTGTTAAACTAACGGGTTATTGTTGAGAAGCCATCTGTTTGAGAGGCTTCGTTGGTTTCATACTGTTAACTGGGTATAGTATCACGAGTTGTACGGTGTGATTGGTGTGGCTGGTATGAGTCTTACCCGGGATTCAAAATCCTTCCTAAATTGTGTCAGCTCTTCCGGGCACAGTATCCTAACTGAGGTCTGGAGGAGTGTCATAGTGGGAGGAGCCAGTGCACACCAGTTAGTCCTAAAGCTTTTTTTAGTTTGTGCCCAGTCTCCTGCGGAACCGCTATTCCCCATGGTCCTTACGGAGTCCCAGCATCCACTATGGACTACGAGAAATAGATTTACCGGTGAGTAAAATCTTATTTATTCCTGCATTGTGTATCCATCACTAGAGTCGTGCGCATTTTGTAGGCATCACTAGAATGGTCGCTGCTTTCTCAGATTGGGCTGGTAGGTATATTTGTTGCATACCTGCCTACTTCCAGAGGCCTGGGGAGGAGACTCTGCTGGGCACTCCGTGCCCCACCCCCATTTCTGCAAAATTCCGTGATTCACGGTTCTCCCCTGGTAGGAGGGGGGTGGTGGTAAAATGCACGATTCGCATTGAATGCAATGATCTCTCTGATTTCTCAAAGGCGTAAGTTTGGGAAGCGCACAAATGTATCTTGCAACAGGCAAGTAGGCTCTAATTTAAAAAAGCAAAGAACAGAGGTTATCAAACGCGGTCCTCAAGGCACCCCAACAGTCCAGGTTTTAGGTATATCCATGGCTCAGCACACATGGTTAAATCAAACTGACTGAGGTGCTAATTAAGTCTTGTTCACAAAAGAAGGGAAAGAATTGGTCTAAGGTGGTCCACAAAAACAATCAATGGTTACATAAGATATAACTTTGAATCTAGTATTATTAAAAGGCCTATAACTGTGAAATATTAAAACGAACACCAAATGACAAGACAACAATGTGTCGTGCACCGCTCTTGTAATTGATTATTGGGTAGTATGACCTCTAATGACACGGTGTGTACTGTCAATTTGTTTATTACTGTCAATAAAGACTTAATTGATGTTTGTATTGCAGTTATTCTCTTATCGTGTCAGTTTAATTCAAACCAAACTCTCACATGTAATCTAGGGTATAATAATTCTAGAGAAATTCCAAATGTGTATTGAGCATTCCAATTTCATTGATATTGTGGTGCTTTTCCAGCTGCTGGCTAGTGTTCCCCTTTCACACACAGCCACATATTGTGTCATGAAAAGTTCATAAATAGTGAAATAATTCCAAGAGTCTGCTGCTGGCAGTATATACTGCTCTAGTGTATTACAGCAGATAGGATGATCTCACTAACTCACCCTCAAGTGAGTATCACCTTACGCATCTAGCAAATTTATATTGATTTTATTACTGGCAAACTATGTCAATCCTCGTTGTCAGCGCTGTCAGCAGAATTTATTAAACTGTTAGTGATATGTTAATGTTATGCTGTACATCACTGTTGTAGTAGCTGAAATATGACAAATGTGTGTACACCGTGTAGAGTCTGAGAGTTAGCAAATTGACTGAAATGTTAATGAGTTGCTGTATTCTGCCACCCTCCTCAAATTGTTTTAAAACTGCTCACAATGTATCCTAAACGGCTGCATCTAGCTAAATGCTGGATGGTATCAGTAACGTTCTCCTATTCAGTGAAAGGGGACGGTTGCTTTATACACTGTAGCAGTAGATTATTATTTACTTTATTACTTTCAATACATCACAGACAGCTGCATGTGGCTAAATGTTAAATATTATCAGTGACGTTCTCCTCTTCAATGAGAGGGAACAATTGCTTTATACACTGTAGCAGAAGTTTATTATTTGCTATATTACTTTCAGTGCTTCACAAACGGCTGCATGCAGCTAAATACTGAATATTACCAGTGACGTTCTCCTATTCAGTGAAAGGGAGCAATTGCTTTATACACTAGTAGTAATTTATTATTTAATATGTTACTTTCAATGCATAACAAACACTTATATAGTAGTGTACAAAGATACATCAAGCACTGTATCTCTGTATAATATTATACTGCTGCTATTAGGCTGTTTGCCTGTGTAGCTAAGTAGTTAATTCTGCCTCGGATACATATAATCTGAGCCCTATACATATCACTCTACATCTGGAGTACATTCCAATCAGAGTCACATTTAGACAGTAATACACATAATTAGCATGCACAAGTTATTAACCACATTGGTACAGTGTGAACCACCGACGCGCGTTTCACAGTTAGTTTTTTCAGGGCAAACCAGAATGTCTCCAGTGACCAAGATTTAACAATATTGCCACGCCAATCCCGACACGGATTCTGGATCACGTGATTTTCTCATCCAATCACGGCAAGGCTCCCATTAATAAAAGTTTACTTGGAATGTGTCCGATCATGTGGTCTGTCTGGGTCAATCCTGGAGCCTGAGAACCATTTGCTAGGGATAGATAAAATGTTAAATTTCTGTCTCCTGGTATGGATTCCGTTTTCTGGTCACATGATCTAGCCAGACCAATAGGGAAGATGTGATGGGTTCTCTTACACTTGATATAATTAATGACCCCATTTCTTTCTGACAGGCATAATATACAAATGCAACTAAGGATTTATATCCCTTAATTATAGAACATATATATATTTTATCAGTATATATTAACATTTATTGTTGAAAACAACCACAGCATTATATGAAGAACACATCAAAAAATCAAAATCGTGTGTGTGAAAAAAACATAAAATAAACATAGTGAAACAACAATGTGTCCATGTAATAAATATAAATACAGTGAATGATTGTGACTGATATAGTATAAATAATGGCAACTGTGATGAGTAAATGTTTAAATGAGTTACTATAATCACATAACGTGTGACGTGAAAGAATTGTGCAATTACGATCATTGTTACCTTTCTATAACAGACCTGTAACTGGTTGTTATAATGTGCTAGTGCTTAAATATGACGTGAACCGTGACCGGTTAATAAGTGTTGTGGTGTTATCATAGGTTTGTGTAGAGTGATCCTTAATTGTTTGTATGTGATTGTTATCTATTCGACTAATTGTAATTCCTTATATATAAGTCTACTTATCACTAAACACGTATTTCCATCTCCATATATATTATAATATTTACAGCTTATTTTGTGTTTAACCCTCTAGATACATGTAAACCAATATTGAAAATTTATTTAAGAGGGGTTTTGCATATGTATATTTGCCAGGGTGATATTTAAAAATTCCAATAAGAGTCCCTTTTCTTTCATATTGTTAACAGTCCGTATGTCTTGTTTACCATATATAGTGGGATATAGAATAGCCAGGCCATTATTATATTCTATAATCTAGTAATGGTCCATTAATCATAATTCGACCATCCTCCCCATCAATCAGGTATGATGTATCTTTTTCTCTTTTTCAGGTTCTCAGGATCCCGGCCACATGGTAAGTATTCATTATCAAAATGTCTCCACACATATCTCTCATATCTGATATTGCTTATAGTCAAGGACATTCGCACTTCAAAAATGGCTATATTAATTCTAATTTTTTGTCCCAGATTCATACATTACACTCAACCTTATAATGTACAATGTTATATGGACCATAGTGGTCATTCCGAGTTGATTGCTAGCTGCATTCCTTTGCTGCGCAGCGATGAGGTAAAAAAACAGCACTTCTGCGCATGCGGCGCAATGCGCACACGCAAAGTACTATTACAACGGACGAAGTAGTAGCACTGCTGGCCGCACAGTGATTGACATGAATTGGGCGTTTCTGGGTGTCAACTGACTGTTTTCAGGGAGTGTTCGAAAAAATGCAGGCATACCAGGAAAATGCAGGCGTGGCTGAGCGAACGCAGGGCGTGTTTGTGACATCAAAACAGGAACTGAACAGTCTGAAGTAATCACAAGCGCTGAGTAGGTATTGAGCTACTCTAAAACTGCACAAAAAAAGTTGCCGCCGCTCTGCGATCCTTTCATTCGCACTTCTGCTAAGCTAAAATACACTCCCAGTGGGAGGCGGCCTAGCGTTTGCACGGCTGCTAAAAACTGCTGGCGAGCGAACAACTCGGAATGACCACCCATGAACAGTAATGACAGATTATTGCTAATCAGTCTCTTGGTCCATAATTTCTATGTGATGTATATGGTTCCTCTGTTCTTCCAATTCATGGCAAGAAGGTGAGGATGAAAAATAGATCATACATAAAGTAAGGGTCCATGTGCATCTCGCAATGAACTCGTAATGAACACCACTATTTACAGTAGTTTAGATTTATCTTTCTTCTTCTTCTTTGTTCAAATCCAATTCTTAGGATATATTTTTCTCCCTACAAATTATTGTTAATCTTTTATGTTGCTCCCCAGAAATATAATTATCCAACTATCATGGTACCAATGCATGGCACCAATAAAAGCATCCTAAAAATAGTGGGTTTAGAATAATTTTTTGTATGAATTTTTCCATCCTTATTTTATATTGTAAAGTCTAAAAGGTTAATAGACTTATCCTCGATTTTAAATGAAAGTTGAATGTTTTCATGAATGGTGTTAAGGTGTCACGAGTGCCATAGCTCCATGAGAGGTCTCCGGTGCCTCAGTTTAAGAGGGGGTCTTCAGTGCTTCAGCCTAAGAGGGGGCTCCAAGTGTCCTGCCCCAGGAGCTGGCTCCAAGAGTCCTGCCCCAGAAAGGGAATTCAAGTATCCTGCCACCGGAGGGGGCTCTTAGTAACCTGCCCAAGGTATGGCTTCCAATTATCCTACCCCAGGAGGAGGCTTCAAGTGTCCTGTCAAAGGAGGTGGCTTCAAGAATCCAGGAGAGGGTACAAGTTTCCTACACCAGAAACAGGCTTTAAGCCTTGCTACCCCAGGAAAGAACACTTGTCTGTCAGCCTCAGCCAGGGTCTCCTCCCTGTCAGCTCCTAAAGGGAAACCATCCCTGTGACCAGCTGCTGTTTTCCAGTTCCCTCTTAGCACTGTTTTGCTGGCAACCCACCCAAAGTCTGCCCTTGCCTTTGGGCATAAGGACTAGTCTTCCCTTGCCTTTGGGCATGTGGACCCACCTGCCCTTGTCTTTGGGAATGAGGACCTGAGCTCTGCCCTTGCCTCTGGGAAAGAGGTTTAATCTATTGTCTCAAATGCCCCCTCACCGGATGCCTGTCAAAGTGCTCTAATGTTTTTTTGTCTTCCAGCAGCTGTATGCCTCCGTTGTTCAAGATCCGTGAAGCACCAGAATTCTGTGCCGACGTTCCTGCCCATGCGCTGTCATTCGAGGTTCCTGCCCAGCCAGGTCCATTCAAGTTTCTTATCCAGCTGGGTCCATCCGGGGGTTCCTGTCCATCCAAGGTTCCAATCCATATGGGTCCATCTCTGTGTCCATCTTCTGTCCAATCTTTTGAGTGTCCAGCACCCTCAACCGTTTGAGTGCCCAGTGCCTGCTCAGCACCCAGATATGATTCCAGAAGAGATCCAAGCAACCTTGCCTGGGGACATTGGGGATTATGGGGCTTTTACTGCTCATGCCATATGTGAGGATACAGCTATTGGAAACATTGTTCGCTCAGTATGCCCGGATCCTTAGGTTCAGCAACACACGAGTAGGGAGGAAATAAATATATAAACAGACACTTTATTGCACAGAAAACATAATAGTTTAATACAGTAATGTAAATAACCATTACATATTGTAACCCATTGAATAACATGCCAGGTAATTACCAGTCCCCTTAACAGCCCCTGCAGAGTCCCAACCATCAATGATAATTACTCTAAATATGTCCACGCTCACCCAGGGGTATAGTACTGATGGCACTGTGTACAGCTGCTTTAGATCATCTTGCTTGCTGTCTCCTGATATTTACTGGGTCCAATTCCTGGGTAAAGCAGCTTTACCAACTCCTTTGGCTGCCCAAGTTCTTCCCAGACAGGTTTTCCCCAGATTTCTCTAGAACCTCTCACCTCCAATCTCACACACAGAATGAATCACTGTTTTCCCCTCCTCCTCCCCCATTTGTCTTGGATATGTGTAGCATGCCCATTGGTTGGGAGCAGTGATGGCTCCAGAGGTGGGGCTGCAGCGTAGTCCAAAGTTCAAATAGGGGAGCCGCACCAACTGCCAGTGAGTCAGTTGGAATGACAGTTGGTGTGGCTCCCCTATTTGAATTTTGGACTGTGCTGCATCCCCACCTCTAGAGCCACCACTGGCTGAGAGTGATGTTATTGATGTCAGACAGGTGGGTCAGCCTTTTACAATGTGGCTGGGGATTGCTTATGTATACTTTTCTGGAAGAATTTGTTGTCCCGCCCTGGTGTCTGCTGGGAACCTGTCTGACCACTGGGTTCTGGCTAAATTCCACTAAATTAAACAAAAGAAACACACTATGGGTAAAACAACATGAAAACATGATGCTCCTGATGAAGCTGGATGTTCTGTAACCAGCGAAACACGTAGAGCGTGATACTGAGAGCCGGTAGCCTACAATTGAAAACCGATACCACACCAGATAACTTGGACTCCTGCCATCTACTGTATCTCTGGCATCTATTTGACATTAGCTCCACCATTTGGATCAACAGCTAAGCACTTTCATTTGGATTCCCCTCTGGCCACAAATGGATAATCCCTAAGGATGAGAGTACATCAAGGGACAATCCTAATCGATATCTGGATATATCCATTGCTTATATGCTGACTGCTATTGTTTGGAGGAGGTCCCAGCCAATTAAGGACTTATTTATAAGAGCCATTATAGTGGATCGGCTGAGAATTTAGTATTTCAATTTGATGGCACTGGCTATTTTACTAAGAGTTTTTATTTATTGTGTATACCCCTTTTTTAATATTTTTTTGAATGTGTATTGATTAATAAATGGTTTATTATTCATTTATAACAAACCATCCATACTATTTGAATTTTTACAGCCACTGCTGGTTTCTAGATTGTTTTTGAACTAGGAAACAGATTGGAGTGTCTGGTAGGTTGCAGTCTACATTCATGTGCTGAACTGTCACACCGGGTCCTTCCGGGTCTCCAGTGTCAGGTCTCTAGAACCTTTCCACCATACACTGTCCCTTGCGGGGATCTCCATTGCCAGCAAAAAGATTGCAACCAGCAGCCTACGCATTGTTTCCTTCCAGCTCCAGTCTACGGTTACTACTGGGAAGGCTGCAAGGAGGAAATAGAGAGCATCTGAGGGTCTCTGTTGGGCTTCCTTGGCAGCATTAGGATACCCTGATGTCTCCATTATCCATTCACTCAGACATTTGTTAGAGCATCTAGAACCCGCTCCTTGGAGAGGTGGTACTGTCACAATTCATACACTTTCTTTTCCCTGTCTGTGGTGTCATTCTGCCTGAGGTCTGTCTAGGATTCTCCACCCTGGCTAGTCTGTGATCTTACAGCCCTGATTACCTAATTGTGATTACACCTGGGGACTGGCATTTTGTGTGTGCTCTGTGCAGTGACCAGTGCCAGCTCATCAAGTCAACTCTGCCTCAGTGGCTGCACTCTGGACCACGTTTCCAGCAAGTATTCCCTCTGTTTTTCTTCTGGCTCTAGGGGCCTAATTCAGACCTGATGGCAGATGTGATAGATGTATCACATCTACGATCAGTTTCACAGACATGCGAAGGGACGCCCAGCACAGGGCTAGCCCGCCCACATGTCTGGCTCCGCTCCCCCCCCCCCCCCCCCCGCACAAGTACAAAATCATTGCATGGCGGCTGTGCTCTTGTACCTGAGTAGCTCCCTACCAACGAGCAAAAACACACAGCAGCGATGTGGTCTGAATTAGCCCCTAGGTCCCGTCCCCCTGCCACCTGCTTCCCTTGTGCCTTCTCCTAGTAAATAGTCTGGGACACTAATCTGCTTCCCCAGAGTTCAGTTTACCAATCACCTGGAACTTGTTCATTTATCACATCTATCAGCTATCCGGGACTCTGTTAATATACTGTATATATCTGCCATTTAGGACTTTGTTAATTTACCGGCTTGATAATCTGCATTTACCATTACAATCCGGTACCTTTATAATATTCAATATTGCTATCTATGTTTGTCAAGTGCATTCCTGATCACCTGCACTTCAAGTCCCTTGCCTCCAATCACCTGCTCTCACCTGTGTATTCACTATACCCTGTTCCTAGTATACCTGCACTTATCAGTAGAGTCTGGATATTACTGTAACACCTCAGTTTATCTACATTAACCACTACTATCTGGGACACTACTACCTATACTCACTAGTTCTGTCTGGACTTTAATACCTGTTGTAATCTGCCTGCTTAACAACGTACTTATCCTGTATGAAATAAATCTACTATTTCACTTTAAACATAGTATTGTTTCATACAGGGGACCCCCCAAGTGAATCCTGACTACCAGTACTCCCTTGTCCAGAGCCCAAACCAAACTCCTACTAGGACACTCTTCACATGAGTAAACAGGTCCTTGAAAGTGCCTTGGTATTTTCACACCACTTGCCGTCAGATATAAACTATGAGAAAGTGGGCTTAATCTTCCGCCCTGTCCTTTTCTCTCAACAGTTTGTTAGTGGTTTGATCACTTGTCTTGGTGTTTCATTTTATCATTATTACCCTGGTGTTACTGGCCACTCCTATTGCTGGTACTAGGCCACCAGACGCCAACTGCGAGTGCAAACTGTGCACTAGTCGTACAAGAGTAGTCACTACCTGGCACCTTCACCAGCATCTGGAACTGTTTAATTCTGAGTGTTGTTATAGCCAGCTGAACAGTAATTTGCTCAGAACTATGGCAGGTTAGTCCTCAGTGCTTACTTTGGATCGGGATAGCAGGGTAGCAAGGAGAATGTTGGCTTCCAACTCTGGTTACAAGACAGGCAATGAATTAGAGCACAGGTTCTCAAACTCGGTCCTCAGTACCCCACACAGTGCATGTTTTGCAGGTCTCCTCACAGAATTACAAGTAAAATAATTAGTTCCATCTGTGGACCTTTAAAAATGTGTCTGTGAGTAATTAATTAATCTGTGCACCTGCTGGGTTACCTGCAAATCATGCACTGTGTGGGGTCCTGAGGACCAAGTTTGAGAACCTATGAATTAGAGTTTAGCTCTGTAGGTTATAGAAATAAAGAAAGCAAAGTTTAACTAAGAACTATTTATATGCATAATCACAATTGGGATAATTCCATGGGAAGCTCTAATACACAAGATACCATTGCTTCATTCACTTATCCACCTTTTCCCACAAAATAAGATATTTTTTAATGAATATTTATTTATACAGTATAACCAACGAATAGTGGATGTGTGTTTTTGTGGCAAGATGAGGTACTGAATATCCCTGAAAAAAACACAATCACTTTGTTGCCTTGAAAAAGCTAAACCAGTGAAACGTGCATCATGGTGTTTACTGCATGAAGTAGTACTACTAAAACATCTAGGGGATATACATATGCACCATGATACCTAATCTAAACCAATGAATAGTGGATGTGTGTTTTTCTTCTATTGGCAAGACGAGGTCTTAAATACCCCTGAAAAATATAAAATCACTTTTGTTGCCTTGAAAAAGCAAAACCAGTGAAACATGCTTTGGGGTGCTTACTGCATGAAGTACAACCAATTAAACATCTAGGCCAGTGGTTCCCAAACTGTGTGCCTAGGCACCCAGCGGTGCCTTGGGACACTTGTAGGGGTGCCTCGGATTGTTGGTCCAGGACCAATTAAAATGTATTTATGGTCAATGTAGTAGGCAAAATCAGTTCTGGAGGCTGCAAATCATAAAATATGTGGACAAACAGAAGCAAATCTTGTCTCTCACCACATAATTGAACTTATGGATGACATATAAACACAACTGACTTAATTTAACATTTGTTTCTAAATTTCTCAATAAGAAGCATTTGGGCATTTGGCACCTGGAGGTGTGGTGGAAAAAAAAATTGATGCTCTAGGGCACCGCGATTCCAAAAGTTTGAGAACCACTGATCTAGGGGATATACATATGCACCATGATAAGTAATCTTAACCATTGGAAAAACCTGAGTGGGATGTATGTCAGGTTAGTTGCTAGATAACCTATCATGTGTTCTTAGCCAGTGGATGTTTCCGATAGACCACATAGGGCCTACTTCTGGGACAGACACATCTAATGTTTCTCTGTGTCCACTAAATGGGCATTTCTAGGTGGCAACAATGCAAGCACACATAAGAAAACTGTTTAGTAGGCATGTCGTGGGTGTGTAGCCAGAATTACTCACTATTTGTGCATACACATTGTGGATGCCAAATCCAGACAGGTCTCCTGCACTTGGTACATAGTAGGTGTGAGAGCCCATGATAGTAATGACAGTGGGGGCACTGCATTTACATGGTAGCGTAGAATTCAGAATACAGACATATAGTCGCTAGAGCATGACGTTCAAAGCAGGCTTCCGGAGTTGTGTTTGCTTTATGTGTGGCTTTGGATTCCCCCAGTGAGGCAGATCCTATTAGGCTTGAGCAAGTGCAGGGGCATGCCACACTTGTGGTACTGCCAGACTTGCAGATTTTTGTTTGCAGCCCCCATAGGGCTACAAGCAAAAATGTGTCTGGCACTAGAAGAGGCTGTGAGGGGGAGCGAGTTTGAGGGTGATTGCCAGCACTTACTTCTGGTTGCACTGGTAACTCACACACCCCTGTGAGCTGCTTGCACCTAAACGAATCCTCCCATTGTGTTGCAAATACGGAACAACTTTAAAGGAAGGTGACCAAAGTGAACAATATCAGCTATTAATCATTTATCTGGCAGATATTTTTAACAGAATTTTATTAGAAATAGTCATTGTTTAATGAAGGAAATAGGTTAAGAACACAACGTGATGAAAACACTACAGAACTTAGAACCTGGGTTATTATTGATTCTAAGACTTCTAGAACAATGTCTGTATAGAGATGGACAAGCCCCAACTATAATGTTACAGTATGTACCTTCCAGCAGTGTGAATTTCTAGTCAGATGACATCCAGGTGTCCGGGATGAGCCCACCATAAGAAAATAGACTCTGTTGTGTTACCTGCTTGAAATTTTTGGCAGAAGAAAGTAGATCCTAGGGAGGCATTTCTAACCTCGCTCCCCAAGGCACACTATCAGTAAGTTATAGTGATATCCATTGTTGAGCACAGGGGACTTTATCAGTACATTAGTTATTTTGATTTATCTGTGCTGAAGCCTGGATATCACTAACATCTGCACTCTTAGTGTGCCTTGAGGACCGAGGTTGGAAAAGCCTGTCCTAGGGTGTCCAGATTGGAAGAATCCCCACAACAGGCTTCTACTGGGACCAATATCTATATCCTGGCTCAGGGTAGTTGGTGCGTACAGTTACTGTTTCAGTTCCTGGCTCTGGGCGTTTGATACATACAGACACTGTGCTAGTTCCTGGCTCTGGGAAGTTGGTGGCGCAGTCCCAAATCAAATTATTTATGGTCAATGTTAGGCAAAACCAGTGCAGGCGGCTTCCAATCATTAAATGCATGGACAAACAAAAGTACAAACGTGTCGACCACCTCATAACTGAACTGAAGGATGGCAGATAAAAATATTTTACTTAATTTAATAATGTTTGTTGATTATCTTAATAAGAAACATCTAGGCTGGGGGTGTTATGATTCCAGCACTCTGGTCTGAGGAGATCTTATTGCGAGGACCGGAGCACTGGAACGTAATGCTGGGCAAGGGAGCGGGAATGGAAAATAGCCCCTGGCGCCCTAACTCCATTGTCTCGCCCGTGCTGTCAGAAATCCCCTGCGAGACTATGGTTGCTTGAGCCCATGGCAGCCGCGTTTGAAGGGCGGATTACGTCTGCCCAACTCCGATGCCCCCCAGGTCTTAATGAGAGACAAAGGGAAATCCGAGACAGGGTGATAACAAGGGGCCCTCTAACTAAACGACCAGGCCAGGGGCTACAAGCTAATAAAAACTAGAATATGTGCGGAAAAACCGCCAGGGAAAAGGACAACCAAAATATCCACTTGTCCACTTCTCCTACCCGGCACCGCCGATTTCCAGAGAGGACTTGTGGAAGCGGAACCCTCCGCAAATGCTCCAAAGACAAAATATGTAAAGATAAAGCGGCTGAGCCGCAACACACGGCAGAGCCGCAACTCACGAAAACCACTCGATATTCAAAGGTGATCAGTCAGGACTACTGGGGACCCAACGACTTCCTGGGATGAGATGACAACTCCCGGATACAGGACTTCTGAGGATAGGAATGACCGGACACAGCAGGACTGGAACAGACTCTCAGCAAACCAAAGCAGCATGCAGGAAGCTATTACCGGCGTCTGTGAAAAGCACTGAGAAGGTATTTAGCAAGGAGTCCTCCAATCAGCTGTTCAGAGCCTGATTGGTATTAATGCCGTGCAGCTGCCTTGCAGCACGGCCAGAAGACAAGTGTGTGTGCAACTAGACCCTGCAACGGGGAACGCGGTCCGCCCGTGGCGTCCCCGTTGCTAGGGTCCGTGCGGCTCAGCGCGCCCGGCGTCTAGCGTTGCTAGGAAGCAGGTGGCTGAACGCGCACGGCGTCCCTAGTTGCTAGGTGCCGGGCCGCGCGGACATTGCGGACCCCGGCGCCTAACAGTACCCCCCCCCCTTGAGGAGGGGTCAAGGAACCCCTAAAGCCAGGTTTCTGAGGAAATTCCCGAAAAAATGCCCTCTTGAGCCTAGGGGCATGAAGATCCTTATCTAGGACCCAAGACCTTTCCTCCGGACCATAGCCTTTCCAGTGAACTAAAAAATAAAGCCGACCCCGGGACAATTTGGAATCAAGAACTTTCTCTACCAAGAACTCCTGTTGTCCCTGTACATCCACTGGAGATCTACCCTGAGAGATCCTCCGAGGAAATCTACTGGAAGAAACTTATTGTTTCAACAGGGAACAGTGAAACGTATTTCCAATCTTGAGAGATCTTGGTAAACATAGCCGAAAGGCAACTGGGTTGACTCTTTTAATAATAAGAAACGGTCCAATAAATTTGGGTCCCAGTCTAGCCGAGGATTGTCGAAGCCTGATGTTGCGAGTTGACAACCACACCTTATCTCCCACCTTAAAAGTGCTAGGACGTCGGAGCCTGTCAGAAAATTTCTTCTCTCGAAAGGCCGCTTTTCTGAGAGCAAGGTGCACTTTTTTCCAAATTGCTCTGAGATGGGAGGTCAATGCCAGCGAGGAGACTGGAGAATGATGAAAAAAAGAATTAGCTCTGGGGTGAAAACCAAAAACTGAAAAGAATGGAGACTCTTTAGTGGAGGAATGACAAGAATTATTGTAAGCAAATTCAGCCAAAGGAAGAAACTCGGACCAATCATTCTGGAGTTTGGCTGAATACAAGCGCAGATATTGTTTCAATGACTGGTTTACTCGTTCGGTTTGCCCGTTGGATTGTGGGTGGTAACCGGATGTTAACGACAGTTTCATCTTTAATGAAGCACAAAAACATTTCCAGAATTGTGCGACGAATTGTGGACCCCGATCATAAACAATATCAGTGGGCAACCCATGAAGCCTGAACACATGGCGGAGGAACAAAACTGCCAACCCTTGAGCAGAAGGCAATCGGGGAAGAGCAATAAAATGAGCCATTTTACTAAAACGGTCCACTACCACCCATATGACTCGGAATCCGGCTGAAAGGGGAAGGTCAACCACAAAATCCATGGAAATATGAGACCATGGCCTGAGAGGGACACTTAAGGGCATAAGTTGCCCTATAGGCAAGGAACGGGGAACCTTATGCTGTGCACAAACCTGACATGAATAAACAAATTCCCTAACGTCTTTAGAAATACTAGGCCACCATACTGAGCGAGAGACTAACTCCAATGTTTTAGTGATTCCCGGATGCCCTGAAACTTTGTTGTCATGGAATTCAGTTAAAACAGTAGCTCTCAAAAATTCAGGAACGTAAAGACGACCAGCAGGAGTAAACCTAGGAGCTTGATGTTGAAGCTGGTTTAACTGGGTAAATAAATCCTGTGTGAGACCTGCCGGGATGACCGAAGATGGAAGTATTGGGGTAACAACAGGATTGTTATTGTGAACCGGAAGAAAGCTACGTGACAGGGCATCAGCTTTAGTATTCTTGGAACCAGGCCTGAAAGTGATTATAAATTTGAAACGAGTAAAAAATAATGCCCAACGTGCCTGCCGGGCATTAAGCCGTTTAGCTGATTCAATGTATTGCAGGTTCTTATGGTCAGTCAATACCAAAATAGTATGCTTTGCTCCTTCCAGCCAATGCCTCCACTCCTCAAAAGCCCACTTTACCGCCAGTAACTCCCGATTACCAACGTCATAATTGGATTCAGCGGAGGAGAATTTCCTGGACATAAAGGCACAAGGATGTAACTCCAGAGACTCCGGATCCTTTTGAGAAAGGACGGCCCCCACTCCAACTTCTGAGGCATCAACCTCCACAACAAAGGGCAATTCCGGATTAGGATGTCTTAGGACTGGAGCTGAGACAAAGGCTTGTTTCAGGGCCCGGAAGGATAACTCAGCTTCATGCGACCAGTTGGTAGGATCCGCTCCTTTCTTTGTCAGGGCTACAATGGGAGCAACCAGGTCAGAAAAAGAATGAATGAACCTCCTATAATAATTTGCAAACCCTAAAAAGTGCTGAATTGCTTTTAAATTGGTGGGTTGCGCCCAATTAAGGATGGCCTGGAGCTTCTTAGGTTCCATCGAAAATCCCTGAGGGGAAATTATGTACCCTAAAAAAGATACTTCCGTGACGTGAAATTCACACTTCTCCAGCTTGGCATATAAATGATTCTCACGTAACTTTTGAAGAACCAGACGCACCTGGGTGATATGTTGTTCCATCGATTCAGAATAAATCAAGATGTCGTCTAAATAAACAACCAAATTTCCCTAGGAAGTCTCGGAGCACATCATTTATGAGGTCTTGAAAAACTGCTGGAGCATTAGACAGGCCGAACGGCATCACCAGGTATTCGTAGTTACCCGACTGAGTACTGAAAGCCGTCTTCCACTCATCTACAGATTTAATTCGGATGAGGTTGTAAGCTCCTCTCAGGTCAATTTTAGAAAAAATCACAGCAGAACGTAACTGATCAAAGAGTACAGAAATTAATGGCAAAGGATAGGTGTTTTTAACTGAGATCTTATTCAGGGCTCTAAAATCTATGCATGGTCTAAACGAGCCATCTTTCTTCTCCACAAAGAAAAAACCAGCACTTAAAGGGGATTTTGATGGTCTAATAAATCCTTTCTGTAAGCTCTCCTGAACATAGTCATTCATAGCCGAAGTTTCTGGCCCGGACAATGCATATAATCTCCCCTTTGGCAATGCGGCACCAGGAACTAGCTCAATAGCACAATCATACGGCCAATGGGGAGGCAGAATGTCCGCATTGCCTTTGGAGAATACATTGGCAAACTCCTGGTATTCCCCAGGAATGAGTTCTGAAATGATAGCTGCGACTCTGACTGGAAACAAAATACACTCCTTAGCACAAAATGTACCCCATTGGGAAATCTCCCCGTACCGCCAATCAATGGTGGGATTATGAAAGGCCAGCCAAGGGTGACCCAGAACCACTGGAACTGCTGGGCAATGTGTTAGATAAAATTCGATATTTTCGGAATGTAAGGCTCCAACTGTAAGTACTACGGGAGGTGTACGGTGGGTAATAACCCCATTGGAAAGCGGACTCCCATCTAAGCCATGCATGGTGACACACCTATCCAATGGTAACTGTAGAATGCCTAAGGCCTTAACCCAAGTTAAATCTATAAAGTTTCCTGCAGCGTCACTGTCAACAAAAGCCGACACCAAAGAACTGAGGCTGTCAAAGGAAACCTTAACTGGGAATAAAAGAGAGTTATTCGAGGAGATAAGCTGCAGACCTAGGTGAACCCCCTCACAATTCACCTGGTCAAAGCGTTTCCCGACTTGTTCGGACAGTTACGAGCAAAATGTCCCTTACCACCACAGTACAAACAAAGACCGGAATTTTGCCTTCTGGTCCTTTCCTCAGGAGACAGCCGGGAGAGACCCATCTGCATGGGCTCCTCAACGTCTTCTGGAATGGAATAAACACAAGGACTTGACCTTACAGATGTTCCTCTTTCAGCTCTCCGCTCTCTGAGACGACGATCAATCTTAATAGAAAGCTCCATGAGTTTATCGAGAGTCTCAGGAGCGGGGTACTGGGGGAGACTGTCTTTAATAGACTCTGATAAGCCGAGGCGAAACTGACTGCGCAGGGCTGGGTCATTCCAGCCACAGTCGTTCGACCAATGGCGAAACTCAGTACAATAAACCTCTGCAGGATTTCTACCTTGTTTGAGAGCGCGCAGCTGACTTTCAGCGGACGCCTCTCTATCTGGGTCATCATACAAAAGCCCTAAAGATTTAAAGAAAGCGTCTGCTGACAACAACGCAGGATCCTCTGCTCTTAAACCGAATGCCCAGGTCTGAGGATCCCCTTGGAGTAAAGAAATAATAATCCCAACCCGCTGAGATTCAGTACCAGAGGAAGTAGGTCTTAAACGAAAATAAAGTTTACAGGATTCTTTAAAATTAAAAAATTATTTTCTATCACCAGAAAAACGGTCAGGCAAATGCATCTTTGGTTCAGGGACTCCCTTTGGGGAGGCTCGCAAAAGATCTTCCTGCGACCTCACCCGAAGAGAAAGATCCTGAACCATCTGAGTAAGTTCTTGAATCTGATTGACTAAGAGCTGGCCAGGGTTTGGCCCTAAACCTGTCGGATTCATGAGGCCAAAAATTTTTAACAAAAACTGAATGAGAGGAAAAAATTAAAGCCCTGTTTAATTTTAATTTTTGGTATTGCCGGTAATAATGTTATGATTCCAGCACTCTGGTCTGAGGAGATCTTATTGCGAGGACCGGAGCACTGGAACGTAATGCTGGGGAAGGGAGCGGGAATGGAAAATAGCCCCTGGCGCCCTAACTCCGTTGTCTCGCCCGTGCTGTCAGAAATCCCCTGCGAGACTATGGTTGCTTGAGCCCATGGCAGCCGCATTTGAAGGGCGGATTATGTTTGCCCAACTCCGATGCCCCCCCAGGTCTTAATGAGAGACAAAGGGAAATCCGAGACAGGGTGATAACAAGGGGCCCTCTGACTAAACGACCAGGCCAGGGGCTACAAGCTAATAAAAACTAGAATACGTGCGGAAAAACCGCCAGGGAAAAGGACAACCAAAATATCCACTTGTCCACTTCTCCTACCCGGCACCGCCGAGTTCCAGAGAGGACTTGTGGAAGTGGAACCCTCCGCAAATGCTCCAAAGACAAAATATGTAAAGATAAAGCGGCTGAGCCGCAACACACGGCAGAGCCGCAACTCATGAAACACCACTCGATATTCAAAGGTGATCAGTCAGGACTACTGGGGACCCAACGACTTCCAGGGATGAGATGACAACTCCCGGATACAGGACTTCTGAGGATAGGAATGACCGGACACAGCAGGACTGGAACAGACTCTCAGCAAACCAAAGCAGCATGCAGGAAGCTATTACCGGCGTCTGTGAGAAGCACTGAGAAGGTATTTAGCAAGGAGTCCTCCAATCAGCTGTTCAAAGCCTGATTGGTATTAATGCCGTGCAGCTGCCTTGCTGCACGGCCAGAAGACAAGTGTGTGTGCGTGTGTAACTAGACCCTGCAACGGGGAACGCGGTCCGCCCGTGGCGTCCCCGTTGCTAGGGTCCGTGCGGCTCAGCGCGCCTGGCGTCTAGCGTTGCTAGGAAGCCGGCGGCTGAACGCGCACGGCGTCCCTAGTTGCTAGGCGCCGGGCCGCGCGGACATTGCGGACCCCGGCGCCTAACAGGGGGGGCCTTGAAAAAAAAGCTGAGATTCTAGGTCATCGTGTTTCGAGAAATTTGGTAGCCACTGGCTTGGTCTATACATGGGTATACCTCCTAACACTGATACATGCAGAACCAGGATAAATAAGTCCAACTCTTGATCCATACAAACCCAGCCCAGATGCTGTTCTTTCTAAATTGGGGCAACTGGAAGGTATACTGTACACATGCTAAACCAAAACTCATTTAAAACACCTCAACAGGGAAATAACATCTAATCTTCATATGAAGGAGCAATACCAGGACGGGCCCACTTAGCTCCTCCCATGAGAAACAGTTTATCACCCCTGAAGAAATATCTTTACCTACCCAATAACGTACCTGCATAAATGTGTTTGCTCCCCCCCCCCCTCCATGGGCTCATAAATTTTGCATCTTTGTAAATGACTCCCAGTAAAAGATTATATTAGTCATTTTAAAATCTAAAAGTATGACAAAGGACAATATAACAATATTCCAGTTCTTCGCTGCGGTGCGAACGGGTCGGACCTGCGCATGCACGGCGTACGCATAGCGCGCGTGCGTCATTGCCAGGCAACTACAGTCGCAATGAAAAAAAGAAGACGCAGCGCCGAATGCAGGAAGATTGACAGCGGAGAAGCGGTCTGGGGCAGATACTCACCGTTGGATGTTGTTTTCAGGGAGTGGTCGTCCGAACGAAGGCGTGTCCAAGCAAACGGAGGGCGGATGTCTGACGTCAAAGCCGGGAGGAACGTCAATGGAACCGTTGCGCATGGTAAGTAGATCCAGCCTTACTCCTAGGTTGCGGGAAACTTTTTTAGCTTAGCAGGGCTGCACAATCGAATGCAGCCCTGCTAAGCTAAAATACACTCCCCCATAGGCGTGGATTAGTTGATCGCACCAGCAGCAAAAAGTTGCTGGCTGCGATCAACTCAGAATGACCACCCCCTATATCTCCAGTCCTTTGCTGAGATTATATGCTCATGAGCCAAAACATTATCACCACTCCCATAAAAAGTCAGTGAAGCCAACTATCTCCCTAATGTCAAGGTCAGGAATATACTAGATGGTAGGCTGACGTTAGTAATAGTAGGTGACGTGTGGGTGCAGAAGACATGGGCAGTTGTGAAGGCCTGAGTTACTTTAATATGGGCCAAATCGTTATGACCTGAAAGGGTCAAAGCAATCTCAAATGGCAAGTCATGTGAGGTGCTCAAGGTCAGCCATGGTGAGTTCCTACCGGCAGAGCTCTGAAGAGAGGGAAAACCACAAATGAGGTGTAGGGCAGCCAAGAGTCATCAATGTGAGAGGTGCAAAGGAGATCCTATCTGGCATGGACCAACAGAATGGCTACTGTAGCACAAATCACTGAACATTTCACAGTGATGGGATTAATTTGTCACAATACAGAATGCATCAATCCCTGATGCGTATGGGGCTAGGTAACCACAGGCCAGTTACAGTGTCTTTGATAGCCCATGTCCACCACTGACAGCACCTATAATGGTCATATGAGCATCGGAACTGGACCAAGGGCATCTGCTCTGTTGCATCATGTTTTCTGTTGTATCATGTGGACGGTTGGTGCATCATTTATCTACAGAAGAGACTGAGCAAGGATGCGTTGTGGGAAGAAAACAAGCTGAAATTGAGTAAGACCATTTGGGCAATATTCTGCTGGGAAACCCTACGTCCAGCCATCCATCATCCATCTACCTAAACATTGCTATGGACCAGGTACATCCTTTCATGGCAAAGATAATCTCAGATGAGAATGTCTTTGCCATGAAAGCTATTACACAGATGATTCCCCCTGTATAATAAAAAGACACCACAGGCTACTCCCACTGTAGTATATGTGCTGGCTGACACAATAATGTGTTTATTCCATCTATTGGTCACCAAGAAGCTGTTATAGTACATTTCTGGGTGGAACACATGGACTGGAAGTGGTGCACAGAGGGGGAGTCGGGTGTGTCTTCAGCTGGGTGACAGAGGAGCACTGAGGTAAGTAGTAACGGCCTCTTGCTGTCCTGCCTGTAGCCATGGTGCTCCTCACCCCACTATTACGTAACCCTCACATCATCCAATGGCGCCTTCCTAACCTGAGCCGGATGGTGCTCTGCTCATGTGATCTGTGACCGGGGAACCAGGGCCTATCACTGCTGGGCACAGGATGAGGCTGGTGACATACAGGGAGGGGAACATGGCTCCAGGGGGCAGAGTCTGTGTGGCCTATCCGCTTCGTTCCTCAGCATCGGGACCAGGGTCAGGATGGGGCTACCAAGTGACCCATATCTTGGGTAGGGGACAGTGAGTACTTGGTGCTAAGAGGCTCAATACCTAAAAAAGATATATGTACAGAATCCGGCACTATTGTTGTAGTGAACACGCCTGCTGCTATGTCCAAAAGGCTGGGTTCACAGCCTGAACAACAACATACAAAAAAATAAGAATTTACTCACCGGTAATTCTATTTCTCGTAGTCCGTAGTGGATGCTGGGAACTCCGTAAGGACCATGGGGAATAGACGGGCTCTGCAGGAGACTGGGCACTCTAAAGAAAGATTAGGTACTATCTGGTGTGCACTGGCTCCTCCCTCTATGCCCCTCCTCCAGACCTCAGTTAAGGAAACTGTGCCCAGAAGAGCTGACATTACAAGGAAAGGATTTGGAATCCCGGGTAAGACTCATACCAGCCACACCAATCACACCGTATAACTCGTGATACTATACCCAGTTAACAGTATGAACAACAACTGAGCCTCATTCAACAGATGGCTCATAACAATAACCCTTTAGTTAAGCAATAACTATATACATGTATTGCAGATAGTCCGCACTTGGGACGGGCGCCCAGCATCCACTACGGACTACGAGAAATAGAATTACCGGTGAGTATATTCTTATTTTCTCTGACGTCCTAGTGGATGCTGGGAACTCCGTAAGGACCATGGGGATTATACCAAAGCTCCCAAACGGGCGGAAGAGTGCGGATGACTCTGCAGCACCGAATGAGCAAACTCAAGGTCCTCCTCAGCCAGGGTATCAAACTTGTAGAATTTTGCAAATGTGTTTGCCCCTGACCAAGTAGCAGCTCGGCAAAGTTGTAAAGCCGAGACCCCTCGGGCAGCCGCCCAAGAAGAGCCCACCTTCCTTGTGGAATGGGCTTCAACTGATTTCGGATGCGGCAATCCAGCCACAGAATGAGCCTGCTGAATCTTGCTACAGATCCAGCGAGCAATAGTCCGCTCCGTTCTGGAAACATACATTTTCAAAGCTCGGACTACGTCCAGCAACTTGGAATCCTCCAAGTCCCTAGTAGCCGCAGGCACCACAATAGGTTGGTTCAAATGAAACGATGATACCACCTTAGGGAGAAATTGGGGACGAGTCCTCAATTCTGCCCTTTCCATATGGAAGATCAGATAGGGGCTTTTACATGACAAAGCCGCCAATTCTGACACACGCCTAGCCCAAGCTAAGGCCAAAAGCATGACCACTTTCCATGTGAGATATTTTAGTTCCACGGTCTTAAGTGGCTCAAACCAGTGGGATTTTAGGAATCCAACACAACGTTAAGATCCCAAGGTGCCACTGGTGGCACAAAAGGAGGCTGAATATGCAGCACCGCTGTAACAACGTCTGAACTTCAGGCAGTGAAGCCAGTTCTTTTTGAGAGAAAAAGGGATAGGGCCGAAATCTTGACCTTTATGGATCCTAATTTTAGGCCCATAGTCACTCCTGACTGTAGGAAGTGCAGGAATCGACCCCGCTGAAATTCCTCTGTAGGGCCTTCCCGGCCACACACCAAGCAACCTATTTTCGCCATATACAGTGAAAAAGTCTTGCTGTCACGTCTTTCGTATCCTTTATCAGCGTAGGAATAACTGCATCCGGAATGCCCTTTTCCGCTAGGATCCGGCGTTCAACCGCCATGCCGTCAAACGCAGCCGCGGTAAGTCTTGGAACAGACAGGGCCCCTGTTGCAACATGTCCTGTCTGAGAGGCAGAGGCCATGGGTCCTCTGAGAGCATTTCTTGCAGTTCCGGGTACCGAGTCCTTCTTGGCCAATCCGGAGCAAAAGAATATTGTTCACACTCCCCCTTTTATTACAATTCTCAGCCCTTGGGTCTGAGAGGAAGAGGAGGGAATACATAGACCGACTGGAACACCCACGGTGTCACCAGTGCGACCACAGCTATCTCCTGAGAGTCCCTTGACCCGGCGTAAAACCTTTTTTTTATTTTTTTTTAAATCTTTTTATTGAGGTGGGACGCCATCTAGTCCACCTGAGGCAGTTCCCATCAATTTGCAAAACTGCGTGAAGACTTCCTGATGAAGTCACCACTTTCCCGGGTGGAGGTCGTGCCTGCTGAGGATCTGCAGGATCCCTGAGAATAGCTAGTGCAAACAGGACACCCAAGGGGAAGATTCTCAACACATCCTGGCCCTAGTGGGGAAAGGATACAGCCTGAGAATTCTTTTGTGGGAAGCTGCCATCTCTTGTCTGGAGATTCCCGCTTTTTTCCTCATGAGAGGAGGGAAATTTACCTCAGCATTCTTCCCCTTAACATGTGTACTCTCGTGTCAGGGACAGATGAGTCATCAGTGATATGCAAATCATCTTTTATTCCAATAATCATATATTGAATATTTTTTTAGCCCTCTTGGCTGTAACTTTGCATTATCATAGTCGACAGTGGAGTTAAACTCTGTGTCGATACCAGTGTTTGTTATTTTGGATAGTGAGCATAGAGAGACTCTGAAGGTCTCTGTGACATAGGGACAGACCAGGGTAGATTTCCTTTCTTACCTAACCTTTTGTGCAATAATTTTACCTCAGCACTTACACATATCCAAACAGGTGTCGGCGTTGTCGACGGAAACACCCTCCCACACACATATACGCTCTATCACCTCCTTAGAGGAGCCTTTTACCTCAGACATGTCGACACACGTGTACCAACACCACACACACAGGGGATGCTCTATTTGAAGACAGTTCCCCCACCAGGCCCTTTGGAGAGACAGAGAGAGAGTATGCCAGCACACACCCCAGCGTTATATAACCCAGGGATTACACTACAACTCAGTGTTTACCCAGTAGCTGCTGTATATACAAATTCTGCGCCTAAATTTGTGCCCCCCCCCCCTCTTTTCACCCTTTGTGTACCAGGATACTGCAGGGGAGAGCCTGGGGAGCTTCATTCCAGCTGAGCTGTGAAGAGAAAATGGCGCCGGTATGCTGAGGAAGAAGGCCCGACCCCCTCAGCGGCGGGCTTCTGTCCTTTTATGTACTTTAATGGCAGGGTTTTTTTACACATATACAGTGCTAGACTGTATTATGTGTGTTTTTATTGCCAAAAGGTAATCTAATTGCTGCCCAGGGCGCCCCCCCAGCGCCCTGCACCCACCAGTGACCGGAGTGTGTGGTGTGCTGTGGGAGCAATGGCGCACAGCTGCAGTGCTGTGCGCTACCTTAATGAAGACAGGAGTCTTCAGCCGCCGTTTTCGTCGTGTCTTCTGGCTCTGCAAGGGGGACGGCAGCGCGGCTTCGGGAACGGACGATCGAGGTCGGGCCCTGTGTTCGATCCCTCTGGAGCTAATGGTGTCCAGTAGCCTTAGAAGCACAAGCTAGCTGCAAGCAGGTAGGTTTGCTTCTCTCCCCTCAGTCCCTCGTAGCAGTGAGTCTGTTGCCAGCAGATCTCACTGAAAATAAAAAACCTAACAAATACTTTCTTTTCTAGCAAGCTCAGGAGAGCCCACTAGGTGCATCCAGCTCTGGCCGGGCACAGATTCTAACTGAGGTCTGGAGGAGGGGCATAGAGGGAGGAGCCAGTGCAAACCAGATAGGACCTAATCTTTCTTTTAGTGTGCCCAGTCTCCTGCGGAGCCCGTCTATTCCCCATGGTCCTTACGGAGTTCCCAGCATCCACTAGGACGTCAGAGAAATACAAGGACAGCGCTGGCACATTCACATTAAAATAATGTTTTTAATAACCCATATAAAACATTCAGGTACACAATATTTCTCATTAGATATAATTAAAATATATACTTCATATCATTCATACCATATTGCTATCTTGTTTTGCCAGCCAGAGAATATTGCACAATCCTAATTATATAGAAAAGCATGCAGCTAAACACTTAACCTAAGCAATCTCATACAACCCTATTGTCACAATTGTAACCTTTTTTAGCAGCCCGTTACAATAGTAGCGGATGTATGGAATTTAGTGCCTGTATAGCTATTTAACAAGCCTCCTTTTTTCCTTTCCTTTCAGTTGACTGCACAATTTATAAAGCAGTCTCTGCACAGAGTTTCCCTGTATACTATAAACTGGTATTGGATGTTATTTCCAGCTTTATAATTATTCAAAGTCCCCGCTCATCAGAGCCATAGGATTGGTCAACTACGTGTTAATTTACGGCTTTGCATGTGCTTAAATACCTCTCCCGGCTACCGCTTTAAAAAATAGCCTTATCCGGAGTCCACCGTGTGATGGATAGTAGGTGAGATGTCCAATCCTTTGCATATAAGGTAGCTGTCTCTGGCCGGCCGGCACTTACTTGGTATATCCAATACTCCTTGCAGTAGTTATGACAGACGCGTTTCTCCGCTTAAAGTTTCGTCAGCTGCTTCATCAGTGTCTATAGTTATACTGCAGATACTCAGGGCTTTTTTATATCTTGCGCCGCTCGATTCGCGCATGCGTATACATTGTTGCGGTTCATGACTCGTTTTGACTACATTCCCGCACTCTCGTTTACGGGATTCTATGCGTTCCATACCAGTGTAGCTCATCTAATTTATGCAACTATTTAAGCTGCATCCTCCCACTACAACATATATATTCTCTGGCGTCAACGACCATTATTTATGTATCAAATAAAAATATACATGTATAAACAAATATACTTTTATATGTAGCAAGAAGATATAGGACATTAAAACAATAAGCTGCTGCACACGTACTACTACTCTAGACCATAGTAAGAGTGAATGCACATACATAAAAACAATATTAATATTAAAAATAAAAAATATATAATATGAAGATAAAATTAAAAATACTAATAATACTAATAATAATAATAATAAAAAAGAATATAATAAAATAAAAATAGAAATAGAGACACAGATAAATCCATATTCACTAAGTCACAATTCATCATTAATTGTTTAGTTGGTTCACTCTCCTTTTACCTATAGACTATATATATATGGTATAATGTCAATAGACATATAGTCTTAACCACACCATACTATATCTAATATTTTTAAATGATCAGTTCCTAACTTTCTCCCGCCACTCCATCCTAAAAGTTATATAGGTTCATTTTATCCATACACACATCCATGTATATAGATCAGATCCGAGGAACACACCACTACCATCTATTAGCCTAGCTATATAATATATCATCCCTAATAGCTACGCATTAGGTTACAAAAACATAATGCTACCCAGGGCCGGTGCTAGGGTGTTCGGAGCCCTCCTGCAAACTATCGATTTTGCGCCTGTCAGCAAATACAAATGTGACAGATATCATTCTCAGAGCTATCTATAACATGGACAAAGGCACAGTGCAAAATATAGAGGCGTTAAATAATGACGCACAGTAGTCTCCATTCATCAAAATTACGCCACACAGTAGTGCCCCTTATATATATTACGCCAGCTAGAGCCCCCTTTTACATATTGCGCAAAGGTTTAGTCTCCTTTTTACAATGACAGGTAGAGCCCACTTTCACACATTGTGCCAGGTAGAGCCCCTTTTACAACGCCAGGTAGAGCAAGCCACACATTATTCCAGGTAGAGCATCATTTTACACATTGTGCCAGGTAGAGCTCCCTTTTACACATACTATTCCCCTCCCTTCCCCAGCACACATTAATAGGCACACATTGGGGGTAATTCCAAGTTGATCGCAGCAGGATTTTTGATAGCAATTGGGCAAAACCATGTGCACTGCAGGGGGGGCAGATATAACATGTGCAGAGAGAGTTAGATTTGGTTGGGTTATTTTGTTTCTGTGCAGGGTAAATACTGGCTGCTTTATTTTTACACTGCAAATTAGATTGCAGATTGAACACACCACACCCAAATCTAACTCTCTCTGTACATGTTATATCTGCCTCCCCTGCAGTGCACATGGTTTTGCCCAATTGCTAACAGAAATCCTGTTGCGATCAACTTGGAATTACCCCCATTGTTAATATGCCACTCCCCAGCATATTAATATGACACATCCCCCAGCACACACACACACCCTCCCCAGCTCACATTAATGACACCCCCTCCCCAGCACACTTTAATGACACCCCCAGCACACATAAATGACCCCCCCTCCCCAGCACACATTAAGTACACATACACCCTGCACACATTAATTACACACACCTTAGCACAGCACACATTAATGACCCCCCAGCACACACAGGTGACACCCCCTGCACACATTATTGACCCCCCAGCACACACTGATGACACCCACAGCACACATTGCTGACACCCCCCAGCACACACTGATGACACCCCCAGCACACACTGATGACACCCCCAGCACACATTGCTGACACCCCCAGCACACACTGATACCCCCAGCACACATAGCTGACACCCCCCAGCACACATTGCTGACACCCCCCAGCACACACTGCTGACGCCCCCCAGCACACACTGATGACACCCCCAGCACACATTGCTGACACCCCCAGCACACACTGATGACACCCCCAGCACACACTGATGACACCCCGAGCACACATTGCTGACACCCCCAGCACACACAGCTGACACCCCCCAGCACACACTGCTGACACCCCCAGCACACATTGCTGACACCCCCCAGCACACACTGCTGACACCCCCAGCACACATTGCTGACACCCCCAGCACACATTGCTGACACCCCCAGCACACACTGATGACACCCCCAGCACACACTGATGACACCCCGAGCACACATTGCTGACACCCCCAGCACACACAGCTGACACCCCCCAGCACACACTGCTGACACCCCCAGCACACATTGCTGACGCCCCCCAGCACACACTGCTGACGCCCCCCAGCACACACTGATGACACCCCCAGCACACATTGCTGACACCCCAGCACACACTGCTGATACCCCAGCACACACTGCTGACACCCCCCCAGCACACACTGCTGACACCCCCCCAGCACACACTGCTGACACCCCCCAACACAGCAGATTGATGACACCTCCCAGCACACGTTTAGCTGCAGCAGTCTATTAACCTGATTCTCTGCTCCTCCCTCAGTGTGGCTGGCTGCTCCTCAGGGCTGCTGTCTCCTCCAAACCAGTGCACGTGCCTTTCTGTGTATTGGAGGAAGTGCCCTCCCCCTGACTTCACCACCGAGTCACAGTGGAGGGAGGGGCGACACTGCTGCCTGTCTCTCTGACATATGCAGCAGTAGGAGCACGGGAGAGAGGGAAGGGGGGAGGGCTCTGACAGGAGGATTTTAACACAGAGACGGATGTTAAAACGATCAGTGAGTACATCATGCTGCCGGCGCTGCTGCTGCCTGATAGTGTGACAGGCTCAGGCTGCAGCAGACGTCCCTGCCAGTAACACTGCCCATCAGTAAGGTGGCAGAGCAGGAGGAGCGCCTCACTAGACCAGCGCCTCCCTGCTTTGCAGACCTTGCTGAGCGGGTAGCGCCGGGCCTGATGCTACCCTATATGCATAATTATATACCATTAAGCTCCACAGTATCATTTAATCCACCAGACGTCAGAGTATCCATTCTAAAGATCCAGTATGCTTCCCGTCTACACAGCACACTGTATCTATCACCTCCCCGTTTAGTAGTTTTCATTTGTTCCACAGCCAACATATTGATATTCTTAAAATCTGTACCCTGACAGTTTACCACATGACTCGACAATGGGTGTTTTGCTTTCCTTATAACATTTCTTCTGTGCTCCATATACCTTATGTGGAGAGTACGTGTCGTGCGGCCAACATATTGTTTGCCGCATGGACATGTAATCGCATAAATTACATATGTACACATGCAATTTAGGAAATATTTAATTTTAATACCTGGAACCGATATTGGGGGTTGCAACCCATAATATAACCCCAGTAAGGTATGGGGTAACTCAGAACCACCTGCTGTGCTACTGTGATTAAGGCACAGATAATGGACATCTCAGGGCTTACACTATCCGGCACACACTACTGCACAAGAGGAAGGCTGAAAGTAGTATTCGCATATTATTGCACCTTCAACTCTGTCAATGGGCGCTAGAGTGGACGCAACACCTTCCATGTCTAAATCGCACACCCTATACCTAATGGAAATTCTGAATCCTCCAATAGACAGAAAGAAAGAAATAGGATTTAAATATACCTACCGGTAAATCCTTTTCTCGTAGTCCATAAGGGATATTGAGGACAGAATTAGTAGGATGGGGTATAGACGGGTCCAGAGGAGCAAGTGCACTTTAAAATTCTTCCACTGGGTGTGCTGGCTCCTCCCCTCTATGCCTCCTCCTACAGCTCAGTTATATAGTAACAGTGCCCGAAGGAGAATGACATACTTGAGAGAAGGAACATAACAACAACAGGTGTGGTGAGAGTTAAACATCAGCACACCAATACATAACTTAGCCAGCAAGGTCTGGCAACATTAACAGCAACAGCTGAACAGGAACACATAACAGAGAACCTGCAGAAAGTCTCCGCACAGAGGCGGGCGCCCAATATCCCTTATGGACTACGAGAAAAGGATTTACCGGTAGGTATATTAAAATCATCTATATTCCAAATGTAGGTTCAAATCATTTGTTAGACAGTTTTGTGATTTATGCTTTTGTTTGTAATTTAAAATACCTGTGTTTCAAAGCTTGGTTAGTGCCGCATATTTAATTAAGGCTGACTGGGCTGGTGTTTGTTTAGTCAAACACTGTGTAATGTAACACCTTTGATTAGTGGGACATTTGCCTCAGCTGTAGTTGGGTCAATTTCCCATAGTATATCTGTAACTTCAACCATGCACAGCTGTGCATGTCAGCTGTACTTTCCAATACTCCAAGCGTTCCTTCTCTAAGCGTTTTGAAAATGAACAGTTAAAAAAACATTTGAACAAACATTGAACAGCATCAAGAAAGAAATCTGGAACATTATGTGGCCTCTCCTCACCTCTGCCATGAGAACACCAGGACCAATGCCTACTACTTCTGTGTCCAAGAACATCATGACTGCCCCCGGGACTACCCCTGAAGCTGAGCAGGGAACTGAGGGACGTGTACATCAGGACCAGACTTTGCTGGGTCAGTTCCATTGGACATTAGTGTGCACCCCACATTCTCACACCCACCCGCACTGCACCCCACACTATCACACCCACCCGCACTGCACCCCACATTCTCACACCCACCCGCACTGCTCTCATGAGACCAGGACATTTATCTTTTTCACAAAATAATGTTAGTACAGTTTTCCTGCAAATGTGTCTTTCTATTCTCTTTCTTCTTACACGGTACTTCCACCCCACTATGTGCTATTCCCGTAATGTGTACCTCCATTGGTTGCACACCCTGCCAGCAGTAACCTACACAGTGCGCCCCACATGGCTGCCTCGGATGGTTCCTCCGTGGGCGGGGTGTGCTTCATTTGGATCTTTCCATGCAGGCTATAGCATACTCCTTACATACGTGTCAGTTCTCCCATACATGCATTTGGCACCTGTATGGCTCATCTCCCACTGTGTAACCTTGTAGTGCGCCCAACATGGCTGCCTTATCTGGTGCGCTTGTGGATGGGATGAAAAATGCGTGGACCTGATGTTTTTATTGGAACCCTACTCTGAACTTAAGGACTCTGCAATCTCCCCATTTTGTGTTCTCTTCTAGGGGAGGACTATTCCACCCTGGGTAATCCTACGCAGTGCGCCTAAGATGGCTGCCGCACCTGGTGCCTTGTGAGGGTGGAATACACAACCCCTGGCGGTTATTACTCAAAATGCCTACACCAATCATGCATTATTCTTTCTGTGTCTTTGTCTGTGTGGTTTATCTTTTGATGTAACACTTAAATCCTCTGTATTATGTGCATTGTGTGAGTTCTAGTTGGCGCCGCGGATGGCTGCCTCGGTGCTGCTCTGCCAAGCAGCCTTAGTTTTTAGTCTTAAATGTATAATATGTCTACTGTACAGTTGCATATGTGCAGTATGAACTCATATGTGTAATGTTTGTAATGTATGCTACGTTTTTCCTCCATGTTGCTGCTTGGCGATGCATTGTACCACAAAGAATTCCTAGTGTACGTGAGTACACCTGGCCAATAAAGCTGATTTTGATCCTATTTTCTCTAGCATTCATAAGGGATATTGGGGACAGAATTAGTACGATGAAGATGTTCCAAAGCTGCGGGAACGGGTGGAAACAACTGCAGCACCGTCTGCCCAAACTGGGTATCCTCTTTCGTCAGGATATCAAATTTGTAGAACTTCACAAAGGTTTTAGTCCCCGACCAGGTAGAAGCTCGGCATAGTTGTAGGGCCGAGACTCCACGGGCAGCCGCCCAGGAAGAGCTCACCAATCTAATATAGTGGGCTTTCAGAGACTGTGGAACCGGTAAGGCTGCTGATGCATAAGCCTGTTGGATAGTAAGCTTAATCCAATGAGCAATGGACTGCTTTGAAGCAGGGCAACCCCTTTTTTCGTGCATCATACAGCACGAACAAGGAAACCGTCTTCCTGACCCGAGCCGTCCTCTTGACACAGATCTGCAAGGCTCGTACAGTATCCAATGCCTCCGGACTAGAAGCTGTGTCAGAACTGGATGGAATCACAATAGGTTGAGTCACTTCGGCAGGAACTGCTGTTGAGTCCTGAGCTCTGCTCTGTTCTTGTAAAAGAGCAAGTACTGACTTTTGCACAACAAGGCCCCCAATTCTGAGACATGCCTAGCAGAAGCAAGGGCCAGCAACATCACAGTTTTCCACGAGAGGTATTTATCCTCTACCATCGTCAGAGGTTAAAACCAGGAAAACTGTAGAAAGCGTAACATAACATCCAGATCCCAAGGTGCCGTAGGGGGCACAAAGGGAAGTTGTATATAAAGAACCCCTTGCAACAAGGTCTGAACTTCCGGCAAGAGAGCCAACTTCTTCTGGAAGAAGGTGGAAAGAGCTGAAATCTGGACCTTAATGGATCCCAGAAGTAAGCCCTTATCCACTCCAGCCTGCAGGAAACAGAGGAACCTTCCTAAGTGGAATTCCGCAGAGGGATATGTGCGTTCCTCGCACCAAGAGACATATCTCCGCCAGATATGATGATAGTGTTTTGACGTCACAGGTTTTCTGGCTTGTACCATAGTGGCAATTACCTTTTTGTAAATCCCTTTGTGACCTAGGATGTTCCGTTTAACTTCCATGCCGTCAAACGAAGCTGCCATAAGTTCGGGTAGACGAACGGTCCTTGTTGAAGAAGATCCCTTCTTAGTGGTAGAGGCCAAGGGTCCTGTATGGACATGTCCAGTAGAGCCGCAACCATGCTCTTCGGGCCCAATCAAGATTGCTTCCACTCTTTGATGTCTCATCCGCTTGAGCACCATTGGGATCAGAGGAATCAGAGGAAACAGGTAGACCAGCCGGTATGACCAAGGCGAAGTCAGCGCATACACTGCGCTCGCCTGAGGGTCCCTGGTTCGTGAGCAATAGCAGCAAAGCTTCTTGTTGAGACGTTAGGCCATCAAGTTGATCTGTGGGCAACCCCACCTGTCGATGATCAGTTGGAACACCTGTGTGTGTAGTCCCCACTCCCCTGGGTGGAGGTCGTGGTGACTTAGGAAGTCTGCCTCCCAGTTGTCCACTCCCGGAATGAAGATTGCGGACAGCGCTCTTGCATGTTTTTCTGCCCAGAGGAGTATTCTTGACACTTCTCGCATTCAGGCCCTGCTTTTTGTCCCTCCTTGTCGATTGATGTATGCCACTGCCGTGGCGTTGTCCAACTGCACCTGGATTGCCCGATCCCTTAGTAGAGGAGACCCCTGAAGTAGAGCATTATGGATAGCCCGAAGTTCCAGAATGTTGATTGGAAGAAGGGCCTCCTGCCCTGGAACTGCGCCCCTTGGGTGATAGCTCCCCATCCTCGTAGACTCGCATCTGTCGTGAGGAGGATCCAATCCTGAATCCCGAAGTTTCGGCCTTCCAGGAGTTTGGAAGACTGTAGCCACAGGAGTGAAATCCTGGCTCGGGGTGACAGCTGAATCATCCGGTGCATCTGAAGATGGGAACCGGACCATTTGTTCAGGATGTCCAATTGGAAGGGTCTGGCGTGGAACCTTCCATACTGTATCGCCTCGTAGGAGGCCACCATCTTTCCCAATAATTTTTTGCAAAGACGGACAGAGACTCGAGCAGGTCTGAGTACCATGCAAACCATTTCCTGGAGTGTTCTCGCTTTGTCCTTGGGGTGGAACACTTACTGTGCTACAGTATCCAGTAGCATGCCCAGAAACAGGAGCCGCTGAGACGGTTCCAGGTGGGACTTCTGTAGATTGAGGATCCACCGGTGGTGAGACAGAAGTTGGATAGTGCGATCTATGTGGAGCTTGCTTTTATCAGGAGATCGTCCAGGTATGGAATCACATTGACTCCCTGGACCCTAAGCTGAAACATCATTTCCACCATCACCTTCGGGAACACTCTCGGAGCTGTAGACAGGCCGAAGGTTAATGCCAGAAATTGGTAGTGATCATTCAGCAGGGCAAATCACAGATAGGCCTGATGAGGAGTCCAAATTGGGATATGTAGGTAAGCGTCCTTGATATCAAGGGACAGTAGGAATTCCTGTGGTTCCAGGCCTGCGATCACCGCCCTCAAAGATTCCATCTTGAATTTGAAAACCTTCAGGTAAGGATTCAAGGATTTCAGATTCAGAATGGGTATCACAGACCCGTCTGGTTTCGCTACTACAAACAGACTGGAGTAGTAACCCTGTCCTTATTGCAGTAGTGGTACTGGGACAATGACCTGGGACTGTACCAACTTCTCTATGGCCAGTAGTAGCGTACCATGCCTACTTACCAAAACTGGTAAGCCTGATTTGAAAAATCATTGGGGAGGAGTACCGTCGAACTCCAGCTTGTAGCCCTGAGAGATAAAGTCCCTTACCCAAGCATCTTGGCAAGAACCATCCCAGATGTGACTGAAGTGATGTAGCCGAGCTCCCACCACGAGATCTCCCTGGGGTGGGCGGGTACAGTCATGCTGAAGATTTTGCGGAAGCAGAACTGGCGTTCTGGTCCTGAGACCCAGCAACTGCTGGTTTTCTAGGTATTCCTCTGTAGCCTCTCGCTGCGTTGGAGGCTCCTCTGGCTCTGGATCGAAATCTGCGGGACCGAAAGGACTGAGCAGACGGTCCTGGATAGGTACGTCTAGCAGGAGGGGCACCTGAAGGAAGAAACGTGGCTTTAGAAATCCAGGTGTCTAGGTCACCTCCAGAGAGCCATTCACCTGTGAAGGGAACAGATTCCACATTACATTTTGAGTCCGTATTGTCACGATCCGGGTTATTGGACATCATTATTTACCTTCCAAGTGTCTCCCGAGACTGGCCCAGCGTTCCAAAACAGGATTCCATCTGCGCTGTCTGCGTGCAGCGCGCTGTATACATTCACCTCAAGTCTCTTCCCTGTGATCCCGCAGCGCTGTCATGGCAACCTTACAGTTTAGTTACACTGTTTTAAAGAATGGCGTCTCCTGCCCTCCGCCGCCATTACTGCTGTTTACCACATGCAATATACAGACTTTCCCTCCAAATGCAAACATGGGCGCAGCCATGTTTTTCCTCATCACATGTCCTTTCACAACCTATCCGCTGCACTCTGGACTCTGCCTAATTATCCAGCCAATGCCTGCTTACCAGCTGGTATAAATATCCTGCTCCTGGGCTGGATAATCGTCAGTGCTTTGGTTGTCTAACCTATACACATGTCTCTCCTGCTTGTGGATTCTACTGCTTGTTTCTCCAGGTATTCCAGCTACTGTGATTCACCTGCACTAAGAGACCCGCACCTGTTTCCATCCTGCGGTGCAGCCTGACTTCTGCAGTGTTCCAGAACCTAGAAAACCAACAATTGCTGGGTCTCAGGATCAGACACCAGCTTCCTGCTTCCAGTATTGATCCTGCTTCGCTTCCAGATTCCAGCGGTGTCCTGGTATCGTTTTCAACTTCTCCCTTCTACAGCACCGTTCTCCATACTCCACAGCATACTTACCATGGCCTACCAGCTTTCCACAGTGCTCCTGAGTCATTGGTATTCTGCTAGCGGTGCTCCACAGTGTCTTCAGTTTATTTCAACATCATCAGCTGTATTCCTATATCGCATGCATCAGTGACCATTCTACCATTGAACCACAGCGTCCATCGATGCTCACCAACGGACTCTAAATCTACAGTGGTGAGTTCTGCACAGCTTTCATTCATACCGGTTCCATCCGGCACTCTGCAATTACCAAGTACCATCTACTTCTTTGCAACTGTGTTGCTCCAGCCTCTGTATACCATCTGCTGGGCAGTACCAGTTAATACCTCTCCTCAGCGGTTAGCTTTGGCATACGGACTTACCATCTCCAGTTCTGGCAAGGACTCTAATATTCTGTTCTGCAAGCCACAGCACTAATTACCCCTGCACTTCTAGGAACTGTACTGTAATTTACCACTGCACATCTTTTGTGACGTTTTGCATATCTTAGGGGCCTTAAGCTGTGTGTTCAATAAAACGGACTTTACCTTTTTACAACTTCGTTGTCGTGGTCACGCCTTCGGGCAAATGGTACTAGAGCTCCGGTATGTCTAGGAACCCAATACTACCTCCCTGGTTCACCTACACGTCAGCCCCTACATCTGAGGCTTCCCCAGGTTAGCCTCAGCCCTCAGTTGTAACATGTATCAGCAATCCAATGACGTAACCATATGGCTCTGTGCGCACACAGCCATAGCCATGGTTCTACCATTAATAGTGCCAATCTCTTTTAGGGAGTCACAGTGGACTCTTGCCGTGTCCTGAATGCGAGTCAGGAAAGCAACAGTATTGACTAAGGTCCTATCACCCAACAGACCTTCCTTTATTTGACTAGCCCAGGAATGGATTGCATGTGTTATACAGAAACCTGCAATGACCGTCCTTTGTGCTACGCCTGCAGCAATGTAAATAGATTGTAGAGTGGTCTCTATTTTCCTATCTGCTGGGTCCTTTACCGTAAGGTAGCCCGGAGCAGGGAGCACCGCCTATTTAGAAAGGCGAGAGACTGAGAAGTCTACTGCTGGAGATTATTCCCAAAACATTCTGCCCTCAGCGGCATAGGGGAAGGTATTCAAAAACCTTTTTGTCACTTGATATTTTTTATCTGGATTCTTCCAGGCTAGTTTAAATAAATTATCCAATTCTGTGGAATCAGGCAATGTGACTTTTGGTTTCTCTTGAGGGAGGAAAAATGACTGCTGAGTATTTGCATCCCCCAGGGGGAGCTTGGACACCTCCCCAATATCCAATACGAGGGGTTCAATACCCTGAATCGGGGTGGGATCCCCACTTATGGGGTCCCCATCATCATGTATATCATCAGTATCATCTGATAGGAGTGCTGGTAGAGCAGGTTTCTGTGAAGCAGGCAGGAGGGACGCTTAGCAGTAACTGCTTGTTGCAATTCTTGTGTCTTGTTTGCAGTTGCAGTGAGCTGAGATGACATATCAGACATCATAGTTTTTATAGACCCCAACCAGGGGGGCTCTGCATTCTCCCCCACATTAGTATCAGCATGAGATGACTGACTACACTGCTCACATGATAATGAGCTGTATGTACTAGGAGAGAACCTGGCATTACAAGACTTCTATTTTACCATAGTGATTAGAAAAACAGGTATAATATACACACACAATACAGCCTGATATTATATATGACAAGCCTGCCCTATTGAATGTGAGAGGAGACAGAGAAGAGAGACTCCAGCGCACCCAACACTGACCGGCCCCAGTGAGGTTGTCAGCGTTTGATATATATGTGTAACCTCAGGGGATTATTGTGCACAATAATAGCGTCTCCCCCTCCCCCCTCTCTATACCCGGTACCAGTGTATACAGGGGCAGTTCTGGAGGAGCTGTGTAGGCTGCTGCAGCTGCTGCTCATGCAGAGGAAGACGCCAAAATGCCGCTGAGCCTGCTCTCATGTAGCTCCGCCCCCCAACATGGCGCCGGAGCTACTGCTGTATATTTATACTGGCCATGTCTCCTTTAACATGTACAACCTCACATAAATGCTTGGTTCACTCTAGTTAGCCAGTCTCACGCAGGAACTATAATGGGTCCGCCCCCAGGAGGGACTCGAACGCCTGACCCGCGCTTCAGCCACACATTAGACCGCGGGAGCCCCCTAGCGGGGCCCCTGGTTGGTACTCACCACTGATGATCACCTTCACGCAGTGTTAAGGGTTTGCGGCATGCTGCGGCTGCGACAGCCAAGGATCCATGCCTCGCTGAACAAACAGCCCCTCAGGACGGCGGCCCTGCAGCGGGAAAGTGGCTCTGCACCTCAAGAGGCCGGTGACCGTCTCCCCCATAACTCCCACAGCACAGGTATGCTGTTGCCCAAACAGCATACCGAAATAAATAAAACTTAGACATAAAATGAAGAAAAACTCTGGAGCTTTAGAGTGTGCATCCTCTCCTGAGGGAACTTTATCTAAACTGAGCTGTAGGAGGGGGCATAGAGGGGAGGAGCCAGCACACCCAGTGAAGAATTTTAAAGTGCACTTGCTCCTTTGGACCCATCTATACCCCATCGCACTAATTCTGTCCCCAATATCCCTTACGGATGCTAGAGAAATAACACAAATCATTCCAGCTCAGCCCTTTAACAAAAAATATGTGAGAAATTAGATTTATTTGTAAGATAAATAACTTTCCATCTGCATATATACAAATTTTATATAGTGTTAATAAAGTATAGTTTTATCAAGATTCGATTACTGTCATGTTACACATTCTCATGTGTGTGAAGTTTCTGATGTCTAACAACAGATGATTTATCTCTAAAACATTTCCCACACTCAGAACATGGAAATGGTTTCTCACCTGTGTGACTTCTCTGATGTGCAACAAGATGTGACTTCTGTGTAAAACTTTTCCCACACTCAGAACATGGAAATGGCTTGTCATCTGTGTGACTTCTCTGATGTGTAACAAGATGTGATTTATCGGTAAAACTTTTCCCACACTCAGAACATGGAAATGGTTTATCACCTGTGTGACTTCTCTGATGTGTAACAAGATATGATTTATCGGTAAAACATTTCCCACACTCAGAACATGGAAATGGTTTCTCACCTGTGTGACTTCTCTGATGTTTAACAAGACGTGAGTTGTATGTAAAACATTTCCCACACTCAGAACATGGAAATGGCTCGTCACCTGTGTGACTTCTCTGATGTGTAACAAGATCTGATTTATCAGTAAAACATTTCCCACACTCAGAACATGGAAATGGTTTCTCACCTGTGTGACGTCTCTGATGTTTAACAAGACTTGAGCTGTGTGTAAAACATTTCCCACACTCAGAACATGGAAATGGCCTCTCACCTGTGTGACTTCTCTGATGTGCAACAAGATCTGACTTGTGTGTAAAACATTTCCCACACTCAGAACATGGAAATGGCTTCTCACCTGTGTGACTTCTCTGATGTGCAACAAGATGTGACTTGTGTGTAAAACATTTCCCACACTCAGAACATGGAAATGGCCTCTCACCTGTGTGACTTCTCTGATGTGCTACAAGACGTGAGTTGTGTGTAAAACATTTCCCACACTCAGAACATGGAAATGGCTTGTCAACTGTGTGACTTCTCTGATGTGTAACAAGATTTGATTTATCGGTAAAACATTTCCCACACTCAGAACATGGAAATGGTTTCTCACCTCCCTTAGCTGGATGATTGGTTATAAGCTGTGCGGTCTGTGTAAAACATCTGTCATCTATAGAACAGGGAAATATTTTATCTACTGTCAGAGCTGTAGAAGATGACCCAATATCAGTGTTATCAGAACATTCCCTCTGATTAGAGGGACCACATGACACAAGCACATTGTGAGGTACAGGAGGTACGAGTAGGGCAGTAGGGGTTTCTCCAGGAGAATCTTGTGTGATGTCATCATCTTCTATTTTACAACCTGAAGATGAAATTAGATTTTCTTCCGAGATATTCCTTCTGTTACATTCATCTGTTGGGAATAAGTGTACAGAAAATTGAATGTCTCTCCATAATAAGGTACAATTTATAATATTCCCCAGTGGAGTGCTACTGGGTTCAGATATGGCAAATGAGGGGTCCAATTTCTGATGTCAGACTCAGAGGAATGCTCCTCCAGCCATAATATGATGGCTCCAGACCTGTAGGGTGATGCATTGTCTTCCTGAAAGAGCCTGCTCCCATCTAAGTGACTGCAGAATGTACCTACTATCAAGCCTCATTCAGAGTCACTTACACTGCGATATTCTGCCATCTTCACTAGAAATTATACGCCAATGGATCACAAAGATATCTGCCTAGATATAGTACTTCCACTGCAGAAGATAGAAATGTAATGCAAGGTGTGGTGACATGTACTGGGAATGGAAGCTGGTACTTCCTTTTTCTGGCAAATGAACAGGCTGCAGTCAGGGTCACATTCCCTCTGGATTTCTATTACAGCACACAAACCCACAGGTGCGCCACATGTGTGTCATTGATTTGTTTTCTGTAATTGGTTTGTAGTGGTTGGGAAGAGGACAAAACACTGTTGTAGGCGGGGCAACAGATGCCAGCTAGTTGGCCAGTGACTAGACAGCCGAATTGTGTCCAGCTAGAGCGTGGGTCAGCTAGTCTGTGTGCAAAGTCTCAAAGTCTTGCATGCTTCTTGCAGGTATCTCCACAGGCTTTGGCCTGGCAACCACAACTACTCAAATACAGTTTCAGAGTATTCTAGTTCTCCCTGCCTCTTGCGGATAAGAATGTGGCTTCATAGCCCCCACTGGCCTCCAGGCACCCTGGGCTCTAACAGCAGTCCCCACCTGGACTGTCTGTCCACCCTTTATCTTCTGTGTGGGCAGATCCCTTCAGCCCCACACTGAATCAGAAGCTCATCAACACCATCTTTGCTGATACTGCCGCACAATTTACAGTGGCAGAGGAAAGAATTGCCTTATAACAGTGTTTCCCAAACTTTGTTGAATCATCGCACCCTAGTGCTGGACCACCAACCTGAAGCACCTCTGGAAGTGCCTCACGGCACCAAGTTTGGGAACTACTGCCTTAAAATATAATATATAAATCTAAAAATAACTAATTAAACTGGTATCCGGTCTTTAGGTCGTCAGTCACTAGTTTGACGACTGAAGGTCAACAGTAAGTAGGTCGACACTGACCGAAAGCTGACACATGTCTAGGTCAACATATATGGAAGGTCGACATGGTCATTAGGTTGACGTGGGCATGGTTGACACACAAAAGGTCAACAAAGTTTTTTTAGGGTTTTTGGGTGGTTTCAGGATATAAGATTGCTGAGTTATTTCTAGAAAGGGAGGAATACATCCCAATTTACTGAGTGAAAATGTGTTTGGTGTGTTTGAAAAAAAGGGAGATTTTGGGGAGAATGGTGTGATACAATAGGTGGAAGATGGGATACTATACGGATAGGTCAATATAAATTTGTTGATTTGGCCACTGAAGGTCCCTGCGATCTGTCTGATTTTGTTTCTGCAGCCTGTATGAGAGCTCATTTGACTGCATGTTGTGGGTTCACAGCAACAGGTTAAAAATGCAAATTCAACACTTGGAATCACCTCTAGACCCTTTGCCTGCTAAATTGATGAAGAAATATAAGTTATGGTAAGAACTTATCGTTGATAACGGTATTTCTCCTATGTCCACAGGTTCAACAGGATAACAATGGGATATGATGGAGCTACAGCGGATTGGCACCAAACGATCATAAGCTTTCAGTCCTCCCAGGATGCAATGGACTCGTCCATATATCCCCGCCCACTGTCTCAGGCAAATCAGTTGTATTCCAAAGCATTTAGGCAGGAGCATCATGTAGAGCCCTATTCAGGCGAGAAGAACACACATTGCACACCCTTCCATGCAAGAGGGAAGAGTTTAGCGAGTATAAAGATCCCCAAATCAGTTGCATCAGGGTGGGATCCCTGTGGAACCTGTGGACATAGGAGAAATACCGTTATCAACGGTAAGTTCTTACCATAACGTATATTTCTTCGGCTGGGTCCACAGATTATCCACAGGATAACAATGGGATTTCTCAAAGCAATTTAGCCCAAAGCAATTTAGTGGTGGGTATACTCCTGATTGGACAGGAGAACCTTGCGCCCGAATTTAGCGTCATGAGAGGCAAAAGTATACAAGGCATAATGTCTAATGAAAGTGTTAATGGAAGACCATGTGGCTGCTTAACATATCTGTTCTGCTGAAGCACCATGTTGTGCTGCCCATGAAGGACCTACCTTACGAGTAGAGTGAGCAAGACATTAGCCGGAACAGGGAGATCAGCTTGAGAATACGCTTCTGAAATCGTCATTCGAAGCCATCTTGCTAGCGTCTGTTTAGTAGCAGGCCATCCTCTCTTGTGAAATCCGTAAAGAATGGAGAGAATCTGTCTTTCTGATGGCACTGGTACGATCCACATAGTTCCTTAATGCCCGAACTACGTCTAGCGACACTTCTCCCGCAGACAGTCCCGATACCTGAAAACCGGGACTATAATTTCTTCATTAAGGTGGAATTTAGACATCACCTTAGGAAGATACCCAGACCTAGTTCTGAGAACTGCTTTATCTGGATAAAAAAATCAGAAAAGGAGAACGGCATGACAGCGCTCCTAAATCTGACACTCTTCTAGCTGATGTCATAGTCAGTAGAAAGAGAACTTTAGCAGTCAACAATTTCAGATCCACTTTATTAAGTGGTTCAAACAGAGCAACTTGAAGGGCTTTGAGAACTAGACTTAAGACCCAAGGCACTGCCGGAGGAACAAAAGCCGGTTGAATGCGCAGCATTCCCTGGAAAACAGTACGCACATCCTGTAATTTGGCAATTTTCTTTTGGAACCATACAGTCAATGCTGATACTTGCACTCTCAAGGAAGCCACCTTCAAACCCTTATCCATTCCTGCTTGAAGGAAATCTAAGACCCTGAAAACTTGGAAAGATTTTGGGTCTATATTTCCTTTACTGCACCAATGAATATAGGTCTGCCATATTCGGTGATAAATGCGAGCTGAGGAGGGTTTCCTTGCTTTGAGCATTGTTTAAATTACCTGTTGTGAGAATCCTCTTGACTTCAGGATAGAGGTTTCAAGAACCACGCCGTCAACGACAGTCGATCCAGCTGCCTGTGATAACAAGGACACTGCATCAGTAGATCTGGACGTTGAGGGAGCAGAATTGGAGCATCCATTGACATACTTTGCAGATCTGTGTACCAATGCCTTCTGGGCCAAGCCGGAGCTATTAGAATCACGGCACCCTTTTCTTGCTTTATTTTCCACACCACCTTGGGTAGCAAGATGATCGGAGGAAACAGATATGCCAGGTGAAAATCCCATTTCATTGATAGAGCGTCCAGAAAGATCGCTCCGGGATCCTTTGTTCTTGACCCGTATGCTGGCACTTTGTTGTTCAGATGGGACGCCATGAGATCTATCTCTGACAAACCCCACTTGTCTACCAGAGTCTGAAAGACTTCCGGGTGTAGAGCATATTCGCTTGCTTGAATGGCGTGTCGACTGAGAAAATCCGCTTCTCAGTTTAGGACTCCCGGAATGAACACTGCGGACAATGCTGGAAGATGGAGTTCTGCATATTTTAGTATGTGACTTACCTCCTTCATTGCTTTTTTGCTGCGAGTCCCTCCCCGATGGTTGAGGTACGCTACTGCCGTTGCATTGTCTGAGCGGATCTGGACTGGTTTTCCTTGCAAAGTGTCTTTTGCCTGAATCAGTGCCATGTATATGGCCCGATGCTCCAACAGGTTTATTAGCAGGCAACTTTCTTCTGTGGTTCACTGTCCTTGGAACCATAATTTTCCGGACACTGCTCCCCAGCCCTGAATACTGGCATCTGTTGTCAGGATCTCCCAATCGGATATCCAAAAGGGTCTCCCCTTGTCTAGATTGGATGTCTTACTTTTTCTGAAAGTACTATGGTATGTTACTTTATCGTCTGATGTACTCCATTCCATTTGGACAGAATCAGATGCTGCAGAGGTCTTGAGGGGAACTGTGCCTACTCCACCATGTCGAATGTTGAATTGATAATATTTGACTGTGTAACAACTCCTGAGTCCTTAACTGCACCTTGGATATTTTGTTCCGAGGGAAAAATATTTTCTGCAGACTTGAATCCAATAAAGCCCCCAAGTTAATCATCTGTTGTGATGGAATCAGAGATGACTTTGCCCAATGTATGAGCCATCCGTGGCTCTGTAGACAAGTTATTGTCTGCTGGAGATGGCCCAAGCACAATTCCTGGGACAGTGTCAGGATGAAAATATCGTCGAGGTATGGAAAAATTCTTATCCCCTGCTTTCGGAGATAAGCTGCCATAACCACCATAATCTTGGTAAATATTCTGGAAGCTGTGGCTAACCCAAAGGGTAAGGCCTGGAACTGAAAATGTTGATGGAGGATGGCGAACCTGAGGTAACACTGATGAGACAGTGCTATAGGAACATGCAGGTAAGCATCCTGTATATCTAGGGATACCATGTAATCCCCTGGTTCCATAGCTAAAACTATGGAGCGTAATGTCTCCATGTGGAACCGTGGTACCAAAATGTATTTGTTTAACATTTTGAGATTGAGAATCGTCCGAAACGACCCATTCTGAACCAAAAACAGGATGGAGTAAAAACCCTGTCCCCATTGTGCAGGGGGTACTGGAATAATTAATCCTGACTGAAGCAATTTCTGAACTCCTTCTTGCAGGGCTCTGGCCTTCGCCTCTATCCATGACGGGCTGGTGCAGAAGAACTTTTGAGGAGGCTGCTTCTTGAAAGGGAAAACATAACCCAGAGATACCACTTCTTGCACCCAGGCATCTGTTGTAGACCGCTGCCATATCTGTGCAAAAGGAAGAAGTCGGCCCCCTACCCTGGGGTCCCCCAGGCGGAGGCCCGCACCATCAGGCTGATGGCTTATCTTCTGGGTTGGAAGCTGGCCCTCTGGTGGCCTAATGCTTCTTTGCCTTACCAAACTTATTGTATTGGGGCTGCTTACGATCACTTTTTCCTTTTGCTTTTCCTTGCGAAATGGCCGAAAAACCGGACCCTTAGGTCTGGGTTATATGTGGCAGGAAACCTGACCTTCTTGGATTCTGCCTCTGATTCCAGAATATCTGTCAATTCCTTACCAAACAGAATATTCCCCACAAAAGGCAAAGATTCCAGAACCTTTTTCAATTCTGAATCAGCTTTCCACGTACGCAGCCAAACTGCTCTGCGAGCAGCTTCTTTTAAGGCTGATACTTTAGAAGCAATAGTACCCATATCTATTGCCGCTTCTTCTAAGAATACTGCAGCCTGTTTCATGTGAGCTATATGGGTAGGTGCTGAAAGCCCGTCTTCCAGTACCTCAGCCCATTCAGCTACTGCTTTTGCCATCCAAGCTGAAGCCATAGCTGGCCTTATGACTACCCCCGACAGTGAAAATATGGTTTTAAAAAACCCATCCACTCTCCTTTCTGTGACATCATTCAATGACGTTGACTGCAAAGGCAATATAAATTTTCGCACTAATCGAATGACATGCGTATCTACCTTAGGAGGCACTTCCCTTTTTAAACAGTTCCCAGTTGGAAAAGGGTAATTGGAATCCCATTTTCTGGGAATTCTATATTTTTATTGGGTGCAGCCCAAGCTTCTTCCATGAGTTTCGTCAGCTGATCTGATCCTGGAAACTCGACCCTAACTGTTTTGGGACGTTTAAACATAGGTGCCTTAGTTTTTAACACTGGCTCTGCTGAATCCTCTAAGGACAGAATAGCCTTCATTGCTCCAATTAATTCAGCTATATCCACTGAGCTGATACCTTCCACCTGTTCTTGATATGATGAAGCAGAGTACATAGAGCTATCATCATCTGATGTATCATCCTGTGTAGCCTGTGAATTTTATGATTTATTTACACCCGGTTTATCAGCTTGCTGTGTATCCTGAGCTGTAGTGGATATACCGTAATAAGGGAGCTGCATGTATGGGTTAATAGTGTATCCTACTGCTGGTATTGAAGCTGTAGGAATTACCAGTTCAGCTATACTGGACACGGTCTGTGCAAACATCGCCCAAGGTGGATCTACCTGCAGTTGAACAGGGATCTGCCTTGCAATCTGCTGAAAATCAAAACAATTTGCACATCATGTGCCAGATCCTGAGAGGATAATCCCGTTTTGCAGGACAAACATGTTATAAGTGTTGGTGTTACTGTCAGTGTAACCTCGTCACTTTTGCCGCTCTTAGACATGATAAATTATCAGCTTTTCACAGTGTACTACACACTTAGTGACTGTAATCACTTTACCTTATTAAAGTGATATCAATCTGACCCCATCCCATGCACCAGCATTGAGGTTCAGAAGAAACCACTGACAAACATATATAAAGTCAGCAATCACACTAGCAGTCAGTCACATGTTATATATTAGTCATTTGAGCACAACAGATCCAAACGTATTCAGACGCAATGCGAAGAAAACCACAGTAATGTACAGACTCATATGCAATAGGCACTTAAATTTAACTATTTATACTGACAAAAGTAGAAAGAATTGTAGTGCTGTATAACACGTACTCAGTAGAGTGGGATACAGGGAGACTCACCTCACTTCCAAGATCGATCAATATGTTAGCAAACGCCGAGTGGATCCAGACGATACTAGTGTACACTGTCGCTCCGGGAACTTTAAGTGAACACAGACGCACTGTGCATACAAGCGCACCGGTCATACAGACGCCTGTCCTGCGACTGGGTCTCCTCGTGGTAGAGTTTAGTGTACACAGACGCAGCGGCCTATGCTGCGACCGAGACACCTCGTGGTAGCGTCTGAGACGGAAGTGAGGCAACAGTTCATGGCAGGAGACCGACGGAAACTGGTCATGAACTGGGGGGAGGGGCGAACAGGAGAGCGTCTGACTGTCCATGCTGACATCAACCCTAGGGATCCCAGCCTCATACCATTACTGGCACTTTATGATCCCTAAAGCCTAGCTCTGGAGCATCCGTGGTGGCGGTGCATCAGCTACTGTTTGGTAGTCTCCTCCCAAACCAGTGCGGCTGTGTCCGTATTCCCCTTCTAAGTGGAACCGGTGCCTTACCTTCTCCCCGTGCTCCGGCCACAGCCTGGTAACGTCTGGTGGACCTGCTAGTATATCAGACACAGACGCCCGTCGACACAGTACTTGTACCGTGGGTAAGCGTTGTTGGAGCGACTCTTTCCAATATGCGTTTAAGACGCTGTTAGGAAAGATCACTCAAAAACATAGTTAGACTATTAAAAATATAATAATAAAGCTTAGGGCTGGCAGAACACAGCAGCCCTGTGACCATGGTCCGGCTCCTGCCGCACCAAACAAAAAACTGATTTGCCTGAGCCAGTGGGTGGGGTTATATGGACGAGCTCATTGCATCCTGGGAGGACTGAAAGCTTGTGATCTTTGGTGCCAATCCGCTATCGCTCCATCATATCCCATTGTTATCCTGAGGATAACCTGTGGACCCAGCCGGAGAAATAATGAACGAATAGCTCACAACTGTCAATTGTCCATATACTAGTTGTCCATTGAAAAAGTGATTTCTTGATCTTCTCCAGCTGGAGATTGTATCGCCCACACCTTTGTCTAAATCTTCATCTGCACAAAGTACCTGCCCGTGTCTCTGTAATATCTTTGTGTCGCCCATCTTTGTAGAACGTAACCACAAATCTGCTCCGTCATCTGTCTGAGCTTTTGGGTGGGTGATAAGTATCTGTTTCCTACACTTTTGTCTTGTATTTTGAGGGGACGGAGAGGAGAGCAAAGATGAAGTCAGGAGTCACAGCTGGGGGAGGGACTGGACAGAAGGGAGCAGGGCAGAGCAGGTGGGAGCAGATTGAGGTGACCCATTCCCCTTACTACATTATAAGAACTAAGCAAATATACAATACACAATATATCTATCAGATTCAGTTTATGAAAATGCAATCAAGTTATTCATGTCAAAATGTATTATTCTTTACTAGGACTATTATTTTAAGTCATGAGTGGAAGGGGAGCATCAGACACTTCTGAGTGATTACGCTATTGGGGGTGAGAGGGGGTAAGAATGGCTACCGGAGAGCTTTGCAGTCAGTGATTGTCTCTGATAGTGGATAAGCGTTGATGCTCTGCCAAGAGGCCGTGTGGGACAAATAACTTTGGGATTATTTAGACCCGTCACCGGCCCCTTATCCTGGTCACTGCCTCTATACATCACCCCTGCTGAAACGTACGTTGGATCAACGGCAGACTGTCCCGAGCCACGGGACATTACTGGACTCTCTGCTCCTGTTGCCGAGTCCAAGGGTGCCATGCTGTGGTGCAACTTGTCCTTAAACATAAACATTTCACCTTTCCATCTAATACTGGAAGTGATCTGTGAGCCCCATATCCTCACATCAGGTGACGGAATACTGCTGCATCCAGGCTCGCACACAGTGGGCAGTATACGCGTAATGTACTGTTAGCAGAGCTGGGAATTACGCATTTCTGGTGCACAGCGTGAAAAGCACAAGATCAGGGCAGCAGCTAAGGTCAGGGGGAGGTCAGTCACACCCACATGAGGGACATCATACAAACCTGGCAGCCGGAGCTGATCCGATCAGGGGTATGCATGATCATTCGCTACCAGTTATCCATATATAGCACATACATATTCCACAGCACTTTACAGAGAATATCCGCTCACTTACCTCAGTCCCAGGGGCTAACAGTCTATATTCCTTACCACATAGGCAAACACATATACACTAGTTGCTCAGCTGGTATAATTATTGGATTGTGGGAGGAAACCCATAAAAGAACAGGGAGAAAATACAAACTCCATGCAGTAAGGGACTTGAACCCACAACCTCACCTCTGTGATTCAGTAATGCTTGCCATTACACCAACTGTACTGCTCACTGCTATAACAGGAGAAGGAGAAGAATAGTAACAGATGTCTTCTGATGTATGAGAAAGTGTGGGGTGGAGACTGGTCAGATTTCTGGGCTGACAACACACAGTGACATGATGTGAGGGGGAGAGCAGGAGTATAATAGGAGTTGATGGTTCCTGATGTATGAGATACACTACAGAGTGTTGGGAGGAAACTGGCCAGATCTCTGGGCTGGTAACACACAGTGACATGATGTGAGGGGGAGAGCAGGAGTATAATAGTGGATGATGGCTCCTGATGAATGAGATACACCACAGAGTGTGGGGAGGAGACTGGTCAGATCTCTGGGCTGGTAACACACAGTGACATGATGTGAGAGGAAGAGCAGGAGTATAATAGGGGCTGATATCCCCTGATGTATATGATACACCAGAGAGTGTGGGGAGGAGACTGGTCAGATCTCTGGGCTGGTAACATACAGTGACATGATGTGAGGGTAGAACAGGAGTATAATAGGAGCTGATGGCTCCTGATGTATATGATACACCAGAGAGTGTCGTGAGGAGACTGGTCAGATCTCTGGGATGGTAACATACAGTGACATGATGTGAGGGGAGAACAGGAGTATAATAGGGGATGATGGCTCCTGATGTATGAGATACACCAGAGAGTGTGGAGAGGAGACTGGTCAGATCTCTTGGCTGGTAACATACAGTGACATGACGTGAGGGGGAGAGCAGGAGTATAATAGGGGCTGATGGCTCCTGATGTATGAGATACACCAGAGAGTGTGGGAAGGAGACTGGTCAGATCTCTGGGCTGGTAACACACAGTGGCATGATGTGAGGGGGAGAGCAGGAGTACAATAGGGGCTGATGGCTACTGATGTATGAGATACACCAGAGTGTATGGGTAGGAAACTGGTCAGATCTCTGGACTGGTAACACAAAATTACATGATGTAAGGGGGAGAGCAGGAGTATAATAGGGGCTGATGTCCCCTGATGTATATGATACACCAGAGAGTGTCGTGAGGAGACTGGTCAGATCTCTGGGCTGGTAACACACAGTGACATGATGTGAGGGGTGGAGAGCAGGAGTATAATAGGGGCTGATGGCTCTGATGTATGAGATACACCAGAGAGTGTGGGGAGGAGACTGGTCAGATCTATGGACTGGTAACACAAAATTACATGATGTGAGGGGGAGAGCACGAGTATAATAGGGGCTGATGTCCCCTGATGTATATGATACACCAGAGAGTGTGGGGAGGAGACTGGTCAGGTCTCTGGGCTGGTAACCACACAGTGACATGATGTAAGGGGGAGAGCAGGAGTATAATAGGGGCAGATGGCTCCTGATGTATGAGATACACCAGAGAGTGTGGGGAGGAGACTGGTCAAATCTCATGACTGGTAACACAAAATTACATGATGTGAGGGGGAGAGCAGGAGTATAATAGGGGCTGATGTCCCCTGATGTATATGATACACCAGAGAGTGTCGTGAGGAGACTGGTCAGATCTCTGGGCTGGTAACACACAGTGACATGATGTGAGGGTGAGAGCAGGAGTATAATAGGGGCTGATGGCTCCTGATGTATGAGATACACCAGAGAGTGTCGTGAGGAAACTGGTCAGATCTCTGGGCTGGTAACACAAAATTACATGATGTGAGGGGGAGAGCAGGAGTATAATAGGGGCTGATGGTTCCTGATGTATGAGATTTACCAAAGGGTGTGGGGAGGAGACTGGTCAGATCTCTGGGCTGGTAACACACAGTGACATGATGTGAGGGGGAGAGAAGGAGTATTATAGGGTCTGATGGCTCCTGATGTATGAGATACACCAGAGAGTGTGGGGAGGAGACAAGTCAGATTTCTGGGCTGGTAACACACAGTGACATGATGTGAGGAGGAGAGCAGGAGTATAATAGGTGCTGATGGCTCCTGATGTATAACATACACCATAGAGTGTGGGAAGAAGACTGGTCAGATCTCTGGGCTGATAACACACAGTGACATGATGTGAGGAGGAGAGCAGGAGTATAATAGGAGCTGATGGCTACTGATGTATGAAATACACCAGAGAGTGTGGGGAGGAGACTGGTCAGTTCTCTGAGCTAGTAACACAGTGACATGATGTGAGGGGAGAGCATTAGTATAATACAGGCTGAAGGCTCCTGATGTATGAGATACACCAGAGAATATGGGGGAAGAGACTGGTCAGATCTCTGGGCTGGTAACACACAGTGACATGATGTGAGGGGTAGAGCAGGAGTATAATAGGGGCTGATGGCTCCTGATGTATGAGATACACCAGAGTGTGTGGGAAGGAGACTGGTCAGATCTCTTGGCTGGTAACACACAGTGACATGTTGTGAGGCGGAGAGCAGGAGTATAATAGGGGCTGATGGCTCCTGATGCATGAGATACACCAGAGTGTGTTGGGAGGAGACTGGTCAGATCTCTGGGCTGGTAACACACAGTGACATGATGTGAGGGGGAGAGCAGGAGTATAATAGGGGCTGATGGCTCCTGATGTATGAGATACACCAGAGTGTGTGGTGAGGAGACTGTTCAGATCTCTGGGCTGGTAACACACAGTGACATGATGTGAGGGGGAGAGCAGGAGTATAATAGGGGCTGATGGCTCCTGATGTATGAGATACACCAGAGTGTGTGGGAAGGAGACTGGTCAGATCTCTTGGCTGGTAACACACAGTGACATGATGTGAGGGGGAGAGCAGGAGTATAATAGGGGCTGATGGCTCCTGATGCATGAGATACACCAGAGTGTGTGGGGAGGAGACTGGTCAGATCTCTGGGCTGGTAACACACAGTGACATGATGTGAGGTGGAGAGCAGGAGTATAATAGGGGCTGATGGCTCCTGATGCATGAGATACACCAGAGTGTGTAGGCAGGAGACTGGTCAGATCTCTGGGCTGGTAACACACAGTGACATGATGTGAGGGGGAGAGCAGGAGTATAATAGGGGCTGAGGTCCCCTGATGTATGAGATACACCAGAGAGTGTGGGGAGGAGACAAGTCAGATCTCTGTGCTGGTAACACACAGTGACATGATGTGAGGGGGAGAGCAGGACTATAATAGGGACTGATGGCTACTGATGTATGAGATACACCAGAGTGTGTAGGCAGGAGACTGGTCAGATCTCTGGGCTGGTAACACACGGTGACATGATGTGAGGGAGAGAGCAGGAGTATAATAGGGGCTGATGACTCCTGATGTATGAGATACACCAGAGAGTGTGGGGAGGAGACTGGTCAGATCTCTGGGCTGGTAACACACAGTGATATGACGTGAGGGGGAGCAGGAGTATAATAGGGGCTGATGGCTCCTGATGTATGAGATACACCAGAGTGTATAGGTAGGAGACTGGTCAGATCTCTGGACTGGTAACACAAAATTACATGATGTGAGGGGGAGAGCAGGAGTATAATAGGGGCTGATGTCCCCTGATGTATATGATACACCAGAGAGTGTCGTGAGGAGACTGGTCAGATCTCTGGGATGGTAACATACAGTGACATGATGTGAGGGGAGAACAGGAGTATAATAGGGGATGATGGCTCCTGATGTATGAGATACACCAGAGAGTGTGGAGAGGAGACTGGTCAGATCTCTTGGCTGGTAACATACAGTGACATGACGTGAGGGGGAGAGCAGGAGTATAATAGGGGCTGATGGCTCCTGATGTATGAGATACACCAGAGAGTGTGGGGAGGAGACTGGTCAGATCTATGGACTGGTAACACAAAATTACATGATGTGAGGGGGAGAGCACGAGTATAATAGGGGCTGATGTCCCCTGATGTATATGATACACCAGAGAGTGTGGGGAGGAGACTGGTCAGATCTCTGGGCTGGTAACCACACAGTGACATGATGTAAGGTGGAGAGCAGGAGTATAATAGGGACTGATGGCTCCTGATGTATGAGATACACCAGAGTGTGTGGGGAGGAGACTGGTCAAATCTCATGACTGGTAACACAAAATTACATGATGTGAGGGGGAGAGCAGGAGTATAATAGGGGCTGATGTCCCCTGATGTATATGATACACCAGAGAGTGTCGTGAGGAGACTGGTCAGATCTCTGGGCTGGTAACACACAGTGACATGATGTGAGGGTGAGAGCAGGAGTATAATAGGGGCTGATGGCTCCTGATGTATGAGATACACCAGAGAGTGTCGTGAGGAGACTGGTCAGATCTCTGGGCTGGTAACACAAAATTACATGATGTGAGGGGGAGAGCAGGAGTATAATAGGGGCTGATGGCTCCTGATGTATGAGATTTCCCAAAGGGTGTGGGGAGGAGACTGGTCAGATCTCTGGGCTGATAACACACAGTGATATGACGTAAGGGGGAGCAGGAGTATAATAGGGGCTGATGGCTACTGATGTATGAGATACACCAGAGTGTGTGGGGAGGAGACTGGTCAGATCTCTGGGCTGGTAACACACAGTGACATGATGTGAGGGGGAGAGAAGGAGTATTATAGGGTCTGATGGCTCCTGATGTATGAGATACACCAGAGAGTGTGGGGAGGAGAAAAGTCAGATTTCTGGGCTGGTAACACACAGTGACATGATGTGAGGGGTAGAGCAGGAGTATAATAGGTGCTGATGGCTCCTGATGTATAACATACACCATAGAGTGTGGGAAGAAGACTGGTCAGATCTCTAGGCTGATAACACACAGTGACATGATGTGAGGAGGAGAGCAGGAGTATAATAGGAGCTGATGGCTACTGATGTATGAAATACACCAGAGAGTGTGGGGAGGAGACTGGTCAGTTCTCTGAGCTAGTAACACAGTGACATGATGTGAGGGGAGAGCAGGAGTATAATACAGGCTGAAGGCTCCTGATGTATGAGATAAACCAGAGAATATGGGGGAAGAGACTGGTCAGATCTCTGGGCTGGTAACACACAGTGACATGATGTGAGGGGTAGAGCAGGAGAATAATAGGGGCTGATGGCACCTGATGTATGAGATACACCAGAGTGTGTGGGAAGGAGACTGGTCAGATCTCTTGGCTGGTAACACACAGTGACATGTTGTGAGGCGGAGAGCAGGAGTATAATAGGGGCTGATGGCTCCTGATGCATGAGATACACCAGAGTGTGTTGGGAGGAGACTGGTCAGATCTCTGGGCTGGTAACACACAGTGACATGATGTGAGGTGGAGAGCAGGAGTATAATAGGGGCTGATGGCTCCTGATGTATGAGATACACCAGAGTGTGTGGTGAGGAGACTGTTCAGATCTCTGGGCTGGTAACACACAGTGACATGATGTGAGGGGGAGAGCAGGAGTATAATAGGGGCTGATGGCTCCTGATGTATGAGATACACCAGAGTGTGTGGGAAGGAGACTGGTCAGATCTCTTGGCTGGTAACACACAGTGACATGATGTGAGGGGGAGGGCAGGAGTATAATAGGGGCTGATGGCTCCTGATGCATGAGATACACCAAAGTGTGTGGGGAGGAGACTGGTCAGATCTCTGGGCTGGTAACACACAGTGACATGATGTGAGGTGGAGAGCAGGAGTATAATAGGGGCTGATGGCTCCTGAAGTATGAGATACACCAGAGTGTGTAGGCAGGAGACTGGTCAGATCTCTGGGCTGGTAACACACAGTGACATGATGTGAGGGGGAGAGCAGGAGTATAATAGGGGCTGAGGTCCCCTGATGTATGAGATACACCAGAGAGTGTGGGGAGGAGACAAGTCAGATCTCTGTGCTGGTAACACACAGTGACATGATGTGAGGGGGAGAGCAGGACTATAATAGGGACTCATGGCTACTGATGTATGAGATACACCAGAGTGTGTAGGCAGGAGACTGGTCAGATCTCTGGGCTGGTAACACACAGTGACATGATGTGAGGGGGAGAGCAGGAGTATAATAGGGGCTGATGGCTCCTGATGTATAACATACACCATAGAGTGTGGGAAGAAGACTGGTCAGATCTTTGGGCTGGTAACACACAGTGACATGATGTGAGGGAGAGAGCAGGAGTATAATAGGGGCTGATGACTCCTGATGTATGAGATACACCAGAGAGTGTGGGGAGGAGACTGGTCAGATCTCTGGGCTGGTAACACACAGTGATATGACGTGAGGGGGAGCAGGAGTATAATAGGGGCTGATGGCTCCTGATGTTTGAGATACACCAGAGTGTATAGGTAGGAGACTGGTCAGATCTCTGGACTGGTAACACAAAATTACATGATGTGAGGGGGAGAGCAGGAGTATAATAGGGGCTGATGTCCCCTGATGTATATGATACACCAGAGAGTGTCGTGAGGAGACTGGTCAGATCTCTGGGCTGGTAACATACTGTGACATGATGCGAATGGGAGAGCAGGAGTATAATAGGGGCTGATGGCTCTGGACTCCTCCAATGGTCAGATACATATCTCTCATTAGTTTGTACTGACAGAAAAGGGTGTAGAATGAGATATTGCTGTAGTGACTAAGGAAGGAGAATATGGGACTCTATTCTGTAATAAAATAGTGGAATCCCCTCCCACGCACAATAAGACTCGCCTCTAGTCTCCAAAACTTTAAGCAATTCCTGAAGGTGAGTTTATCGAATTCTGGAAATGCCCACATAGCTTCATATACTTTACTTTCCAATTACATCCCCACTGTAGAGTCCACACATAACCTCACATGTTTTTACTTTCTTCACTTTCCCATCCTCCCGACACCAGGCCAACATTGCTGTGTAACCATATCATACAGCCCACCAAGGACTTTTGCAATCTGGTGGACCTTTTTGCAATAGTCAACACCTATCCTTGTCTATCAATGCCTACTTCCCTATAGATTGTAAGCTTGAAAGCAGGGCCGTCCTACCTCTATGAATTTCTGTTATTACCTATTCTTGTTATCTCACTGTTTTCACTCGTTTGGTTTTATTTTATCACTGTTTCCAATTGTAAAGAGCAACAGAATTTGATGCGCTATATAAGGAACTGTAAATAAATAAAATAAAGTGTTTATTGCTCACCTGTGCTGATATCTGTAGGGATTTCCTCCTCCTTACACTGCAGATCACCCTTCACATACGTCTCTTCTTCTCCCTCTATATCTTCTGCCTTTATATCAGTCACATACGTCTCTTCTTCTCCCTCTGTATCTTCTGCCTTCATATCAGTCACACACGTCTCTTCTTCTCCCTCTATATCTTCTGCCTTCATATCAGTCACATACGTCTCTTCTTCTCCCTCTATATCTTCTGCCTTCATATCAGTCACATACGTCTCTTCTTCTCCGTCTATATCTTCTGCCTTCATATCAGTCACATACGTCTCTTCTTCTCCCTCTATATCTTCTGCCTTCATATCAGTCACATACGTCTCTTCTTCTCCCTCTATATCTTCTGCCTTTATATCAGTCACATACGTCTCTTCTTCTCCCTCTATATCTTCTGCCTTCATATCAGTCACATACGTCTCTTCTTCTCCCTCTATATCTTCTGCCTTCATATCAGTCACATACGTCTCTTCTTCTCCCTCTATATCTTCTGCCTTTATATCAGTCACATACGTCTCTTCTTCTCCCTCTATATCTTCTGCCTTCATATCAGTCACATACGTCTCTTCTTCTCCCTCTATATCTTCTGCCTTCATATCAGTCACATACGTCTCTTCTTCTCCCTCTATATCTTCTGCCTTCATATCAGTCACATATGTCTCTTCTTCTACCTCTATATCTTCTGCCTTCATATCAGTCACATACGTCTCTTCTTCTCCCTCTATATCTTCTGCCTTCATATCAGTCACATACGTCTCTTCTTCTCCCTCTATATCTTCTGCCTTCATATCAGTCACATACGTCTCTTCTTCTCCCTCTGTATCTTCTGCCTTCATATTAGTCACATACGTCTCTTCTTCTCCCTCTGTATCTTCTGCCTTCATATCAGTCACATACGTCTCCTCTTCTCCCTCTATATCTTCTGCCTTCATATCAGTCACATTACTCCTATCTTCACCCTAAATACCAACAATAATGAACACTTTATAATAAGGCTTATTTCATTATTTGATAGTAAATAGTATAATAGTGTATAAGACACACACAGCTCCTCTACAGATCACATAGCGTCAGTCACTTTGGTATATTGTCTAGACCCTAAATCCCACCTACCTGATCCTCCTGTGGGGTCCTGTGATTCTCCTCTGTACAGTCCTGGGAATACAGAGGATGGGGACATCTCTCTGGGGTATCTCTGTTACTGGGTCCATCTGTAGGAGACACAAAGTGACTGAGTACATTGTATATATGTGATTATCAGATGATGTGTGTATATAGGGCCCCCCATACCTGCTCTCCTTGTACAATACATGACAGTCTCCTCTTACCCAGTGATGTGAGGGGCCGGTGATTCTCCATCATCATGTCCTTGTACAGACCCCTGTGTTCCTCTATATACTCCCGCTCCTGCATGGAGACATAGACAGTGACATCCTGACACCTTATAGGAATCTGACACACACAGTGATACAGTCATCACCCAGACACATCCCCTGGTGTTACTGTATAATGTCCCATTCCCAGCAGTCACCTCTCCAGTCATCACCCAGACACATCCCCTGGTGTTACTGTATAATGTCCCATTCCCAGCAGCCACCTCTCCAGTCATCACCCAGACACAACCCCTGCTGTTACTGTATAATGCCCCATTCCCAGCAGCAACCTCTCCAGTCATCACCCAGACACGTCCCCTGGTGTTACTGTATAATGCCCCATTCCCAGCAGTCACCTCTCCAGTCATCACCCAGACACGTCCCCTGGTGTTACTGTATAATGCCCCATTCCCAGCAGTCACCTCTCCAGTCATCACCCAGACACATCCCCTGGTGTTACTGTATAATGCCCCATTCCCAGCAGTCACCTCTCCAGTCATCACCCAGACACATCCGCCGGTGTTACTGTATAATGTCCCATTCCCAGCAGTCACCTCTCCAGTCATCACCCAGACACGTCCCCTGGTGTTACTGTATAATGTCTCATTCCCAGCAGTCACCTCTCCAGTCATCACCCAGACACATCCCCTGGTCTTACTGTATAATGTCCCATTCCCAGCAGTCACCTCTCCAGTCATCACCCAGACACGTTCCCCGGTGTTACTGTATAATGTCCCATTCCCAGCAGTCACCTCTCCAGTCAGCAGCTGAATGATCTTGTTGGTGAGTTCTAGGATCTTCTGGTTATTGTGTCTCTCATGTATCAGTGAGTGAGGTGGAGGCACCGTGATGGGGCTCTGGGTTCTGCTCAGTCTTCCTGACACACGGGGACAGCTGCTGGGTGTCTCGAACTTACCGGATGTCTTCCTCACTACCGTGTAACCCTGGGTATAGGGGGACACATCAAATATCATTGTATAAACTTCCATATCTCCTCACCTCCCCAGTCACGTCCCTGTATTATTACTATAGATACAAGTGATGTCACTGTGACGCTCGCAGATCCCCTCACCTTCCCATCATGCCTCTGTATTATTACTATAGATATGTGATGTCACTGTAACACGCCCAGATCCCCACACCTACTCTGTCATGCCCCTGTATTATTATTATTATTATAGATATGTGACATCACTGTGACGCTCCAAGATCCCCTCACCTCCCCAGTCATGTCCCTTTATTATTACTATAGATATAACTGATGTCACTGTGACACTCCCAGATCCTCTCACCTCCCTAGTCATGTCACTGTATTACTAAAGATAAAAGTGTACTATAGATATAAGTGGTGTCACTGTGACACTCCCAGAACCCCTCACCTCCCCAATCATGTCACTGTATTACTATAGATATGTGATGTCACTGTGACGCTCCCAAATGCCCTCACCTCCCCAGTCATGTCTCTGTATTATTACTATAGATATAAGTAATGTCACTGTGATACTCCCAGACCACCTCACCTAACCAGATAACATCACCTCCCCAGTCATGTCCCTGTATTATTACTATAGATAAAAGTGATGTCACTGTGACACTCTCAGACCCCATCACCTCCCCAGTCATGTCCCTGTATTATTACTATAGATATAAGTGATGTCACTGTGACGCTCCCAGAGCCCCTCACCTCCCTAGTCATGTCCCTGTATTATTACTATAGATAAAAGTGATGTCACAGTGACGTTCACTGATCCCCTCACCTCCCCAGTCATGTCCCTGTATTATTTACTAGAGATATAAGTGATGTCACTATGACACTCCCAAATCCCCTCACCTTCCCAGTCATGTCCCTGTATTATTACTATAGATATAAGTGATGTCACTGTGACACTCCCAGATCCCATCACCTCCCCAGTCTTGTCCCTGTATTATTACTATAGATATAAGTAACGTCACTGTGATACTCCCAGAAACCCTCACCTCCCCAATCATGTCCCTAGCTTTGTGACGTCACTGTGATGCTCACAGATCCCCTTACCTCCCCAGTCATGTCCCTGTATTATTATTATAGATATGTGACATTACAGCGATACACCCAGACCCCTCAATTCCCCAGTCATGTCCCTGTATTACTATAGATATACAGTAAGTGATGTCACTGTGATGCTTCCAGATACCCTCAACTCCCCAATCATGTCCCTGTATTACTATAGATATAATAAGATTTTACTTACCGGTAAATCTATTTCTCGTAGTCCGTAGAGGATGCTGGGACTCCGTAAGGACCATGGGGAATAGACGGGCTCCGCAGGAGATAGGGCCCTTTAAGAAAGCTTTGGATTCTGGGTGTGCACTGGCTCCTCCCTCTATGCCCCTCCTCCAGACCTCAGTTAGGGAAACTGTGCCCAGAGGAGATGGACAGTACGAGGAAGGATTTTTGTAAATCTAAGGGCGAGGTTCATACCAGCCACACCAATCACACTGTATAACTTAAGATAAACTTACCCAGTTAACAGTATGAACAAAAACATAGCCACGGTATCACCGAAAACTATAACATAACTCTTATGTAAGCAATAACTATATACAAGTCATGCAGAAGAAGTCCGCACTTGGGACGGGCGCCCAGCATCCTCTACGGACTACGAGAAATAGATTTACCAGTAAGTAAAATCTTATTTTCTCTAATGTCCTTAAGGATGCTGGAACTCCGTAAGGACCTTGGGGATTATACCAAAGCTCCCAAACGAGCGAGAGAGTGCGGATGACTCTGCAGCACCGATTGAGCAAACAGGAGGTCCTCCTCAGCCAGGGTATCAAACTTATAGAACTTTGCAAAGGTGTTTGTCCCCGACCAAGTAGCTGCTCGGCACAACTGTAATGCCGAGACCCCTCGGGCAGCCGCCCAAGAAGAGCCCACTTTCCTAGTGGAGTGGGCCTTAACCGATTTCGGTAACGGCAATCCTGCCGTAGAATGCGCCTGCTGAATCGTGTTACAGATCCAGCGAGCAATAGTCTGCTTTGAAGCAGGGGCGCCAACCTTGTTGGCCGCATACAGAACAAACAAAGCTTCAGTCTTCCTGATCCGAGCCGTTCTGGTCACATAAATCTTCAAAGCCCTGACTACATCCAGGGACTCGGAATCCTCCAAGTCCCTTGTAGCCACAGGCACGACAATAGGTTGGTTCACATGAAAAGATGAGACCACTTTTGGCAGAAAGTGAGGACGAGTCCTCAACTCTGCCCTATCCACGTGAAAAACCAAGTATGGGCTTTTATGCGATAAAGCCGCCAATTCTGAAACACGTCTTGCCGAAGCGAACGCCAACAACATGACCACTTTCCACGTGAGGTATTTCAACTCCATCGTTTTAAGTGGTTCAAACCAAAGTGACTTGAGGAAACGTAACACCACGTTAAGATCCCAAGGTGCCACCGGAGGCACAAAGGGAGGCTGAATATGCGGCACCCCCTTCACAAAAGTCTGTACCTTAGGAAGAGAGGCCAATTCTCTTTGAAAGAAAATGGATAAGGCCGAAATCTGCACCTTTATGGACCCTAATTTTAGGCCTAAGGTCACTCCTGTTGAAGGAATTGTAGTAGACGGCCCAAATGGAACTCCTCCGTAGGAGCAGCTCTGGCCTCACACCAAGAAACATATTTCCGCCATATACGGTGATAATGTTTCAATGTCACGTCTTTCCTAGCCTTCATCAGGGTAGGAATGACTTCCTCCGGAATTCCTTTTTCCGCTAGGATCCGGCGTTCAACCGTCATGCCGTCAAACGCAGCCGCGGTAAGTCTTGGAACAGACAGGGCCCCTGCTGCAGCAGGTCCTGCCTTAGAGGAAGAGGATCTTCTGTGAGCAACTCTTGCAGTTTCGGATACCAAGTCCTCTGTGGTCAATCTGGAACAATGAGGATTGTTCTGACCCTGCTTATTCTTACAATTCTCAACACCTTGGGTATGAGAGGAAGAGGAGGAAACACATAGACCTATCTGAACACCCAAGGTATCACCAGAGCATCTACCGATACCGCCAGAGGGTCCCTTGACCTGGCGCAATACCGCTTTAGCTTTTTGATGAGATGGGACGCCATCATGTCTATTTTAGGCAGGCCCCACCGATCTGTGCAAAGACTTCTTGATGAAGTCCCCACTCCACCGGATGCAGGACGTGCCTGCTGAGGAAGTCCGCCTCCCAGTTGTCCAACCCCGGGATGAACACCTCTGACAGCGCGTTTACATGGCCTTCCGCCCAGCGTAGAATCCTGGTCGCTTCTGCCATGGCCACTCTGCTCCTTGTTCAGCCTTGGCGGTTTATATGAGCCACTGCCGTGACATTGTCTGACTGAATCAGAACCGTTCTCCGCTTGACGCAGGGCGTTGTATATGGCCCTCAACTCCAGGACGTTGATGTGGAGACGGAGACAAGTCTCCAGGCTTGATCAGAGACCATGGAAATTTCTTCCCAGTGCCACTGCTCCCCAGCCTCAGAGGCTTGGGTCCGTGGTCACGAGGACCCAGTCCTGAATGCCAAACCTGCGACCCTCTAGAAGGTAAGCACTGTTCAGCCACCACAGGAGAGATACCCTGGTCCTGGGAGACAGGGTGATCCTTTGATGCATTTGTAAATGGGACCCGGACCACTTGTCCAAGAGATCCCATTGAAAAGTCCTCACGTGGAATCTGCCGAAAGGGATGGCCTCGTATGAAGCCACCATCTTCCCCAGGACCCGCGTGCACTGATGCACTGAAACCTTCTTTGGTTTCAATAGGTTCCTGACCATGGTCATGAGTTCCTGAACCTTTTCGATCGGAAGAAAAACTTTTTTCTGGTCTGTGTCTAGGATCAGGCCCAGAAAGGTCAGACGCGTTGTAGGAACTAGCTGGGACTTCGGTATATTGAGAATCCAGTCGTGTAGCTGCAACGTCTTCATGGACAGAGACACGCTGTCCAGCAACTTCTCCCGAGATCTCGCCTTTATGAGGAGATCGTCCAAGTATGGGATAATTGTGACCCCCTGCCTGCGCAGGAGCACCATCATTTCCGCCATTAACTTGGTGAAAACCCTCGGGGCCGTGGAAAGCCCAAACGGCAACGTCTGAAATTGGTAGTGACAGTCCCGCACTGCAAATCTCAGGAACGCCTGATGGGGGGGGGAATATTGGAACATGAAGGTATGCATCCTTTATATCCAGGAACACCATCCAATCCCCACCCCTCCAGGCTGGCGATGACCGCCCGGAGTGATTCCATTTTGAACTTGAACCTTTTCAAGTACAATTTCAGAGATTTCAGGTTTAAAATGGGCCTGACCGAACCGTCCGGTTTCGGGACCACAACCAGGGTTGAATAATATCCCTCTCCCTGCTGGAGATGAGGAACTGTAACAATCACCTGTTGAACATACAATTTTTGTATTGCTGTCAACACTGACTCCCTCTCTGACGGGGAAGTTGGCAGAGCCGATTTGAAAAACCGGCGAGGAGGCAAGTCTTCAAATTCTAGCCTGTATCCCTGAGCAACAATCTCTACTGCCCAGGGATCCACCTGCGATTGAACCCAGACGTGGCTGAAAAACCGAAGACGAGCCCCCACCAGATCTGCCTCCCCCCGGGAAGCCCCAGCGTCATGCCGTGGATTTTGCAGGCGCAGGGGAGGACTTCTGCTCTTGGTAACTTCTTGTTTTTATTGGAATGAAAGGACTGCATTTGATAATGAGGTGCCTTCTTAGTATGCTGCGGGGGGACATAAGGTAAGAAATTCGACTTACCAGCCGTAGCCGTAGAGACAAGGTCCGAGAGGCCGTCTCCAAACAACTTCCCCTCCTTGTACGGCAAGGACTCCATGTGCCGCTTAGAATCGGCATCTCCCGTCCACTGCCAGGTCCACAGGAGTCGCCTAGCAGAAATAGACACAGCATTTATTCTGGAGCTTAATAAACAAATGTCTCTCTGTGCATCTCTCATATACAAGGCAGCATCTCTGATATGCTCTATGGTCATTTGAATGGCATCCCTATCTAAGGTGTCAATCTCCGCAGATAAGAAATCTGCCCATGCCACCACCGCACTACAAACCCAGGCCGACGCCATAGCCGGTCTAGCAATAGTATCGGAGTGAGTGTAAATGTGCTTCAAGGTAATTTCCTGCCTCCGATCAGCAGGCTCCTTGAGGGAAGGCGTATCCTGAGAAGGCAGTGCCACCTTTTTGGACAAGCGTGTCAGCGCCTTGTCCACTTTTGGTGAAGATTCCCAGCGTATCCTCTAATAGATATAAGTGATGTCACTGTGACGCTCCCAGAGCCCCTCACCTCCCCAGTCATGTCCCTGTATTATTACTATAGATAAAAGTGATGTCACAGTGACGCTCCCAGATCCCCTCACCTCCCCAGTCATGTTCCTGTATTTTTACTAGAGAAATAAGTGATGTCATTGTGACACTCCCAAATCCCCTCATGTCCCCAGTCATGTCCCTGTATTATTACTACAGATATAAGTGATGTCACTGTGATGCTCCCAGATCCCCTCACTTCCCCATCATGTCCCTGTATTATTACTATAGATATGTGATGTCACTGTAACTCTCCCAGATCCCCTCACCTCCCCAGTCATGCACCTGTATTATTTCTATAGATATAAGTGATGTCACTGTGACACCCCCAGATCCCCTCACCTCCCCAGTCATGTCTCTGTATTATTACTATAACTATGTGACATCACTGTGACGCTCCCAGATCCCCTCACCTCCCCAGTCATGCACCTGTATTATTTCTATAGATATAAGTGATGTCACTGTGACGCTCCCATATCCCCTCACCTTCCCAGTCATGTCCCTGTATTATTACTATAGATATAAGTGATTTCACTGTGACACTCCCAGATCACCTCACCTCCCCAGTCTTGACCCTATATTATTACTATAGCTATGTGACATTACTGTAACGCTCTCAGATCCCCTCACCTCCCCAGTCATGTCCCTGTATTATTACTATAGATATAAGTAACTGATGTCACTGTGATACTCCCATTTCCCCTTACTTCCCCAGTCATGTCCCTGTATTATTACTATAGATATAAGTAACGTCACTGTGATGCTCCCAGATCCCCTGACCGACCCAGTCATGTCCCTGTATTATTACTATTGATAGAAGTGATGTCACTGTGACACTCCCAGATTCACTCACCTCCCCAGTCATGTCCCTGTATTATTACTATAGATAAGTGATGTCACTGTGACCATCCCAGATCCCCTCATTTCCCCAGTCATGTCCACATATTATTACTATAGATATGTGATGTTACTGTGACGCTCCCAGATCTCCTCACCTCCCCAGTCATGTCCCTGTATTATTACTATAGATATAAGTGACGTCATTGTGACGCTCCCAGATCCCCTCACCTCTCCAGTCAGCAGGTAGATGATCTCCAGGGTGATATTTATTATCATCTCAGTCTTCTTACTCCTGTCTGTATCCATCCTCAGTTAATCAGTGAGAATACAGAATATGTATAATAAAGACAAAGGTTCCTCACAGATGTAGTGTCTAGGAATAAATATAAGACAAATCACAGAGAACACAAGTAATAGATATGTAAGAATGAGCCCCATAAGGCTCCTTAGAGGCCGTCACATAACGCTGAACTGCATAATGTTACACCAATAGTAAAAGAAAAAAGAAGAGGGTAATAATACAGGGACAGGGCACCAGAATGGAGGAAACAAGGGGCAAACAATACAGAATTCCATCAGTCTCGGGTAATATGTGACTCTGCACAAATGATGAAATCACATATCACCGCAACAATAATAATAATAATAAAAACAGGACACCGCAGGCTGCTCCTCCAGTATAATAATAACAGGACACCACAGGCTGCTCCCTCTGTATAATAATAATAATAATAATAATAACAATAACAACAACAACATGACAACACAGGCTGCTCCTCCAGTATAATAATAATAACAATAAAAGGACACCACAGGCAGCTCCCCCTGAATAATAATAATAATAATAATAATAATCATCATCAACAACGACACCACAGGCTGCTCCTCCAGTATAATAATAACAGGACACCACAGGCTACTCCCCCTGTACAATAACAACAGGACACCACAGCCAGCTCTCCCTGTATAATAATAATAATAATAATAACAATAACAACAACAACAACAGGACACCACAGGCTGCTCTTCCTGTAGAACAACAACAGGACACCACGAGCTGCTCCTCCTGTATAATAATAATAATAATAATAATAATAGTAAACAACAACACACCACATGCTGCTCCCACTGTACAATAATAATAATAATAACAACAGGACACCACAGGCTGCTCCTCCTGTATAATAATAACAGGGCACCACATGCTGCTCCTCCTGTATAATAATAACAACAGGACACCACAGGCTGCTCCTCCTGTACAATAACAGGACACCACAGGCTGCTCTTCCTGTATAATAATAACGGGATACCACAAGCTGCTCCTCCTGTATAATAACAGGACACCACAGGCTGCTCCTCCTGTATAATAATATTAATAACAACAACAACTGGACACCACAGGACGCTCCTCCTGTTTAATAATATCAGGATAATACAGGCTGCTCCTCCTGTTTAGCAATAATAATAATAATTGAACACCACAGGCTGCTCCCCCGGTATAATAATAATAATAACAACAACAGGACACCATAGGCTGCTCCTCCTGTATAATAATAACAGGACACCAGAGGCTGCTCCTCCTGTATAATAATAACAGGACACCACAGGCTGCTCCCTCTGGGTAATAATTAATAATAACAGGACACCACAGGCTGTTCCTCCTGGATAATAATAATAATAATAATAATAATAACAGGACACCACAGGCTGCTCCTGCTGTACAGTACAGTACCTCTTGGTGCAAGACTGGACTTTCTACATTCGGAAGTTGTAGCACCGGATATTAAAGTTTTTCCTGTGGGTGAAACGCACTGAACTCAGATACCGGAAGTAGGGTGGAACGCAGAGGCTGTAAGGTTTTGGAATGCAGATACCGGAAGTAGGGTGGAACGCACAGGTTGTAAGGTGATGGACCGCAGATACTAGAAGTAGGTTGGAACGCACAGGCTGTAAGGCGATTAAACACATTTACCGGAAGTAGGGTGGAACGTACTGACTGTAAGGTGATGGAACGCAGATTCCGGAAGTAGTCTGGAACGCACAGGCTGTTAGGTGATGGAACGCAGATACCGGAAGTAGGGTGGATTTTGGTCACATTAATCCCTAGTAGTGGGCCAGTTTTATATCAGAGTAACTATAACCAACATTAATGTAACACTGGCGCTGGGGACGCTGCAGAATTAAATTAACATATTTAATCAACAGTAAATGACAAGTTGCCAGTGTATAGGTATAATACATGTAGTCCTGACATCTGATGTGATACAAATATTCCCACTTTTAAATTAAATATGTAACAGTTTTCCCGGAGCTGGAGATAGGCAGTGGCCGCAGGTAACTACTGTGTATAGTACGCCTATCATAGACTAAATACTGCGCTATAATCATAAATCCCACAGGGAGGGACTATAAGATTAATAGCAACAACAACAAAAAAACCTCTGTATATGGGTCACTGGTATGGTCCCTGCATTGTATATGGGTCACTGGGATTGCCCCTGGTATTGTATATGGGGGGTCATTCCGAGTTGATCGCTCGCTGCCGATTTTCGCAGCGCAGCGGTCAGGTGAAAAAACTGCATGTCTGCGCATGTGTATGCCCCGCAATGCGCACGGGCAACGTACGGGTACAAAGCTCTTTGTGGTTGTGCTCAGGTTCTAGCGAAGTTTTCCTTCTACGGCCACAAGAAGATTGACAGGAATGGGGCGTTACTGGGTGTCAATTGACCAGTTTCAGGGAGTGTTTGCAAAAACGCAGGCATGTCTGAAAAAACGCAGGCGTGGCTGGGCGTTCGCTGGGACAGGAATAGGCTGAAGTGATCACAAGCGCTGAGTAGGTTCAGAGCTACTGCACAAACTGTTTTTGCAGAGCTCGGCTGCACAAGTGTTCGCACTTCTGCTAAGCTAAAATACACTCCCCAGTGGGCGGCGGCATAGCGTTTGCACGGCTGCTAAAGCTAGCTAGCGAGTGATAATCCCGGAATGACCCCCATGGGTCACTAGAATTGTAGCTGTATTGTATATGGGTTACTAAGATGGTTCCTGGTATTGTATATGGATCACTAGGATGGTCCCTGTATTGTATATGGGTCACTAGGATGGTCTCTGTATTGTATATGGGTCACTAGGATGGTCCCTGATATTGTAAATAGGCATACCCTCCAACATTTTACACACAAAAATCAGTACAAATTTAAAAAGGGGGCGTGGCCACAGGTAAATGGGGAGTTGTCACGCCCCTTTTCCTATACTTTCAATGGAAGTTTGGAGAGCCAAAAAATCGGTACAGACCAAAAAAAAGGTACTGTACCTGCTAAAAAGGTACAGTTGGAGGGTATGTATAGGTCACTAGGATGGTCCCTGTATTGGATATGGATAACTAGGATGGTCCCTGGTATTGTATATGGGTCACTAGGAGGGTCCCTGTATTGAATATGGGTAACTAGAATGGTGCCTGTATTGTATATGGGTCCCTGATAAAATTATAAATTATATATTAAAAATTATAAATGGGTCCCTGATAAAATATTGTATAAGGGTCATTAGGATGGTCCATGTATTGTATATGGGTACCTGTATTTTTTTTTATGGGTCACTAGGATGGTCCATGTATTGTATTTGGCTCATTAGGATGGTACCTGTATTGTACATTGGTCACTAGGATGGTCTCTGTATTGTATATGGGTTACTAGGATGGTCCCTGGATTGTATATGGGTCACTAGGATGGACCCTGGATTGTCTTTGGGTCACTAGGATGGTCCCTGTATTGTATATGGGTTACTAGGATGATCTCTGTATTGTATATGGGTCATTAGGATGGTTCCTGTTTTGTACATGGGTCACTAGGATGGTCCCTGTATTGTATATGGGTTACTAGGATGGTCTCTGTATTGTATATTGATTACTCGGATGGTCCCTGTATTATACATGGGTCACTTGGATGGTCCCTGGATTGTATATTGGTTACTTGGATGGTCCCTGGATTGTATATGGGTCACTAGGATGGTCCCTGTATTGTATATTGGTTACTTGGATGGTCCCTGGATTGTATATGGGTCACTAGGATGGTAACTGTATTGTATATTGGTTACTAGGATGGTCCCTGGATTGTATATGGATCACTAGGATGGACCCTGGATTGTCTTTGGGGGTCACTATTATGGTCCCTGGATTGTATATTGGTTCCTTGGATGGTCCCTGGATTGTATATGGGTCACTAGTATGGTCCCTGTATTGTATATTGCACAGGTTCTCAAACTCGGTCCTCAGGACCCCACACGGTGCATGTTTTGCAGGTCTCCTCACAGAATCGCAAGTTAAATAATTAGCTCCACCTGTGGACCTTTTACAATGTGCCAGTGAGTAATTAATAAACCTGTGCACCTGCTGGGTTACCTGCAAAACATGCACTGTGTGGGATCCTGAGGACCGAGTTTGAGAACCACTGGTATATTGGTTACTTGGATGGTCCATGGATTGTATATGGAGCACTAGGATGGTCCCTGCATTGTATATTAGTTAAAATAATTATTCCTGCATTGTGTATCCGTCACTAGAGTCGTGCGCATTTTGTAGGCATCACTAGAATGGTCGCTGCTTTCTCAGATTGGGCTGGTAGGTTTATTTGTTGCATACCTGCCTACTTCCAGAGGCCTGGGGAGGAGACTCTGCTGGGCACTCAGTTGGGCGGGGTCAGGCTCTGATGCAGTCAAGCCCCACCCCAATTTCTGCAAAATTCCAAGGTGCATCCGGGGTTCCTGCCCATCCAAGGTTCCAATCCATATGGGTCCATCTCTGTGTCCATCTTCTGTCCAGTCTTTTGTGTCCAGCACCCTCAACCGTTTGAGTGCCCAGTGCCTGCTCAGCACCCAGATATGATTCCAGAAGAGATCCAAGCAACCTTGCCTGGGGACATTGAGGATTATGGGGCTTTTACTGCTCATGCCATATGTGAGGATACAGCTATTTGAACCATTGTTCGCTAAGTATGCCCGGTTCCTTAGGTTCAGCAACACACGAGTAGGGAGGAAATAAATATATAAACAGACACTTTCTTGCACAGAAAACACAATAGTTTAATACAGTAATGTAAATAATCATTACATATTGTAACCCATTGAATAACATGCCAGGTAATTACCAGTCCCCTTAACAGCCCCTGCAGAGTCCCAACCATCAGTGATAATTACTGTAAGTATGTCCACGCTCACGTAGGGGTATAGTACTGATGGCACTGTGTACAGCTGCTTAAGATCATCTTGCTTGCTGTCTCCTGATATTTACTGGGTCCAATTCCTGGGTAAAGCAGCTTTACCAACTCCTTTGGTTGCTCAAGTTCTTCCCAGACAGGTTTTCCCCAGATTTCTCTAGAACCTCTCACCTCCAATCTCACACACAGAATGAATCACTGTTTTCCCCTCCTCCTACCCCATTTGTCTTGGATATGTGTAGCATGCCCATTGGTTGGGAGCAGTGGTGGCTCCAGAGGTGGGGCTGCAGCGTAGTCCAAAGTTCAAATAGGGGAGCCGCACCAACTGCCAGTGAGTCAGTTGGAATGACAGTTGGTGGCAGTTGGTGTGGCTCCCCTATTTGAATTTTGGACTGTGCTGCATCCCCACCTCTAGAGCCACCACTGGCTGAGAGTGATGTCATTGATGTCAGACAGGGGGATCAGCCTTTTACAATGTGGCTGGGGATTGCTTATGTATACTTTTCTGGAAGAATTTGTTGTCCCGCCCTGGTGTCTGCTGGGAACCTGTCTGACCACCGGGCTCTGGCTAAATTCCACTAAACTAAACAAAAGAAACACACTATGGGTAAAACATGAAAACATGATGCTTCTGATAAAGCTGGATGTCCTGTAACCAGCGAAACGCGTAGAGCGTGATACTGAGAGCCGGTAGGCCACAATTGAGAACCGATACCACACCAGATAACTTGGACTCCTGCCATCTACTATATCTCTGGCATCTATTGGACATTCGCTCCACCATTTGGATCAACAGCAAAGTACTTTTCATTTGGATTCCCCTCTGGCCACAAATGGATAATCCCTAAGGCTGAGAGTACATCAAGGGACAATCCTAATTGAGATCTGGTAATATCCATTGCTTATATGCTGACTGCTATTCTTTGGAGGAGGTCCCAGCCAATTAAGGACTTATTTATATGAGCCATTATAGTGGATCAGCTGAGAATTTAGTATTTCAATTTGATGACACTGGCTATTTTACTAAGTTTTTTTTATTGTGTATACCCCTTTTTAATATTTTTTTGAATGTGTATTGATTAATAAATTGTTTATTATTCATTTATAACAAACCGTCCATACTATTTGAATTTTTACAGCCAGCGCTGGTTTCTATATTGTTTTTGAACTAGGAAACAGATTGGAGTGTCTGGTAGGTTGCAGTCTACATTCATGTGCTGAACTGTCACACCGGGTCCTTCCGGGTCTCCAGTGTCAGGTCTCTAGAACCTTTCCACCATCCACTGTCCCTTGTGGGGATCTCCATTGCCAGCAAAAAGATTGCAACCAGCAGCCTACGCATTGGTTCCTTCCAGCTCCAGTCTACGGTTACTACTGGGAAGGCTGCAAGGAGGAAATAGAGAGCATCTGAGGGTCTCTGTTGGGCTTCCTTGGCAGCATTAGGATACCCTGATGTCTCCGTTATCCATTCACTAAGACATTTGTTAGAGCATCTAGAACCCGCTCCTTGGAGAGGTGGTACTGTCACAACTCATACACGTTCTTTTCCCTGTCTGTGGTGTCATTCTGCCTGAGGTCTGTCTAGGATTCTCCACCCTGGCTAGTCTGTGATCTTATAGCCCTGATTACCGAATTGTGATTACACCTGGGGACTGGCATTTTGTGTGTGCTCTGTGCAGTGACCAGTGCCAGCTCATCAATTCAACTCTGCCTCAGTGACTGCACTCTGGGCCACGTTTCTAGCAAGTATTCCCTCTGCTTTTCTACAGGCTCTATGTCCCGTCCCCCTGCAACCTGCTTCCCTTGTGCCTTCTCCTAGTAAATAGTCTGGGACACTAATCTGCTTCCCCAGAGTTCAGTTTACCAATCATCTGGAACTTGTTCATTTATCACATCTATCAGCTATCCGGGACTCTGTTAATATACTGTATATATCTGCCATTTAGGACTTTGTTCATTTACCGGCTTGATAATCTGCACCTACCAGTACAATCCGGTACCTTTATAATAAGCAATATTGCTATCTATAATGTTTGCCAAGTGCATTCCAGATCACCTGCACTTCAAGTCCTTTGCCTCCAATCACCTGCTCTCACCTGTGTATTCGCTATACCACGTTCCTAGTATACCTGCACTTATCAGTAGAGTCTGGATATTACAGTAATACCAAAAGTTTGGGAACCACTGATCTAGGGGATATACATATGCACCATGATAACTAATCTAAACCATTGGAAAAACCTGAGTGGGATGTATGTCAGGTTAGTTTCTAGATAACCTATCCTGTGTTCTTAGCCAGTGGATATTTCCGATAGACCACAAAGGGCCTACTTCTGGGACAGACACATCTAATGTTTCTCTGTGTCCACTAAATGGGCATTTCTAGGTGGCAACAATGCAAGCACACATAAGAAAACTGTTTAGTAGGCATGTCGTGGGTGTATAGCCAGAATTACTCACTATTTGTGCATATATATTGTGGATACCAAATCCAGACAGGTCTCCTGCACTTGGTACATAGTAGGTGTGAGAGCCCATGATAGTAATGACAGTGGGGGCACTGCATTTACATGATAGCGTAGGATTCAGAATACAGCCATGTAGTCGCTAGAGCATACTGTTCAAAGCAGGCTTCCGGAGTTGTGTTTGCTTTATGTGTGGCTTTGGATTCCCCCAGTGAGGCTGATCCTATTAGGCTTGAGCAAGTGCAGGGGCATGCCACACTTGTGGTACTGCCAGACCCCCATAGGGCTACAAGCAAAAATGTGTCTGGCACTAGAAGAGGCTGCGGGGGGAGCGAGTTTGAGGGTGATTGCCAGCACTTACTTCTGGTTGCATTGGTAACTCACACACCCCTGTGAGCTGCTTGCACCTAAATGAATCCTCCCATTGTGTTGCAAATACGGAACAACTTTAAAGGAAGGTGACCAAATTGAACAATATCAGCTATTAATCATTTATCTGGCAGATATTTTTGACAGAATTTTATTAGAAATAGTCATTGTTTAATGAAGGAAATAGGTTAAGAACACAACGTGTGGGAAACACTACAGAACTTAGAACCTGGGTTAGTATTGATTCTAAGACTTCTAGAACAATGTCTGTATAGAGATGGACAAGCCCCAACTATAATGTTACAGTATCTACCTTTCTGCAGTGTGAAGTGCCATTTCTAGTCAGATGACCTCCAGGTGTCCGGGATGAGCCCACCATAAGAAAATAGACTCTGTTGTGTTACCTGCTTGAAATTTTTGGCAGAAGAAAGTAGATCCTAGGGAGGCATTTCTAACCTCGCTCCCCAAGGCACACTATCAGTAAGTTATAGTGATATCCATTGCTGAGCACAGGGGACTTTATCAGTACATTAGTTATTTTGATATAATTATCTGTGCTGAAGCCTGGATATCACTAACATCTGCACTCTTAGTGTGCCTTGAGGACCGAGGTTGGAAAAGCCTGTCCTAGGGTGTCCAGATTGGAAGAATCCCCACAACAGGCTTCTACTGGGACCAATATCTATATCCTGGCTCAGGGTAGTTGGTGCGTACAGTTACTGTTTCAGTTCCTGGCTCTGGACGTTTGATACATACAGTCACTGTGCTAGTTCCTGGCTCTCGGAAGTTGGTGGCGCAGTCCCAAATCAAATTATTTATGGTCAATGTTAGGCAAAACCAGTGCAGGCAGCTGCCAATCATTAAATGCATGGACAAACAAAAGTACAACCGTGTCGACCACCTCATAACTGAACTGAAGGATGGCAGATAAAAATATTTTACTTAATTTAATAATGTTTGTTGATTATCTTAATAAGAAACATCTAGGCTGGGGGGGGCCTTGAAAAAAGCTGAGATTCTAGGTCATCGTGATTCGAGAAATTTGGTAGCCACTGGCTTGGTCTATACATGGGTATACCTCCTAAAACTGATACATGCAGAACCAGGACAAATAAGTCCAACTCTTGATCCATACAAACCCAGCCCAGATCCTGTTCTTTCTAAATTGGGGCAGCTGGAAGGTATACTGTACACATGCTAAACCAAAACTCACTTAAAACACCTCAACAGGAATCTAATTTTCATATGAAGGAGCAATACCAGGATGGGCCCACTTAGCTCCTCCCATGAGAAACACAGTTTATCACCCCTGAAGAAATATCTTTACCTACCCAATAACGTACCTGCATAACTAAATGTGTTTGCCCCCCCTCCATGGGCTCACAATTTTGCATCTTTGTAAATGACTTCCAGTAAAAGGTTATATAAGTCATTTTAAAAACGATCTAAAAGTATAACAAAGGACAATATAACAATATTCCAGTTCTTCGCTGCGGTGCGAACGGGTCAGAACTGCGCATGCGCAGCGTACACATTGCGCACATGTGTCATTGCCAGGCAACTACAGTCACCGGGCAACGACGCTCACAACTAAAAAAGAAGACGCAGCGCCTAACGCAGGAAGATTGTCAGCGGAGAGGTGGTCCGGGGCGGATACTCACCGTTAGATGCCATTTTCGGGGAGTGGTCTTCCAAACGCATGCATGTCCAGGCAAACGGAGGGCGGATGTCTGACGTCAAAGCCAGGAGGAACGTCGCTGGAACAGTCGCGCATGGTAAGTAGATCCAGCCTTACTCCTAGGTTGCGGGAAACTTTTTTAGCTTAGCAGGGCTGCACAAGCGAATGCAGCCGTACTAAGCTAAAATACACTCCCCCATAGGCGTGGATAAGTTGATCGCACCAGCAACAAAAAGTTGCTGGCTGCGATCAACTCGGAATGACCCCCCCTATATCTCCAGTCCTTTGCTGAGATTATATGATCATGAGCCAAAACATTATCACCACTCCCATATAAAGTCAGTGAAGCCAGCTATCTCCCTAATGTCAAGGTCAGGAATAAATTAGACGGTAGGCTGACCTTAGTAATAGTAGGTGACGTGTTGGGTGCAGAAGACATGGGCAGTTGTGAAGGCCTGAGTTACTTTAATATGGGCCAAATCGTTATGACCTGAAAGGGTCAAAGCAATCTCAAATGGCAAGTCATGTGAGGTGCTCAAGGTCAGCCATGGTGAGTTCCTACCGCCAGAGCTCTGAAGAGAGGGAAAACCGCAAATGAGGTGTAGGGCAGCCAAGAGTCATCGATGTGAGAGGTGCAAAGGAGATCCTATCTGGCATGGACGAACAGAATGGCTACTGTAGCACAAATCACGGAACATTTCACAGTGATGGGATTAATTTGTCACAATACAGAATGCATCAATCCCTGATGCGTATGGGGCTGGGTAACCACAGGCCAGTTACAGTGCCGTTGATAGCCCATGTCCACCACTGACAGCACCTATAATGGTCATATGAGCATCGGAACTGGACCAAGCACATCTGGTCTGATGCCTCATGTTATCTGTTGTATCATGTGGACGGTTGGTGCATCATTTATCTACAGAAGAGACTGAGCAAGGATGCGTTGTGGGAAGAAAACAAGCTGGAATTGAGTGAGACCCTTTGGGCAATATTCTGCTGGGAAACCCTGCGTCCAGCCATTCATCATCCATCTACCTAAACATTGCTATGGACCAGGTACATCCTTTCATAGCAAAGATAATCTCAGATGAGAATGTCTTTGCCATGAAAGCTATTACACAGATGATTCCCCCTGTATAATAAAAAGACACCACAGGCTACTCCCACTGTAGTATATGTGCTGGCTGACACAATAATGTGTTTATTCCATCTATTGGTCACCAATAAGCTGTTATAGTACATTTCTGGGTGGAACACATGGACTGGAAGTGGTGCACAGAGGGGAGTCGGGTGTGTCTTCAGCTGGGTGACAGAGGAGCACTGAGGTAAGTAGTAACGGCCTCCTGCTGTCCTGCCTGTAGCCATGGTGCTCCCCACCCCACTATTACGTAACCCTCACATCATCCAATGGCGCCTTCCTAACCTGAGCCGGACGGTGCTCTGCTCATGTGATCTGTGACCGGGGAACCAGGGCCTATCACTAGCCGGAAGGTGCTCTGCTCATGTGATCTGTGACCGGGGAACCAGGGCCTATCACTAGCCGGACGGTGCTCTGCTCATATGATCTGTGACCGGGGAACCAGGGCCTATCACTTGCCGGACGGTGCTCTGCTCATGTGATCTGTGACCAAGGAACCAGGGCCTATCACTAGCCGGACGGTGCTCTGCTCATGTGATCTGTGACCGGGGAACCAGGGCCTATCACTGCTGGGCACAGGATGAGGCTGGTGACATACAGGGAGGGGAACATGGCTCCAGGGGGCACAGTCTGTGTGGCCTTTCCGCTTCGCTCCTCAGCATCGGGACCAGGGTCAGGCTGGGGCTACCAAGGGACCCATATCTGGGGTAGGGCACAGTGAGTACTTGGTGCTAAGAGGCTCAATACCTAAAAAAGATATATGTACAGAATCCGGCACTATTGCTGTAGTGAACACGCCTGCTGCTATGTCCAAAAGGCATGGGTTCACAGCCTGAACAACAACATACAAAAAAATAAGAATTTACTCACCGGTAATTCTATTTCTCGTAGTCCGTAGTGGATGCTGGGAACTCCGTAAGGACCATGGGGAATAGACGGGCTCCGCAGGAGACTGGGCACACTAAAAGAAAGATTGGGTACTATCTGGTGTGCACTGGCTCCTCCCTCTATGCCCCTCCTCCAGACCTCAGTTAAGGAAACTGTGCCCGGAAGAGCTGACATTACAAGGAAAGGATTTGGAATCCCGGGTAAGACTGAGCCTCATTCAACAGATGGCTCATAACAATAACCCTTTAGTTAAGCAATAACTATATACATGTATTGCAGATAGTCCGCACTTGGGACGGGCGCCCAGCATCCACTACGGACTACGAGAAATAGAATTACCGGTGAGTAAATTCTTATTTTCTCTGACGTCCTAGTGGATGCTGGGAACTCCGTAAGGACCATGGGGATTATACCAAAGCTCCCAAACGGGCGGGAGAGTGCGGATGACTCTGCAGCACCGAATGAGCAAACTCAAGGTCCTCCTCAGCCAGGGTATCAAACTTGTAGAATTTTGCAAACGTGTTTGAACCCGACCAAGTAGCAGCTCGGCAAAGCTGTAATGCCGAGACCCCTCGGGCAGCCGCCCAAGAAGAGCCCACCTTCCTTGTGGAATGTGCTTCTACTGATTTCGGATGCGGCAATCCAGCCACAGAATGAGCCTGCTGAATCTTGCTACAGATCCAGCAAGCAATAGTCCGCTCCGTTCTGGAAACATAAATTTTCAAAGCTCGGACTACGTCCAGCAACTTGGAATCCTCCAAGTCCCTAGTAGCCGCAGGCACCACAATAGGTTGGTTCAAATGAAACGATGATACCACCTTAGGGAGAAATTGGGGACGAGTCCTCAATTCTGCCCTTTCCATATGGAAGATCAGATAGGGGCTTTTACATGACAAAGCCGCCAATTCTGACACACGCCTAGCCCAAGCTAAGGCCAAAAGCATGACCACTTTCCACGTGAGATATTTTAGCTCCACGGTCTTAAGTGGCTCAAACCAGTGGGATTTTAGGAATCCAACACAACGTTAAGATCCCAAGGTGCCACTGGTGGCACAAAAGGAGGCTGAATATGCAGCACCCCTGTAACAACGTCTGAACCTCAGGCAGTGAAGCCAGTTCTTTTTGAGAGAAAAGGGGATAGGGCCGAAATCTTGACCTTTGTGGATCCTAATTTTAGGCCCATAGTCACTCCTGACTGTAGGAAGTGCAGGAATCGATCCCGCTGGAATGCCTCTGTAGGGACTTCCCGGCCACACACCAAGCAACCTATTTTCGCCATATACAGTGAAAATGTCTTGCTCTCACGCCTTTCGTAGCCTTTATCAGCGTAGGAATAACTGCATCCGGAATGCCCTTTTCCGCTAGGATCCGCGTTCAACCGCCATGCCGTCAAACGCAGCCGCGGTAAGTCTTGGAACAGACAGGGCCCCTGTTGCAACATGTCCTGTCTGAGAGGCAGAGGCCATGGGTCCTCTGAGAGCATTTCTTGCAGTTCCGGGTACCGAGTCCTTCTTGGCCAATCCGGAGCAAAGAATATTGTTCACACTCCCCCTTTTATTACAATTCTCAGCCCTTGGGTCTGAGAGGAAGAGGAGGGAATACATAGACCGACTGGAACACCCACGGTGTCACCAGTGCGACCACAGCTATCGCCTGAGAGTCCCTTGACCCGGCGTAAAACCTTTTTTTTTTTTAAATCTTTTTATTGAGGTGGGACGCCATCTAGTCCACCTGAGGCAGTTCCCATCAATTTGCAAAACTGCGTGAAGACATCCTGATGAAGTCACCACTTTCCCGGGTGGAGGTCGTGCCTGCTGAGGAAGTCTGCTTCCCAGTTGTCCACTCCCGGAATGAACACTGCTGACAGTGCACTTACTTGATTCTCCGCCCAGCGAAGAATTCTGGTGGCTTCTACCCTCGCCACCCTGCTCCTTGTGCTGCCTTGGCGGTTTACATGAGCCCATGCGGTCTGACTAGATCAGAACCAGTTGGTCGCGAAGCAGGAACTCCGCTTGACTTAGGGCGTTGTATATGGCCCTTAGTTCCAGGATATTGATGTGAAGGCAAGTCTGTTGACTTGACCACAAACCTTGGAATTTTCTTCCCTGTGTAACTGCCCCCCACCCTCGGAGGCTTGCATCCGTGGTCACCAGAACCCAGTCCTGAATGCCGAATCTGCGGCCTTCGAGAAGGTGAGCACTTAGCAGCCACCACAAAAGAGACACCCTGGCCCTGGGGGATAGGGTGATTAACCGATGCATCTGAAGATGTGATCCGGACCACTTGTCCAGTAAGTTCCATTGTCCTTGCATGGAACCAGCCGAAGGGGATGGCCTCGTATGATGCCACCAATCTTCCCAGGACTCAAGTGCAGTGATGCACTGACACCTGTTTTGGTTTTCAATAGATTCCTGACCAGTGTCGTGAGCTCCTGAGCTCTCTCTATCGGGAGATAAACCCTTTTCTGGTCTGTGTCTAGGATCATGCCTAGGTGAGGCAGATGAGCTGTAGGAACCAACTGCAACTTCGGAATATATAGAACCCAATCGTGTTGCCGTTTCACTTTCAGAGAAAGTGATACACTGTCCAGCAACTGCTCTCTTGATCTCGCTTTTATGAGGAGATCATCCAAGTATGTATTAATAGTGACACCTTGCTTCCGCAGGAGCACCATCATATCCGCCATTACCTTGGTGAAATTGGTCATGACAATCCCGTACCGCAATTCTGAGGTACGCCTGATGAGGTGGATAAATGGGGACATGAAGGTATGCATCCCTTATGTCCCGATTCACGATAAAGTCTCCCCCTTTTCAGGCTTGCAATGACCGCTCTTAGCGATTCCATCTTGAACTTGAACCTTTTCAGGTATATGTTCAGGAATTTTAATTCAATATGGGTCTAACCGAACCGTCTGGTTTCGGGATTACAACATGGTCGAATAAGAACACCCTCTTGTTGAAGGAGGGGACCCTTGACCACCACCTGTTGAAGATACAATTTGCGAATCGCAGTTAACACTGGCTCCCTCTCTTGGGGGGAAGCCCACCGGGCCATCGGCGAGGGGGCATCTTCTCGCAGTCCAGCCTGTATCCTTGCGACACAATTTCTATTGCCCAGGGATCTAACAGGGAGTGAACCCACTTGTGGCTGAACTTACGAAGGCGTGTCCCCACCGGGCCTAGCTCCGCCTGTGGAGCCCCAGCGACATGCGGTGGATTTTTGTAGAGGCCGGGGAGGACTTCTGTTCTTGGGGACTAGCTGTGTTGTACAGCTTCTTTCCTCTGCCCCCGGTTCTGACAAGAAAGGACGCACCTCAGACTTTCTTGTTTCTTTTTTCGAAAAGCTGCATTTAATAATGTCGTGCTTTCCTAGGTTGTGCAGGAATATAGGGCAAACTAGCAGAATTACCCACTATAGCTGGGGAGACCAGGCCCGAGAACCTTTCTCCACACAATCCTCAGCCTTCCATATGCCTCTTAAGTCGGCATCATCTGTCCACTGTATATTCTACAGGACACGTCAAGCAGAAATCGACATAGCTTTGACTCTAGGACCCAGTATACTCATGTCCCTTTGGGCATGCTTTATAAATATATATCTATCACTTAAGACAGCATCTTAATATATTTATATGCATACTAGGGTCTCAATCTCTGCTGATAAGGTACCTGTCCACGCTGCCACAGCGCTATAAACCCATGCCGACCCAATCGCCAGTCTGGGTAGTATACTAGAATGTGCACACTATCTGCAGGATCCCTGAGAATAGCTAGTGCAAACAGGACACCCAAGGGGAAGATTCTCAACACATCCTGGCCCTAGTGGGGAAAGGATACAGCCTAAGAAATCTTTTGTGGGAAGCTGCCGTCTCTTGTCTGGAGATTCTCGCTCTTTTTCCTCATGAGAGGAGGGAAATTTACCTCAGCATTCTTACCCTTAACATGTGTACTCTCGTGTCAGGGACAGATGAGTCATCAGTGATATGCAAATCATCTTTTATTCCAATAATCATATATTGAATATTTTTTTAGCCCTCTTGGCTGTAACTTTGCATTATCGTAGTCGACAGTGGAGTTAAACTCCGTGTCGATACCAGTGTTTGTTATTTTGGATAGTGAGCATAGAGAGACTCTGAAGGTCTCTGTGACATAGGGACAGACCAGGGTAGATTTCCTTTCTGTTCCCTAACCTTTTGTGCAATAATTTTACCTCAGCACTTACACATATCCAAACAGGTGTCAGCGTTGTCGACGGAAACACCCTCCCACACACATATACGCTCTATCACCTCCTTAGAGGAGCCTTTTACCTCAGACATGTCGACACACGCGTACCAACACCACACACACAGGGGATGCTCTATTTGAAGACAGTTCCCCCACCAGGCCCTTTGGAGAGACAGAGAGAGAGTATGCCAGCACACACCCCAGCGCTATATAACCCAGGGATTACACTACAACTCAGTGTTTACCCAGTAACTGCTGTATATACAAATTCGTGGGCTTCTGTCCTTTTATGTACTTTAATGGCGGGGTTTTTTACACATATACAGTGCTAGACTGTATTATGTGTGTTTTTATTGCCAAAAGGTAATCTAATTACTGCCCAGGGCGCCCCCCCCCCCCCAGCGCCCTGCACCCACCAGTGACCGGAGTGTGTGGTGTGCTGTGGGAGCAATGGCGCACAGCTGCAGTGCTGTGCGTTACCTTAATGAAGACAGGAGTCTTCAGCCGCCGTTTTCGTTGTGTCTTCTGGCTCTGCAAGGGGGACGGCAGCGCGGCTCCGGGAACGGACGATCGAGGTCGGGCCCTGTGTTCGATCCCTCTGGAGCTAATGGTGTCCAGTAGCCTTAGAAGCACAAGCTAGCTGCAAGCAGGTAGGTTTGCTTCTCTCCCCTCAGTCCCTCGTAGCAGTGAGTCTGTTGCCAGCAGATCTCACTGAAAATAAAAAACCTAACAAATACTTTCTTTTCTAGCAAGCTCAGGAGAGCCCACTAGGTGCATCCAGCTCTGGCCGGGCACAGATTCTAACTGAGGTCTGGAGGAGGGGCATAGAGGGAGGAGCCAGTGCACACCAGATAGGACCTAATCTTTCTTTTAGTGTGCCCAGTCTCCTGCGGAGCCCGTCTATTCCCCATGGTCCTTACGGAGTTCCCAGCATCCACTAGGACGTCAGAGAAATACAAGGACAGCGCTGGCACATTCACATTTAAATAATGTTTTTAATAACCCATATAAAACATTCAGGTACACAATATTTCTCATTAGATATAATTAAAATATATACTTCATATCATTCATACCATATTGCTATCTTGTTTTGCCAGCCAGAGAATATTGCACAATCCTAATTATATAGAAAAGCATGCAGCTAAACACTTAACCTAAGCAATCTCATACAACCCTATTGTCACAATTGTAACCTTTTTTAGCAGCCCGTTACAATAGTAGCTGATGTTTGGAATTTAGTGCCTGTATAGCTATTTAACAAGCCTCCTTTTTTCCTTTCCTTTCAGTTAACTGCACAATTTATAAAGCAGTCTCTGCACAGAGTTTCCCCGTATACTATAAACTGGTATTGGATGTTATTTCCAGCTTTATAATTATTCAAAGTCCCCGCTCATCAGAGCCATAGGATTGGTCAACTACGTGTTAATTTACGGCTTTGCATGTGCTTAAATACCTCTCCCGGCTATCGCTTCAAAAAATAGCCTTATCCAGAGTCCACCGTGTGATGGATAGTAGGTGAGATGTCCAATCCTTTGCATATAAGGTAGCTGTCTCTGGCCGGCCGGCACGTACTTGGTATATCCAATACTCCTTGCAGTAGTTATGACAGACGCGTTTCTCCGCTTAAAGTTTCGTCAGCGGCTTCATCAGTGTCTATAGTTATACTGCAGATACTCAGGGCTTTTTTATATCTTGCGCCGCTCGATTCGCGCATGCGTATACATTGTTGCGGTTCATGACTCGTTTTGACTACATTCCCACACTCTCGTTTACGGGATTCTATGCGTTCCATACCAGTGTAGCTCATCTAATTTATGCAACTATTTAAGCTGCATCCTCCCACTACAACATATATATTTTCTGGCTTCAACGACCATTATTTATGTATCAAATAAAAATATACATGTATAAACAAATATACTTTTATATGTAGCAAGAAGATATATGACATTAAAACAATAAGCTGCTGCACACGTACTACTACTCTAGACCATAGTAAGAGTGAATGAACATACATAAAAACAATATTAATATTAAAAATAAAAAATATAAAATATGAAGATAAAATTAAAAATACTAATAATAATAATAATAATAAAAAAGAATAAATAAATAAAAATAGAAATAGAGAGACAGATAAATCCATATTCACTAAGACACAATCCATCATTAATTGTTTAGTTGGTTCACTCTCCTTTCACCTATAGACTATATATATATGGTATAATGTCAATAGACATATAGTCTTAACCACACCCAGGGCCGTTTCTAGACAATTTGGCTCCCAGTGCGAGATTTAAAAATGCGCCCCCCCTCCCCCCCCTATTGCTATAAAAAAAAATTGCGTGCCCCCCCCCATATAGCCAGAAAAAGCGCGCTCCCGACAAGGCTGTGTGGCCTGATTAAAATGGGCGTGGTCTCATTTCAGTGGGCGTGGCCTCGTCTGATATCACACCCACCACAGGGGGAAAAAATAAAAAAGTCCCCTTTTTACAGATTACACCAGGCAAGTGTCCCCATATTACACAGCGCGGCAGGCAGGTGTCCCCATTTACAAAGTGCGGCAGGCAGGTGTCCCCATTTTACAAAGTGCGGCAGGCAGGTGTCCCCATTTTATACAGTGCGGCAGGTATTGTTAGGCGCCGAGGGTCCGCTCGTCAGTGCGGCCGGCGCCTAGCAACGGGGACGCCACTGTCGGATCGTGTTCCCCGTTGCTGGGTCTAAGTTTATATCATCACTGGTTTCCTGGCTGTGTAGCATGCAGCTGCACGGCATGTTGTAATTATCACTCATCTGTTTCCCTGGCCATGCAGCTTGTCAGCTGCATGGCATTTAATCCAATCAGCCTCCAAACAGCTGATTGGAAGACTCTCTGTTAAAAGCACTCCCAGGACTCCTCACAGACGCCGGTGATAGCTTCCTGTTTGCCTGATTCTGCTGCAGAGAGAGTTCCCAGTCCCGGTCTGTTCGTTTGTTCCTGTTCTCAGTGATCCAGTACTCGGAAGTTACCATCTGTTCCTGGAGTCTGACCGAGCACCTTTAACATCTGGTGGTGTTCGTGAGTCGCGGCGCAGCCGTGTGTTGCGGCTTGTTCGCTACTATTTATTATTGTGTTTATTTTGAGTTCTGGAGCTTTGCGGAGGATTCCGCTTCCACAAGATCCACTCTGGTGTCCGGCGGTGCCGGATAGGAGTGTCGGATCTGTGGATCCTTGGTTGTCCTTTTCCCTGGCGGCTAGTCCGCACATACCTTTTGATTTAGTTAAGTTAGCTTGTAACCCCTGGCTTGGTTGCTTAGTCAGAGGGCCCCTTGTTATCTCCCTGTCTCGGACTTCCCCTTGTCTCCCATTAAGACCTGCGGGGGCATCGGGGTTGGGCAGACATAATCCGCCCTTCGAACGCGGCTGCCATGGGCTCAAGCAACCATAGTCTCGCAGGGGATTTCTGATAACACGGGCGAGACAACGGAGTTAGGGCGCCAGGGGTTACTAGGCTCTCCAGCTCCCACAACCTGTATTTCATTCCTGTACTCAGATCTCTGCCATAAGATCTTCTCCAGTCTGGAGTACAGGAATCGTAACATTATCACCGGCCAGACAAAAGAAAAAATTTCAACAGGAGTTAATTTTTTCACTTATCCAGTAGGGAGAATTTTGTCGGCCTCATGAATCCCACCGGTGTTGGGCCAAATCCTGGCCAGTTTTTGGTTAGTCAGATTCAGGAACTTACCCAGATGGTTCAGGATCTGTCCCTCCGGGTGAGCTCACAGGAAGATCTGTTACGGACTTCCCCGAGGGTCATCCCTGAACCAAAAATGCATCTGCCTGACCGTTTTTCTGGGGATAGAAAACAGTTTTTTAATTTTAAAGAGTCTTGTAAACTGTATTTTCGTTTAAGACCAGTTTCCTCAGGTACGGAGGCTCAGCGGGTTGGAATTATAATTTCTCTGCTTCAGGGGGATCCTCAGACCTGGGCTTTTGGTTTAAAGACAGACGATCCGGCCTTATCGTCTGTAGACGCTTTTTTGAAATCTTTAGGGCTATTGTATGACGACCCTGATAGAGAGGCATCCGCAGAAAGTCAGTTGCGTGCTCTAAGACAGGGTAGGAATCCTGCAGAGAATTATTGTACGGAGTTTCGCCGTTGGTCGAACGACTGTGGCTGGAATGATCCTGCCCTGCGCAGTCAGTTTCGCCTCGGCTTATCTGAATCTATAAAAGACAGCCTCCTTCAGTATCCCGCTCCTGAGAACCTTGATAAACTCATGGAGCTCTCTATTAAAATAGATCGTCGGCTCAGAGAGCGGAGGACTGAGAAAGGGGCATCTGTAGTTTCTTTTCCCTGTGTTTCTTCCGTTCCGATAGACATGGAGGAGCCTATGCAGATTGGTCTCTCCAAATTGTCTCCGGAAGAAAGAACCAGGAGGCAAAATTCTGGTCTGTGTTTGTACTGCGGAGGTAAGGGACATTTTGCCCGTAGTTGCCCAAACAAGTCGGGAAACTTCCTGACCAAGTGAATAGTGAGGGGGTTCACTTTGGTCTACAGCTCATCTCCTCAAATAATTCACTATTGGTTCCTGCTAAAGTTTCTTATGACAGCCTCTGTTCCTCGGTCTCTGCTTTTGTGGACAGTGGAGCTGCAGGAAACTTTATGGACTTAACATGGGCCAAGGCCTTAGGTATTCCTCAGTTAACCTTAAGTAGGTGTATCACCATGCATGGTTTAGATGGGAGTCCCTTATCCAATGGGGTTATTTCTCTATGTACACCTCCTGTTTTGCTCTCGGTGGGAGCTCTACATTCTGAAAAGATTGAGTTTTTTCTTACCCATTGTCCAGCAGTTCCTGTGGTTCTGGGTCACCCTTGGCTGGCCTTTCATAATCCCATCATTGATTGGCAGTCTGGGGAGATTCTACAATGGAGTACCATCTGTGATAAAGAATGTATTACACTTCCTATCCGAGTAGCTGCTGCCAGGTCCGCACATATTCCTGGAGAATACCAAGATTTTTTGGATGTGTTTTCCAAGGGCAATGCGGATATTTTGCCTCCCCATAGGCCTTATGATTGTACCATTGAGTTAATTCCTGGTGCCACGTTGCCTAAAGGAAGGTTATATGCATTGTCTGGTCCTGAAACTGTGGCCATGAATGAGTATGTGAAAGAAAGTCTTGAGAAAGGGTTTATCAGGCCATCTAAATCCCCTTTAAGTGCAGGTTTTTTCTTCGTAGAGAAGAAGGATGGTTCCCTCAGACCCTGCATTGACTTTCGAGCCCTGAATAAAATCTCAGTAAAGAATACTTACCCTCTGCCTCTGATCTCTGTCCTCTTTGATCAGCTACGTTCGGCTGTTATTTTTTCCAAGATTGACCTGAGAGGAGCATATAATCTCATTAGAATCAGATCGGGGGATGAGTGGAAAACGGCATTCAGTACTCAATCAGGTCACTATGAGTATCTGGTCATGCCTTTCGGCCTATCTAACGCTCCGGCAGTCTTTCAGGATCTCATTAATGATGTGCTCCGTGAGTTTCTGGGAAGATTCGTTGTGGTCTATTTAGACGACATTTTGATTTATTCTGACTCTATAGAAAAACATGTTACCCAGGTGCGTCAGGTACTTAAGAAATTACGTGAAAATCACTTGTATGCCAAACCGGAGAAGTGTGAATTTCACGTCACGGAGGTATCCTTTTTAGGGTACATTATTTCCCCTCGGGGATTCCGAATGGAACCTAAGAAGCTCCAAGCCATCCTGAGTTGGGCGCAACCCACCAACTTAAAAGCAATTCAGCGCTTTTTAGGGTTTGCGAACTACTACAGAAGGTTTATTCACTCTTTCTCTGACATAGTTGCTCCCATTGTGGCACTCACTAAGAAGGGAGCAGATCCTACCAATTGGTCATGTGAAGCTAAAGTATCTTTTCAGGCCTTGAAACAAGCCTTTGTCTCAGCCCCTGTCCTTAGACATCCCAACCCAGAATTGCCTTTCATCGTTGAGGTAGATGCCTCGGAGGTTGGTGTAGGGGCTATCCTTTCTCAGAAGGATCCAGATTCCCTTGAGTTACATCCTTGTGCCTTTATGTCCAGGAAATTCTCATCTGCTGAATGCAACTACGATGTTGGTAATCGGGAGTTGCTGGCTATTAAATGGGCTTTTGAGGAGTGGAGACATTGGCTTGAAGGAGCGACCCATACCATTTCTGTTTTGACAGATCACAAAAATCTTCAATACATTGAATCAGCTAAGCGACTGAATGCCCGACAGGCTCGTTGGGCTTTATTTTTCACTCGTTTCAAATTCATTATCACCTTCAGACCTGGTTCCAAGAATACCAAGGCAGATGCCCTCTCACGCAGTTTTCTTCCCGCTCAAGATAACAGTCCTGCTACTCTCATACTTCCGCCTTCAGTCATTCAGGCAGGTCTCACACAGGATGTTTTTTCTCAATTGAAGCTGCTTCAACATCAAGCTCCGGGAAATACTCCTGCTGGTCGTCTTTTTGTTCCTGAGTTTTTGAGAGCAACTGTTTTGGAGGAATTTCATGATAGCAAAGTTGCAGGGCATCTGGGAGTCGCTAAAACTTTTGAATTGGTATCCCGCTCAGTGTGGTGGCCTGGTCTTTCTAAAGACATTAAAGAGTTTGTTTTTTCGTGTCAGGTCTGTGCACAGCATAAAGTTCCCCGTTCTTTGCCTATTGGTCAACTTATGCCATTGAATGTTCCTCTTAGACCATGGTCGCATATCTCCATGGATTTTGTGGTGGATCTCCCTCTGTCAGCTGGATGCACAGTCATATGGGTGGTAGTGGACCGTTTTAGTAAGATGGCTCATTTTATTGGTCTTCCCCGATTGCCATCTGCCCAGGGATTGGCAGTCTTGTTCCTCCGTCATGTTTTCAGACTCCATGGGTTACCCACTGATATTGTTTCTGACAGGGGTCCACAATTCATTGCACAGTTTTGGAAGTCTTTTTGTGCTTCATTAAAAATGAAATTATCATTAACCTCCGGTTATCATCCACAATCAAATGGACAGACTGAGCGAGTGAACCAATCCTTAAAACAATATTTGCGTTTGTACTCGGCCAAACTCCAAAATGACTGGTCTGAGTTTCTTCCATTGGCAGAGTTTGCTTATAATAATGCCTGTCATTCCTCCACCAATGTGTCTCCATTTTTTGCAGTTTTTGGTTTCCACCCCAGAGCTAATTCATTTTTCCAACATTCCTCTGTCTCCTCTCTGGCCCTGACCTCTCATCTTAAACTTATTTGGAAAAAAGTGCACATAGCTCTCAGAAAAGCAGCTTTCAAGGAAAAAGATTTTTCGGACAGGTTCCGGCGGCCGTGCACTTTTAGAGTAGGAGACAGGGTGTGGCTGTCGACTCGCAATATCAAACTTCGACAAACCTCAGCCAGATTGGGTCCTAGATTTATTGGACCATTTCTCATTATCAAAAAAGTCAATCCAGTTGCTTTCCGGTTACAGCTACCAAAAACGTTACGAATCGGAAATACCTTCCATTGCTCTTTGCTCAAACCATATGTTTCATCTAGCAGATTTCCTCGTAAAAAACCTCAGGGGAGATCACCAGTTAATGTACAGGGTCAGCAGGAGTTCGTGGTTGAGAAGGTTCTCGATTCCAAGCTGTCCCGGGGTCGGCTTTATTTTTTGGTGCATTGGAAAGGTTATGGTCCTGAGGAAAGGTCATGGGTCCTAGATGAGGACCTTCATGCCCCAAGGCTCAAAAGGGCATTTTTTCAAGAATTTCCTCAGAAACCCGGATTTAGGGGTTCCTTGACCCCTCCTCAAGGGGGGGGTACTGTTAGGCGCCGAGGGTCCGCTCGTCAGTGCGGCCGGCGCCTAGCAACGGGGACGCCACTGTCGGATCGTGTTCCCCGTTGCTGGGTCTAAGTTTATATCATCACTGGTTTCCTGGCTGTGTAGCATGCAGCTGCACGGCATGTTGTAATTATCACTCATCTGTTTCCCTGGCCATGCAGCTTGTCAGCTGCATGGCATTTAATCCAATCAGCCTCCAAACAGCTGATTGGAAGACTCTCTGTTAAAAGCACTCCCAGGACTCCTCACAGACGCCGGTGATAGCTTCCTGTTTGCCTGATTCTGCTGCAGAGAGAGTTCCCAGTCCCGGTCTGTTCGTTTGTTCCTGTTCTCAGTGATCCAGTACTCGGAAGTTACCATCTGTTCCTGGAGTCTGACCGAGCACCTTTAACATCTGGTGGTGTTCGTGAGTCGCGGCGCAGCCGTGTGTTGCGGCTTGTCCGCTACTATTTATTATTGTGTTTATTTTGAGTTCTGGAGCTTTGCGGAGGATTCCGCTTCCACAAGATCCACTCTGGTGTCCGGCGGTGCCGGATAGGAGTGTCGGATCTGTGGATCCTTGGTTGTCCTTTTCCCTGGCGGCTAGTCCGCACATACCTTTTGATTTAGTTAAGTTAGCTTGTAACCCCTGGCTTGGTTGCTTAGTCAGAGGGCCCCTTGTTATCTCCCTGTCTCGGACTTCCCCTTGTCTCCCATTAAGACCTGCGGGGGCATCGGGGTTGGGCAGACATAATCCGCCCTTCGAACGCGGCTGCCATGGGCTCAAGCAACCATAGTCTCGCAGGGGATTTCTGATAACACGGGCGAGACAACGGAGTTAGGGCGCCAGGGGTTACTAGGCTCTCCAGCTCCCACAACCTGTATTTCATTCCTGTACTCAGATCTCTGCCATAAGATCTTCTCCAGTCTGGAGTACAGGAATCGTAACAGGTATCTCCATTTTACACAGTGCGACAGGTATCCCCATTTTATACAGTGCGGCAGGTGCCCCCATTTTACACAGTGCGGCAGGTGCCCCCATTTTACACAGTGCGGCAGGTGTCCCCATTTTACACAGTGCGGCAGGTGCCCCCATTTTACACAGTGCGGCAGGTGCCCCCATTTTACAGTGCGGCAGGTGCCCCCATTTTACACAGTGCGGCAGGTGCCCCCATTTTACACAGTGCGGCAGGTGCCCCCATTTTACACAGTGCGGCAGGTGCCCCCATTTTACACAGTGCGGCAGGTGCCCCCATTTTACACAGTGCGGCAGGTATCCCCATTTTACACAGTGCGGCAGGTGTCAAGTGTGGGGGGGGGGAGAGAGAGAGAGAGAATACTTACATCTTGCCGCTCTTCAGGTCCCGCGCGCCGGCCGCCTCCTCCGTCTTCTCCAGTCCTCTCCTCCCTCTCTCTTCCCCCCGAGCGCTCCTGCTCGGGGGGGCGGGGCTTCGCGGAATGACGCGTTTGCGTCGTGACGTCACGACGCAAACGCGTCATTCCGCGAAGCCCAGCCCCCCCCGAGCAGGAGCGCTCGGGGGGGAGAGAGAGAGGGAGGAGAGTAGTCACGAAGTGCCACGGCGGGCGCCCCGTGCAGTTGCACGGCTCGCCCGCCGCTAGAATTGGCACTGACCACACCATACTATATCTAATATTTTTAAATGATCAGTTCCTAACTTTCTCCCGCCACTCCATCCTAAAAGTTATATAGGTTCATTTTATCCATACACACATCCATGTATATAGATCAGATCCGAGGAACACACCACTACCATCTATTAGCCTAGCTATATAATATATCATCCCTAATAGCTACGCATTAGGTTACAAAAACATAATGCTACCCTATATGCATAATTATATACCATTAAGCTCCACAGTATCATTTAATCCACCAGGCGTCAGGGTATCCATCCTAAAGATCCAGTATGCTTCCCGTCTACACAGCACACTGTATCTATCACCTCCCCGTCTAGTTTTCATTTGTTCCACAGCCAACATATTGATATTCTTAAAATCTGTACCCTGACAGTTTACCACATGACTTCACAATGGGTGTTTTGCTTTCCTTATAACATTTCTTCTGTGCTCCATATATCTTATGTAGAGAGTACGTGTCGTGCGGCCAACATATTGTTTGCCGCATGGACATGTAATCGCATAAATTACATATGTAGACATGCAATTTAGGAAATATTTAATTTTAATACCTGGAACCGATATTGGGGGTTGCAACCCATAATATAACCCCAGTAAGGTATGGGGTAACTCTGAACCACCTGCTGTGCTACTGTGATTAAGGCACAGATAATGGACATCTCAGGGCTTACACTATCCGGCACACACTACTGCACAAGAGGAAGGCTGAAAGTAGTATTCGCATATTATTGCGCCTGTGACTCTGTCAATGGGCGCTAGAGTGGACGCAACACCTTCCATGTCTAAATCGCACACCCTATACCTAATGGAAATTCAGAATCCTCCAATAGACAGAAAGAAAAAAAATAAGAATTTACTTACCGATAATTCTATTTCTCGGAGTCCGTAGTGGATGCAGGGGTTCCTGAAAGGACCATGGGGAATAGCGGCTCCGCAGGAGACAGGGCACAAAAGTAAAGCTTTACGATCAGGTGGTGTGCACTGGCTCCTCCCCCTATGACCCTCCTCCAAGCCTCAGTTAGGTACTGTGCCCGGACGAGCGTACACAATAAGGGAGGATTTATGAATCCCGGGTAAGACTCATACCAGCCACACCAATCACACCGTACAACCTGTGATCTAAACCCAGTTAACAGTATGATAACAGAAGAGCCTCTAAAAGATGGCTCCCTTCAACAATAACCCGAATTAGTTAACAATAACTATGTACAATTATTGCAGATAATCCGCACTTGGGACGGGCGCCCAGCATCCACTACGGACTCCGAGAAATAGAATTATCGGTAAGTAAATTCTTATTTTCTCTATCGTCCTAGTGGATGCTGGGGTTCCTGAAAGGACCATGGGGATTATACCAAAGCTCCCAAACGGGCGGGAGAGTGCGGATGACTCTGCAGCACCGAATGAGAGAACTCCAGGTCCTCCTTAGCCAGAGTATCAAATTTGTAAAATTTTACAAACGTGTTCTCCCCTGACCACGTAGCTGCTCGGCAAAGTTGTAATGCCGAGACCCCTCGGGCAGCCGCCCAAGATGAGCCCACCTTCCTTGTGGAGTGGGCCTTTACAGATTTAGGCTGTGGCAGGCCTGCCACAGAATGTGCAAGTTGGATTGTGCTACAGATCCAACGAGCAATTGTCTGCTTAGACGCAGGAGCACCCATCTTGTTGGGTGCATACAATATAAACAACGAGTCAGATTTTCTGACTCCAGCTGTCCTTGCAATATATATTTTCAATGCTCTGACAACGTCCAGTAACTTGGAATCCTCCAAGTCACTTGTAGCCGCAGGCACTACAATAGGCTGGTTCAGATGAAATGCTGACACCACCTTAGGAAGAAAATGCGGACGAGTCCGCAGTTCTGCCCTGTCCGAATGGAAAATCAGATATGGGCTTTTGTAAGACAAAGCTGCCAGTTCTGACACTCTCCTGGCCGAAGCCAGGGCTAGTAGCATGGTCACTTTCCATGTGAGATATTTCAAATCCACATTATTTAGTGGTTCAAACCAATGAGATTTGAGAAAGTCCAAAACAACATTGAGATCCCACGGTGCCACTGGAGGCACCACAGGAGGCTGTATATGCAGCATTCCCTTAACAAAAGTCTGGACTTCAGGAACTGAAGCCAATTCTTTTTGGAAGAAAATCGACAGGGCCGAAATTTGAACCTTAATAGATCCCAATTTGAGACCCATAGACAATCCTGATTGCAGGAAATGTAGGAATCGACCCAGTTGAAATTCCTCCGTCGGAGCACTCCGATCCTCGCACCACGCAACATATTTTCGCCAAATGCGGTGATAATGTTGCGCGGTTACTTCCTTCCGTGCTTTAATCAAAGTAGGAATGACTTCTTCCGGCATGCCTTTTTCCTTTAGGATCCGGCGTTCAACCGCCATGCCGTCAAACGCAGCCGCGGTAAGTCTTGAAACAGACAGGGACCCTGCTGAAGCAAGTCCCTTCTCAGAGGTAGAGGCCACGGATCTTCCGTGATCATCTCTTGAAGTTCCGGGTACCAAGTTCTTCTTGGCCAATCCGGAACCACTAGTATCGTTCTTACGCCTCTTTGCCGTATAATTCTCAATACTTTTGGTATGAGAGGCAGAGGAGGAAACACATACACCGACTGGTACACCCAAGGTGTTACCAGCGCGTCCACAGCTATTGCCTGCGGATCTCTTGACCTGGCGCAATACCTGTCCAGTTTTTTGTTGAGGCGAGACGCCATCATGTCCACCATTGGTCTTTCCCAACGGGTTACCAGCATGTGGAAAACTTCTGGATGAAGTCCCCACTCTCCCGGGTGAAGGTCGTGTCTGCTGAGGAAGTCTGCTTCCCAGTTGTCCACTCCCGGGATGAACACTGCTGACAGTGCTATCACATGATTCTCTGCCCAGCGAAGAATCCTTGCAGCTTCTGCCATTGCACTCCTGCTTCTTGTGCCGCCCTGTCTGTTCACATGGGCGACTGCCGTGATGTTGTCCGACTGGATCAACACCGGCTTTCCTTGAAGCAGAGGTTCTGCCTGGCTTAGAGCATTGTAGATTGCTCTTAGTTCCAGAATGTTTATGTGAAGAGACGTTTCCAGGCTCGTCCACACTCCCTGGAAGTTTCTTCCTTGTGTGACTGCTCCCCAGCCTCTCAGGCTGGCGTCCGTGGTTACCAGGATCCAATCCTGTATGCCGAATCTGCGGCCCTCCAATAGATGAGCACTCTGTAACCACCACAGAAGAGATACCCTTGTCCTTGGAGACAGGGTTATCCGCTGGTGCATCTGAAGATGCGACCCTGACCATTTGTCCAACAGATCCCTCTGGAAAATTCTTGCGTGGAATCTGCCGAATGGAATTGCTTCGTAAGAAGCCACCATTTTTCCCAGGACTCTTGTGCATTGATGTACTGACACCTTTCCTGGTTTTAGGAGGTTCCTGACAAGCTCGGATAACTCCTTGGCTTTTTCCTCCGGGAGAAAAACCTTTTTCTGAACCGTGTCCAGAATCATCCCTAGGAACAACAGACGTGTTGTCGGAATTAACTGGGATTTTGGAATATTCAGAATCCACCCGTGCTGTTTTAGCACTTCTTGAGACAGTGCTAATCCCATCTCTAGCTGTTCTCTGGACCTTGCCCTTATTAGGAGATCGTCCAAGTATGGGATAATTAATACGCCTTTTCTTCGAAGAAGAATCATCATCTCGGCCATTACCTTGGTAAAGACCCGAGGTGCCGTGGACAATCCGAACGGCAGCGTCTGAAACTGATAGTGACAGTTCTGTACAACGAACCTGAGGTACCCCTGGTGTGAGGGGTGAATTGGAACATGGAGATACGCATCCTTGATGTCCAAGGATACCATAAAGTCCCCTTCTTCCAGGTTCGCTATCACTGCTCTGAGTGACTCCATCTTGAACTTGAACTTCTTTATGTACAGGTTCAAGGACTTCAGATTTAGAATAGGTCTTACCGAGCCATCCGGCTTCGGTACCACAAATAGAGTGGAATAATACCCCTTTCCTTGTTGTAAAAGAGGTACCTTGACTATCACCTGCTGAGAGTACAGCTTGTGAATGGCTTCCAAGACCGTCACCCTTTCGGAGGGGGACGTTGGTAAAGCAGACTTCAGGAAACGGCGAGGTGGATTCGTCTCTAGTTCTAACCTGTACCCCTGAGATATTATCTGCAGGATCCAGGGATCTACCTGCGAGTGAGCCCACTGCGCGCTGAAATTCTTGAGACGACCCCCCACCGCCCCCGAGTCCGCTTGAGAAGCCCCAGCGTCATGCTGAGGCTTTTGTAGAAGCGGGGGAGGGCTTCTGTTCCTGGGAAGGAGCTGCCTGTTGCTGTCTCTTCCCCTTTCCTCTGCCTCGTGGCAGATATGAATATCCCTTTGCTCTCTTGTTTTTAAAGGAACGAAAGGGCTGCGGTTGAAAAGTCGGTGTCTTTTTCTGTTGGGGAGTAACTTGAGGTAAAAAGGTGGATTTCCCGGCTGTAGCCGTGGCCACCAAATCCGATAGACCGACTCCAAATAACTCCTCCCCTTTATACGGCAAAACTTCCATATGCCGTTTTGAGTCCGCATCGCCTGACCACTGTCTCGTCCATAAACTTCTTCTGGCCGAAATGGACATAGCACTTACCCGTGATGCCAGCGTGCAGATATCCCTCTGTGCATCACGCATATAAAGAAATGCATCCTTTATTTGCTCCAAAGACAGTAAAACATTGTCCCTATCCAGGGTATCAATATTTTCAATCAGGGACTCTGACCAAGCTACTCCAGCACTGCACATCCAGGCTGTCGCTATAGCTGGTCGTAGTATAACACCTGTATGTGTGTATATACTTTTTTGGATATTTTCCATCCTCCTATCTGCTGGATCTTTAAGTGCGGCCGTCTCAGGAGAGGGTAACGCCACTTGTTTTGATAAGCGTGTGAGCGCCTTGTCCACCCTAGGAGGTGTTTCCCAGCGCGCCCTAACCTCTGGCGGGAAAGGGTATAAAGCCAATAGCTTCTTTGAAATTAGCATTTTTTTATCGGGGGCAACCCACGCTTCATCACACACCTCATTTAATTCTTCTGATTCAGGAAAAACTATAGGTAGTTTTTTCACACCCCACATAATACCCTGTTTAGTGGTACCTGTAGTATCAGCTATATGTAACGCCTCCTTCATTGCCAAAATCATATAACGTGTGGCCCTACTGGAAAATACGGTTGATTCGTCACCGTCACCACTGGAATCAGTGCCTGTGTCTGGGTCTGTGTCGACCGACTGAGGCAAAGGGCGTTTTACAGCCCCTGACGGTGTTTGAGGCGCCTGGACAGGCACTAATTGATTGTCCGGCCGTCTCATGTCGTCAAACGACTGCTTTAGCGTGTTGACACTATCCCGTAATTCCATAAATAAAGGCATCCATTCTGGTGTCGACCCCCTAGGAGGTGACATCCCCATATTTGGCAATTGCTCCGCCTCCACACCAATATCGTCCTCATACATGTCGACACACACGTACCGACACACAGGGAATGCTCTTAACGAAGACAGGACCCCACTAGCCCTTTGGGGAGACAGAGGGAGAGTTTGCCAGCACACACCAAAAGCGCTATATATGATAGGGATAGCCTTATAATAAGTGCTCCCTGTATAGCTGCTTCAATAATATAATTTTCGCCACAATTTTGCCCCCCCCTCTCTTTTTTACCCTGTTTCTGTAGTGCAGTGCAGGGGAGAGCCTGGGAGCCGTCCTGACCAGCGGAGCTGTGTAAGGAAAATGGCGCTGTGTGCTGAGGAGATAGGCCCCGCCCCTTTTTCGGCGGGCTCGTCTCCCGCTCTTTAGTGTATTCTGGCAGGGGTTAAATATCTCCATATAGCCCCCGGAGGCTATATGTGAGGTATTTTTAGCCAAATTAGGTTTTCATTTGCCTCCCAGGGCGCCCCCCTCCCAGCGCCCTGCACCCTCAGTGACTGCCGTGTGAAGTGTGCTGAGAGGAAAATGGCGCACAGCTGCAGTGCTGTGCGCTACCTTTAGAAGACTGAGGAGTCTTCTGCCGCCGATTCTGGACCTCTTCTTCGTTTCAGCATCTGCAAGGGGGCCGGCGGCGAGGCTCCGGTGACCATCCAGGCTGTACCTGTGATCGTCCCTCTGGAGCTAATGTCCAGTAGCCAAGAAGCCAATCCATCCTGCATGCAGGTGAGTTCACTTCTTCTCCCCTAAGTCCCTCGTTGCAGTGATCCTGTTGCCAGCAGGACTCACTGTAAAATAAAAAACCTAAGCTAAACTTTTCTAAGCAGCTCTTTAGGAGAGCCACCTAGATTGCACCCTTCTCGGCCGGGCACAAAAATCTAACTGAGGCTTGGAGGAGGGTCATAGGGGGAGGAGCCAGTGCACACCACCTGATCGTAAAGCTTTACTTTTGTGCCCTGTCTCCTGCGGAGCCGCTATTCCCCATGGTCCTTTCAGGAACCCCAGCATCCACTAGGACGATAGAGAAATAGGATTTAAATATACCTACCGGTAAATCCTTTTCTCGTAGTCCATAAGGGATATTGAGGACAGAATTAGTAGGATGGGGTATAGACGGGTCCAGAGGAGCAAGTGCACTTTAAAATTCTTCCACTGGGTGTGCTGGCTCCTCCCCTCTATGCCTCCTCCTACAGCTCAGTTATAGGTAACAGTGCCCGAAGGAGAATGACATACTTGAGAGAAGGAACATAACAACAACAGGTGTGGTGAGAGTTAAACACCAGCACACCAATACATAACTTAGCCAGCAAGGTCTGGCAACATTAACAGCAACAGCTGAACAGGAACACATAACAGAGAACCTGCAGAAAGTCTCCGCACAGAGGCGGGCGCCCAATATCCCTTATGGACTACGAGAAAAGGATTTACCGGTAGGTATATTAAAATCATCTATATTCCAAATGTATGTTCAAATCATTTGTTAGACAGTTTTGTGATTTATGCTTTTGTTTGTAATTTAAAATACCTGTGTTTCAAAGCTTGGTCAGTGCCGCATATTTAATTAAGGCTGACTGGGCTGGTGTTTGTTTAGTCAAACACTGTGTAATGTAACACCTTTGATTAGTGGGACATTTGCCTCAGCTGTAGTTGGGTCAATTTCCCATAGTATATCTGTAACTTCAACCATGCACAGCTGTGCATGTCAGCTGTACTTTCCAATACTCCAAGCGTTCCTTCTCTAAGCGTTTTGAAAATGAACAGTTAAAAAAACATTTGAACAAACATTGAACAGCATCAAGAAAGAAATCTGGAACATTATGTGGCCTCTCCTCACCTCTGCCATGAGAACACCAGGACCAATGCCTACTACTTCTGTGTCCAAGAACATCATGACTGCCCCCGGGACTACCCCTGAAGCTGAGCAGGGAACTGAGGGACGTGCACATCAGGACCAGACTTTGCTGGGTCAGTTCCATTGGACATTAGTGTGCACCCCACATTCTCACACCCACCCGCACTGCACCCCACACTATCACACCCACCCGCACTGCTCCCCACACTCTCACACCCACCCGCACTGCTCTCATGAGACCAGGACATTTATCTTTTTCACAAAATAATGTTAGTACAGTTTTCCTGCAAATGTGTCTTTCTATTCTCTTTCTTCTTACACGGTACTTCCACCCCACTATGTGCTATTCCCGTAATGTGTACCTCCATTGGTTGCACACCCTGCCAGCAGTAACCTACACAGTGCGCCCCACATGGCTGCCTCGGATGGTTCCTCCGTGGGCGGGGTGTGCTTCATTTGGATCTTTCCATGCAGGCTATAGCAAATGCGTGTCAGTTCTCCCATACATGCATTTGGCACCTGTATGGCTCATCTCCCACTGTGTAACCTTGTAGTGCGCCCAACATGGCTGCCTTATCTGGTGCGCTTGTGGATGGGATGAAAAATGCGTGGACCTGATGTTTTTATTGGAACCCTACTCTGAACTTAAGGACTCTGCAATCTCCCTATTTTGTGTTCTCTTCTAGGGGAGGACTATTCCACCCTGGGTAATCCTACGCAGTGTGCCTAAGATGGCTGCCGCACCTGGTGCCTTGTGAGGGTGGAATACACAACCCCTGGCGGTTATTACTCAAAATGCCTACACCAATCATGCATTATTCTTTCTGTGTCTTTGTCTGTGTGGTTTATCTTTTGATGTAATACTTAAATCTTCTGTATTATGTGCATTGTGTGAGTTCTACTTGGCGCCGCGGATGGCTGCCTCGGTGCTGCTCTGCCAAGCAGCCTTAGTTTTTAGTCTTAAATGTATAATATGTCTACTGTACAGTTGCATATGTGCAGTATGAACTCATATGTGTAATGTTTGTAATGTATGCTACGTTTTTCCTCCATGTTGCTGCTTGGCGATGCATTGTACCACAAAGAATTCCTAGTGTACGTGAGTACACCTGGCCAATAAAGCTGATTTTGATCCTATTTTCTCTAGCATTCATAAGGGATATTGGGGACAGAATTAGTACGATGAAGATGTTCCAAAGCTGCGGGAACGGGTGGAAACAACTGCAGCACCGTCTGCCCAAACTGGGTATCCTCTTTCGTCAGGATATCAAATTTGTAGAACTTCACAAAGGTTTTAGTCCCCGACCAGGTAGAAGCTCGGCATAGTTGTAGGGCCGAGACTCCACGGGCAGCCGCCCAGGAAGAGCTCACCAATCTAATATAGTGGGCTTTCAGAGACTGTGGAACCGGTAAGGCTGCTGATGCATAAGCCTGTTGGATAGTAAGCTTAATCCAATGAGCAATGGACTGCTTTGAAGCAGGGCAACCCCTTTTTTCGTGCATCATACAGCACGAACAAGGAAACCGTCTTCCTGACCCGAGCCGTCCTCTTGACACAGATCTGCAAGGCTCGTACAGTATCCAATGCCTCCGGACTAGAAGCTGTGTCAGAACTGGATGGAATCACAATAGGTTGAGTCACTTCGGCAGGAACTGCTGTTGAGTCCTGAGCTCTGCTCTGTTCTTGTAAAAGAGCAAGTACTGACTTTTGCACAACAAGGCCCCCAATTCTGAGACATGCCTAGCAGAAGCCAGGGCCAGTAACATCACAGTTTTCCACGAGAGGTATTTATCCTCTACCATCGTCAGAGGTTCAAACCAGGAAAACTGCAGAAAGCGTAACATAACATCCAGATCCCAAGGTGCCGTAGGGGGCACAAAGGGAGGTTGTATATGAAGCACCCCTTGCAAGAAGGTCTGAACTTCCGGCAAGAGAGCCAACTTCTTCTGGAAGAAGGTGGAAAGAGCTGAAATCTGGACCTTAATGGATCCCAGAAGTAAGCCCTTATCCACTCCAGCCTGCAGGAAACAAGAGGAACCTTCCTAAGTGGAATTCCGCAGAGGGATATGTGCGTTCCTCGCACCAAGAGACATATCTCCGCCAGATATGATGATAGTGTTTTGACGTCACAGGTTTTCTGGCTTGTACCATAGTGGCAATGACCTTTTTGTAAATCCCTTTGTGACCTAGGATGTTCCGTTTAACTTCCATGCCGTCAAACGAAGCTGCCATAAGTTCGGGTAGACGAACGGTCCTTGTTGAAGAAGATCCCTTCTTAGTGGTAGAGGCCAAGGGTCCTGTATGGACATGTCCAGTAGAGCCGCAACCATGCTCTTCGGGGCCAATCAAGATTGCTTCCACTCTTTGATGTCTGATCCGCTTGAGCACCATTGGGATCAGAGGAATCAGAGGAAACAGGTAGACCAGCCGGTATGACCAAGGCGAAGTCAGCGCATACACTGCGCTCGCCTGAGGGTCCCTGGTTCGTGAGCAATAGCAGCAAAGCTTCTTGTTGAGACGTTAGGCCATCAAGTTGATCTGTGGGCAACCCCACCTGTCGATGATCAGTTGGAACACCTGTGTGTGTAGTCCCCACTCCCCTGGGTGGAGGTCGTGGTGACTTAGGAAGTCTGCCTCCCAGTTGTCCACTCCCGGAATGAAGATTGCGGACAGCGCTCTTGCATGTTTTTCTGCCCAGAGGAGTATTCTTGACACTTCTCGCATTCAGGCCCTGCTTTTTGTCCCTCCTTGTCGATTGATGTATGCCACTGCCGTGGCGTTGTCCAACTGCACCTGGATTGCCCGATCCCTTAGTAGAGGAGACCCCTGAAGTAGAGCATTGTGGATAGCCCGAAGTTCCAGAATGTTAATTGGAAGAAGGGCCTCCTGCCCTGGAACTGCGCCCCTTGGGTGATAGCTCCCCATCCTCGTAGACTCGCATCTGTCGTGAGGAGGATCCAATCCTGAATCCCGAAGTTTCGGCCTTCCAGGAGTTTGGAAGACTGTAGCCACAGGAGTGAAATCCTGGCTCGGGGTGACAGCTGAATCATCCGGTCCATTTGTACAGGATGTTCAATTGGAAGGGTCTGGCGTGGAACCTTCCATACTGTATCGCCTCGTAGGAGGCCACCATCTTTCCCAATAATTTTTTGCAAAGACGGACAGAGACTCGAGCAGGTCTGAGTACCATGCAAACCATTTCCTGGAGTGTTCTCGCTTTGTCCTTGGGGAGGAAAACTTACTGTGCTACAGTATCCAGTAGCATGCCCAGAAACAGGAGCCGCTGAGACGGTTCCAGGTGGGACTTCTGTAGATTGAGGATCCACCCGTGGTGAGACAGAAGTTGGATAGTGCGACCTATGTGGAGTTTGCTTTTATCAGGAGATCGTCCAGGTATGGAATCACATTGACTCCCTGGACCCTAAGCTGAAACATCATTTCCACCATCACCTTCGGGAACACTCTCGGAGCTGTAGACAGGCCGAAGGTTAATGCCAGAAATTGGTAGTGATCATTCAGCAGGGCAAATCACAGATAGGCCTGATGAGGAGTCCAAATTGGGATATGTAGGTAAGCGTCCTTGATATCAAGGGACAGTAGGAATTCCTGTGGTTCCAGGCCTGCGATCACCGCCCTCAAAGATTCCATCTTGAATTTGAAAACCTTCAGGTAAGGATTCAAGGATTTCAGATTCAGAATGGGTATCACAGACCCGTCTGGTTTCGGTACTACAAACAGACTGGAGTAGTAACCCTGTCCTTATTGCAGTAGTGGTACTGGGACAATGACCTGGGACTGTACCAACTTCTCTATGGCCAGTAGTAGCGTACCGTGCCTACTTACCAAAACTGGTAAGCCTGATTTGAAAAATCATTGGGGAGGAGTACCGTCGAACTCCAGCTTGTAGCCCTGAGAGATAAAGTCCCTTGCCCAAGCATCTTGGCAAGAACCATCCCAGATGTGACTGAAGTGATGTAGCCGAGCTCCCACCACGAGATCTCCCTGGGGTGGGTGGGTACAGTCATGCTGAAGATTTTGCGGAAGCAGAACTGGCGTTCTGGTCCTGAGACCCAGCAACTGCTGGTTTTCTAGGTATTCCTCTGTAGCCTCTCGCTGCGTTGGAGGCTCCTCTGGCTCTGTATCGAAATCTGCGGGACCGAAAGGACTGAGCAGACGGTCCTGGATAGGTACGTCTAGCAGGAGGGGCACCTGAAGGAAGAAACGTGGCTTTAGAAATCCAGGTGTCTAGGTCACCTCCAGAGAGCCATTCACCTGTGAAGGGAACAGATTCCACATTACATTTTGAGTCCGTATTGTCACGATCCGGGTTATTGGACATCATTATTTACCTTCCAAGTGTCTCCAGAGACTGGCCCAGCGTTCCAAAACAGGATTCCATCTGCGCTGTCTGCGTGCAGCGCGCTGTATACATTCACCTCAAGTCTCTTCCCTGTGATCCCGCAGCGATGTCATGGCAACCTTACAGTTTAGTTACACTGTTTTAAAGAATGGCGTCTCCTGCCCTCCGCCGCCATTACTGCTGTTTACCACATGCAATATACAGACTTTCCCTCCAAATGCAAACATGGGCGCAGCCATGTTTTTCCTCATCACATGTCCTTTCACAACCTATCCGCTGCACTCTGGACTCTGCCTAATTATCCAGCCAATGCCTGCTTACCAGCTGGTATAAATATCCTGCTCCTGGGCTGGATAATCGTCAGTGCTTTGGTTGTCTAACCTATACACATGTCTCTCCTGCTTGTGGATTCTACTGCTTGTTTCTCCAGGTATTCCAGCTCCTGTGATTCACCTCCACTAAGAGACCCGCACCTGTTTCCATCCTGCGGTGCAGCTGACTTCTGCAGTGTTCCAGAACCTAGAAAACCAACAATTGCTGTGTCTCAGGATCAGACACCAGCTTCCTGCTTCCAGTATTGGTCCTGCTTCGCTTCCAGATTCCAGCGGTGTCCTGGTATCGTTTTCAACTACTCCCTTCTACAGCACCGCTCTCCATACTCCACAGCATACTTACCATGGCCTACCAGCTTTCCACAGTGCTCCTGAGTCATTGGTATTCTGCTAGCGGTGCTCCACAGTGTCTTCAGTTTATTTCAACGTCATCAGCGGTATTCCTATATCGCCTGCATCAGTGACCATTCTACCATTGAACCACAGCGTCCATCGATGCTCACCAACGGACTCTAAATCTACAGTGGTGAGTTCTGCACAGCTTTCATTCATACCGTTCCATCCGGCAATCTGCAATTACCAAGTACCATCTACTTCTTTGCAACTGTGTTGCTCCAGCCTCTGTATACCATCTGCTGGGCAGTACCAGTTAATACCTCTCCTCAGCGGTTAGCTTTGGCATACGGACTTACCATCTCCAGTTCTGGCAAGGACTCTAATATTCTGTTCTGCAAGCCACAGCACTAATTACCCCTGCGCTTCTAAGAACTGTACTGTAATTTACCACTGCACATCTTTTGTGACGTTTTGCATATCTGAGGGGCCTTAAGCTGTGTGTTCAATAAAACTGACTTTACCTTTTTACAACTTCGTTGTCGTGGTCACGCCTTCGGGCAAATCGTACTAGAGCTCCGGTATGTCTAGGAACCCAATACTACCTCCCTGGTTCACCTACACGTCAGCCCCTACATCTGAGGCTTCCCCAGGTTAGCCTCAGCCCTCAGTTGTAACACGTATCAGCAATCCAATGACGTAACCATGTGGCTCTGTGCGCACACAGCCATAGCCATGGTTCTAGCATTAATAGTGCCAATCTCTTTTAGGGAGTCACAGTGGACTCTTGCCGTGTCCTGAATGCGAGTCAGGAAAGCAACAGTATTGACTATGGTCCTATCACCCAACAGACCTTCCTTTATTTGACTAGCCCAGGAATGGATTGCATATGTTATCCAGCAACCTGCAATGACCGTCCTTTGTGCTACGCCTGCAGCAATGTAAATAGATTTTAGAGTGGTCTCTATTTTCCTATCTGCTGGGTCCTTTACCGTAAGGTAGCCCGGAGCAGGGAGCACCGCCTTTTTAGAAAGGCGAGAGACTGAGAAGTCTACTGCTGGAGATTATTCCCAAAACATTCTGCCCTCAGCGGCAAAGGGGAAGATATTCAAAAACCTTTTTGTCACTTGATATTTTTTATCTGGATTCTTCCAGGCTAGTTTTAATAAATTATCCAATTCTGTGGAATCAGGGAATGTGACTTTTGGTTTCTCTTGAGGGAGGAAAAATGACTGCTGAGTATTTGCATCCCCCAGGGGGAGCTTGGACACCTCTCCAATATGAGGGGTTCAATACCCTGAATCGGGGTGGGATCCCCACTTATGGGGTCCCCATCATCCCCAGCATCATGTATATCATCAGTATCATCTGATAGGAGTGCTGGTAGAGCAGGTTTCTGTGAAGCAGGCAGGAGGTAAGCTTAGCAGTAACTGCTTGTTGCAGTTCTTGTATCTTGTTTGCATTTGCAGTGAGCTGAGATGACATATCAGACATCATAGTTTTTATAGACCCCAACCAGGGGGGCTCTGTATTCTCCCCCACATTAGTATCAGCATGAGATGACTGACTACACTGCTCACATGATAATGAGCTGTATGTACTAGGAGAGAACCTGGCATTACAAGACTTCTGTTTTACCATAGTGATTAGAAAAACAGATATAATATACACACACAATACAGCCTGATATTATATATGACAAGCCTGCCCTATTGAAATTGAGAGGAGACAGAGAAGAGAGACTCCAGCGCACCCAACGCTGACCGGCCCCAGTGAGGTTGTCAGCGTTTGATATAGATGTGTAAACACAGTGAGATTACTGATAAAATCCCCAGGGGATTATTGTGCACAATAATAGTGGCTTCCCCCCCTCCCTATACCCGGTACCAGTGTATACAGGGGCAGTTCTGGAGGAGCTGTGTAGGCTGCTGCAGCTGCTGCTCATGCAGAGGAAGGTGCCAAAATGCCGCTGAGCCTGCTCTCATGTAGCTCCGCCCCACGACATGGCGCCGGAGCTACTGCTGTATATTTATACTGGCCATGTCTCCTTTAACATGTACAACCTCACATAAATGCTTGGTTCACTCTATTTAGCCAGTCTCACGCAGGAACTATAATGGGTCCCCCCCAGGAGGGACCCGTACGCCTCAGCCGCGCTTCAGCTACACATTAGACCGGGGGACCCCCCTAGTGGGGAACCTGGTTGGTACTCACCACTGATTATCACCTTCACGCAGTGTTAGGGGTGTGTCGCATGCTGCGGCTGCGACAGCCAAGGATCCATGCCTCGCTGAACAAACAGCCCCTCAGGACGGCGGTCCTGCAGCGGGGAAGCAGCTCTGCACCTCAAGAGGCCGGTGACCATCTCCCCCATAACTCCCATGGCGCAGGTATGCTGTTGCCCAAACAGCATACCGAAATAAATAAAACTTAGAAATAAAATGAAGAAAAACTCTGGAGCTTTAGAGTGTGCATCCTCTCCTGAGGGAACTTTATCTAAACTGAGCTGTAGGAGGGGGCATAGAGGGGAGGAGCCAGCACACCCAGTGAAGAATTTTAAAGTACACTTGCTCCTTTGGACCCATCTATACCCCATCACACTAATTCTGTCCCCAATATCCCTTATGGATGCTAGAGAAATAACACAAACCATTCCAGCTCAGCCCTTTAACAAAAAAATATGTGAGAAATTAGATTTATTTGTAAGATAAATAACTTTCCATCTGCATATATACCAATTTTTTACTAGTGTTAATAAAGTATAGTTTTATCAAGATTCGATTACTGTCATGTTACACATTCTCATGTGTGTGAAGTTTCTGATGTCTAACAACAGATGATTTATCTCTAAAACAATTCCCACACACAGAACATGGAAATGGTTTCTCACCTGTGTGTCTTCTCTGATGTCTAACAAGACGTGACTTGTGTGTAAAACGTTTCCCACACTCAGAACATGGAAATGGCTTTTCACCTGTGTGACTTCTCTGATGTTTAACAAGATTTGATTTATCAGTAAAACATTTCCCACACTGTGAGCATGGAAATGGCTTCTCACCTGTATGTATTCTCTCATGTAGAACAAGATTTGATTTATGTGTAAAACATTTCCCACACTCAGAACATGGAAATGGCCTCTCACCTGTGTGACTTCTCTGATGTGTAACAAGACGTGACTTGTATGTAAAACTTTTCCCACACTCAGAACATGGAAATGGCTTCTCACCTGTGTGACTTCTCTGATGTTTAACAAGAACTGACTTGTGTTTAAAACATTTCCCACACTCAGAACATGGAAATGGCTTCTCGCCTGTTTGACTTCTCTGATGTGCAACAAGATGTGACTTGTATGTAAAACTTTTCCCACACTCAGAACATGGAAATGGCTTGTCACCTGTGTGACGTCTCTGATGTGTAACAAGATTTGATTTATCGGTAAAACATTTCCCACACTCAGAACATGGAAATGGCCTCTCACCTGTGTGACTTCTCTGATGTGTAACAAGACGTGAGTTGTATGTAAAACTTTTCCCACACTCAGAACATGGAAATGGCTTGTCACCTGTGTGACTTCTCTGATGTGTAACAAGATTTGATTTATCGGTAAAACATTTCCCACACTCAGAACATGGAAATGGTTTCTCACCTCCCTTAGCTGGATGATTGGTTATAAGCTGTGCGGTCTGTGTAAAACATCTGTCATCTATAGAACAGGGAAATATTTTATCTACTGTCAGTGCTGTAGAAGATGACCCAATATCAGTGTTATCAGAACATCCCCTCTGATTAGAGGGACCAGATGACACAAGCACATTGTGAGGTACAGGTGGTACAAGTAGGGCAGTAGTGTTTTGTCCAGGAGAATCTTGTGTGATGTTATCATCTTCTGTTTTACAACCTGAAGATGAAATTAGATTTTCTTCTGAGATATTCCTTCTGTTACATTCATCTGTTGGGAATAAGTGTACAGAAAATTGAATGTCTCTCCATAATAAGGTACAATTTATAATATTCCCCAGTGGAGTGCTACTGGGTTCAGATATGGCAAATGAGGGATCCAATTTCTGATGTCAGACTCAGAGAAATGCTCCTCCAGCCATAATATGGTGGCTCCAGACCTGTAGGGTGATGCATTGTCTTCCTGAAAGAGCCTGCTCCCATCTAAGTGACTGCAGAATGTAGCTACTATCAAGCCTCATTCAGAGTCTCTTACATTGCGATATTCTGCCATCTTCACTAGAAATTATACGCCAATAGATCACAAAGATATCTGCCTAGATATAGTACTTCCACTGCAGAAGATAGAAATGTAATGCAAGGTGTGGTGACATGTACTGGGAATGGAAGCTGGTACTCCCTTTTTCTGGCAAATGAACAGGCTGCAGTCAGGGTCACATTCCCTCTGGATTTCTATTACAGCACACAAACCCACAGGTGCGCCACATGTGTGTCATTGATATGTTTTCTGTAATTGGTTTGTAGTGGTTGGGAAGAGGACAAAACACTGTTGTAGGCGGGGCAACAGATGCCAGCTAGTTGGCCGGTGACTAGACAGCCGAATTGTGTCCAGCTAGAGCGTGGGTCAGCTAGTCTGTGTGCAAAGTCTCAAAGTCTTGCATGCTTCTTGCAGGTATCTCCACAGGCTTTGGCCTGGCAACCACAACTACTCAAATACAGTTTCAGAGTATTTTGGTTCTCCTTGCCTCTTGCGGATAAGAATGTGGCTTCCTAGCCCCCACTGGCCTCCAGGCACCCTGGGCTCTAACAGCAGTCCCCACCTGGACTGTCTGTCCACCCTTTTTCTTCTCTGTGTGGGCAGATCCCTTCAGCCCCACACTGAATCAGAAGCTCATCAACACCATCTTTGCTGATACTGCCGCACAATTTACAGTGGCAGAGGAAAGAATTGCCTTATAACAGTGGTTCCCAAACTTTCTTAAATCATGGCACCCTAGTGCTGGACCACCAACCTGAAGCACCTCTGGAAGTGCCTCACGGCACCAAGTTTGGGAACTACTGCCTTAAAAGATAATATATAAATCTAAAAATAACTAATTAAACTGGTATCCGGTCTTTAGGTCGTCAGTCACTAGTTTGACCACTGAAGGTCAACAGTAAGTAGGTCGACACTGACCGAAAGTTGACACGTCTAGGTCAACATATATGGAAGGTCGACATGGTCATTAGGTTGACGTGGGCATGGTCGACACACAAAAGGTCAACAAAGTTTTTTTAGGGTTTTTTGGGGGTTTCAGGATATAAGATTGCTGAATTATTTCTAGAAAGGGAGGAATACATCCCAATTTACTGAGTGAAAATGTGTTTGGTGTGTTTGGAAAAAAGGGAGATTTTGGGGAGAATGGTGTGATACAATAGGTGGAAGATGGGATACTATACGGTTAGGTCAATATAAATTTGATGATTTGGCCACTCTGAAGGTCCCTGCTATCTGTCTGATTTTGTCTCATTTGACTGCATGTTGTGGGTTCACAGCAACAGCTTAAAAATGCAAATTCAACACTTGGAATCACCTCTAGACCCTTTGCCTGCTAAATTGATGAAGAAATATACGTTATGGTAAGAACTTATCGTTGATAACGGTATTTCTCCTATATCCACAGGTTCCACAGGATAACAATGGGATATGATGGAGCTACAGCGGATTGGCATCAAATGATCACAAGCTTTCAGTCCTCCCAGGATGCAATGGGCTCGTCCATATATCCCCGCCCACTGTCTCAGGCAATTCAGTTGTATTCCAAAGCATTTAGGCAGGAGCATCATGTAGAGCCCTATTCAGGCGAGAAGAACACACATGCACACCCTTCCATGCAAGAGGGAAGAGTTTAGCGAGTATAAAGATCCCCAAATCAGTTGCATCAGGGTGGGATCCCTGTGGAACCTGTGGACATAGGAGAAATACCGTTATCAACCATAACATATATTTCTTCGGCTGGGTCCACAGATTATCCACAGGATAACAATGGGATTTCTCAAAGCAATTTAGCCCAAAGCAATTTAGTGGTGGGTACACTCCTGATTGGACAGGAGAACCTTGCGCCCGAATTTAGCGTCATGAGAGGCAAAAGTATACAAGGCATAATGTCTAATGAAAGTGTTAATGGAAGACCATGTGGCTGCCTTACATATCTGTTCTGCTGAAGCACCATGTTGTGCTGCCCATGAAGGACCTACCTTACGAGTAGAGTGAGCAAGACATTAGCCGGAACAGGGAGATCAGCTTGAGAATACGCTTCTGAAATCATCATTTGAAGCCATCTTGCTAGCGTCTGTTTAGTAGCAGGCCATCCTCTCTTGTGAAATCCATAAAAAATGGAGAGAGAATCTGTCTTTCTGATGGCACTGGTACGATCCACGTAGACCCTTAACGCCCGAACTACGTCCAGCAACGCTTCTCCCGCAGACAGTCCCGATACCTGAAAACCGGGACTATAATTTCTTCATTAAGGTGGAATTTAGACACCACCTTAGGAAGATACCCAGACCTAGTTCTGAGAACTGATTTATCTGGATAAAAAAATCAGAAAAGGAGAACGGCATGACAGCGCTCCTAAATCTGACACTCTTCTAGCTGATGTCATAGTCAGTAGAAAGAGAACTTTAGCAGTCAACAATTTCAGAGCCACTTTATTAAGTGGTTCAAACAGAGCAACTTGAAGGGCTATGAGAACTAGACTTAAGTCCCAAGGCACTGCCGGAGGACCAAAAGCCGGTTGAATGCGCAGCATTCTCTGGAAAACAGTACGCACATCCTGTAAATTGGCAATTTTCTTTTGGAACCATACAGTCAATGCTGATACTTGCACTCTCAAGGAAGCCACCTTCAAACCCTTATCTATTCCTTCTTGAAGGAAATCTAAGACCCTGGAAACTTGGAAAGATTTTGGGCCTATATTTCCTTTACTGCACCAATGAATATAGGTCTGCCATATTCGGTGATAAATGCGAGCTGAGGAGGGTTTCCTTGCTCTGAGCATTGTTTAAATTACCTGTTGTGAGAATCCTCTTGACTTCAGGATAGAGGTTTCAAGAACCACGCCGTCAACGACAGTCGATCCAGCTGCCTGTGATAACAAGGACACTGCATCAGTAGATCTGGACGTTGAGGGAGCAGAATTGGAACATCCATTGACATACTTTGCAGATCTGTGTACCAATGCCTTCTGGGCCAAGCCGGAGCTATTAGAATCACGGCACCCTTTTCTTGCTTTATTTTCCACACCACCTTGGGTAGCAAGATGATCGGAGGAAACAGATATGCCAGATGAAAATCCCATTTCATTGATAGAGCGTCCACAAAGATCGCTCCGGGATCCTTTGTTCTTGACCCGTATGCTGGCACTTTGTTGTTCAGATGGGACGCCATGAGATCTATCTCTGGCAAACCCCACTTGTCTACCAGAGTCTGAAAGACTTCCGGGTGTAGAGCCCATTCGCTTGCTTGAATGGCGTGTCGACTGAGAAAATCCGCTTCCCAGTTTAGGGCTCCCGGAATGAACACTGCGGACAATGCTGGAAGATGGAGTTCTGCCCATTTTAGTATGTGACTTACCTCCTCCATTGCTGTTTTGCTGCGAGTCCGTCCCAGATGGTTGAGGTACGCTGCTGCTGTCGCATTGTCTGAGCGGATCTGGACTTGTTTTCCTTGCGAAGTGTCTTTTGCCTGAATCAGTGCCATGTATATGGCCTGATGCTCCAACAGGTTTATTAGCAGGCAACTTTCTTCTGTGGTTCACTGTCCTTGGAACCATAATTTTCCGGACACTGATCCCCAGCCCTAAAGACTGGCATCTGTTGTCAGGATCTCCCAATCGGATATCCAAAAGGGTCTCCCCTTGTCTAGATTGGATGTCTGCAGCCACCAGGCTAATGACCTTCTTACTTTTTCTGAAAGTACTATGGTATGTTACTTTATCGTCTGATGTACCCCATTCCATTTGGACAGAATCAGATGCTGCAGAGGTCTTGAGTGGAACTGTGCCTACTCCACCATGTCGAATGTTGAATTGATATTGTTTGACTGTGTAACAACTCCTGAGTCCTTAACTGCACCTTGGATATTTTGTTCCGAGGTAAAAATATTGTCTGCAGACTTGAATCCAATACAGCCCCCAAGTGAATCATCTGTTGTGATGGAATCAGAGATGACTTTGCCCAATGTATGAGCCGTCTGTAGACAAGTTATTGTCTGCTGGAGATGGCCCAAGCACATTTCCTGGGACAGTTCCAGGATTAAAAGATCGTCGAGGTATGGAAAAATTCTTATCCCCTGCTTTCGGAGATAAGCTGCCATAACCACCATCATCTTGGTAAATACTCTGGAAGCTGTGGCTAACCCAAAGGGTAAGGCCTGGAACTGAAAATGTTGCTGAAGGATGGCGAACCTGAGGTAACACTGATGAGACAGTGCTATAGGAACATGCAGGTAAGCATCCTGTATATCTAGGTAGACCATGTAATCCCCTGGTTCCATGGCTAAAACTATGGAGCGTAAAGTCTCCATGTGGAACCGTGGTACCAAAATGTATTTGTTTAACATTTTGAGATTGAGAATCGGCCGAAACGACCCATTTGGTTTCTGAACCAAAAACAGGATGGAGTAAAAACCCTGTCCCCATTGTGCAGGGGGTACTGGAATAATTAATCCTGACTGAAGCAATTTCTGAACTCCTTCTTGCAGTGCTCTGGCCTTCGCCTCTATCCGAGACGGGCTGGTACAGAAGAACTTTTGAGGAGGCTGCTTCTTGAACGGGGAAAACATAACCCAGAGATACCACTTCATGCACCCAGGCATCTGTTGTAGACTGCTGCCATATCTGTGCAAAATGAAGAAGTCTGCCCCCTACCCTGGGGTCCCCCAGGCGGAGGCCCGCACCATCAGGCTGATGGCTTATCTTCTGGGTTGGAAGCTGGCCCTCTGGTGGCCTAATGCTTCTTTGCCTTACTGGGATTGGATATTAGGATTATTGAATGGATAAGATCTTGGTTGAAGGATAGAAAACAGAGAGTTGTGGTAAATGGAGTGCATTCACAGGAGGGAAATGTTACCAGTGGAGTACCCCAGGGATCTGTACTTGGACCAGTGCTTTTTAATATCTTTATTGGTGACACTGCAAATGGCATTAAAGGGAAAATATGTCTTTTTGCAGATGACACAAAGGTATGCAACAGGATAGACACACCAGGTGGGGTAAAACAAATGATTGAGGATCTAGGTAGACTAGAGGAATGGTCAAGAGTCTGGCAATTACAGTTTAATGCCAAAAAATGCAAAATCATGCACTTGGGTCTCAAAAATCCTAAAGCTAAATACAGTATTAATGGCACTATACTGGAAACTACTGAGGAGGAAAGGGATCTAGGAGTCACTATTTCAGACGACTTAAAAGCAGGTAAGCAATGTAAAAAGGCAATGAGGAAGGCTAGTCAGATGCTTGGCTGCATTGGGAGAGGAATCAGCAGCAGAAAGAAAGAAGTAATAATGCCACTGTATAGGTCATTGGTACGGCCTCATCTAGAATACTGTATTCAGTTCTGGAGGCCATATCTTCAAAAGGATATTAATACATTAGAAACTTTACAAAGGAGGGCAACTAAAATGGTGCATGGCCTACATCACAAAACGTACCCAGAAAGACTAAGAAATCTCAATATGTATAGTTTGGAGCAGAGAAGGGAAAGGGGGGACATGATAGAAACCTTCAAATATATCAAGGGTTTTAACAAAGTCCAGGAGGGAAACATTCTCCAATTGAAGAGAAGCAATAGGACACGAGGACATGCACTGAGACTGGAGGGGGGGAGGTTCAGGGGAAATTTGCGGAAAAATTATTTCACAGAAAGGGTAGTGGACAAGTGGAATAGCCTCCCATCAGAGGTGGTAGAGGCTAAGACAGTAGAGCAATTTAAAAATGCATGGGATAGACATAAGGATATCCTTACAAAGAAATAAGGATCAAAAAAGGTTAGTGATAAAAAATAATATAAAAATAAAATAAAAAATAAGGGGCAGACTAGATGGGCCAAGTGGTTCTTATCTGCCGACAAATTCTATGTTTCTAAACTTATTGTATTGGGGCTGCTTACGATCACTTTTTCCTTTTGCTTTTCCTTGCAAAATGGCCGAAAAACCGGACACTTAGGTCTGGGTTATATGTGGCAGGAAACCTGACCTTCTTGGATTCTGCCTCTGATTCCAGAATATCTGTCAATTCCTTACCAAACAGAATATTCCCCACAAAAGGCAAAGATTCCAGAACCTTTTTCGATTCTGAATCAGCTTTCCACGTGCGCAGCCAAACTGCTCTGCGAGCAGCTACTGTTAAGGCTGATACTTTAGAAGCAATAGTACCCATATCTATTGCCGCTTCTTCTAAGAATACTGCAGCCTGTTTCATGTGAGCTATATGGGTAGGTGCTGAAAGCCCGTCTTCCAGTACCTCAGCTCATTCAGCTACTGCTTTTGCCATCCAAGCTGAAGCCATAGCTGGCCTTAGGACTACCCCCGACAGTGAAAATATGGTTTTAAAAAACCCATCCACTCTCCTTTCTGTGACATCATTCAATGACGTTGACTGCAAAGGCAATATAAATTTTCACACTAATCGAATGACATGCGTATCTACCTTAGGAGGCACTTCCCTTTTTAAACAGTTCCCAGTTGGAAAAGGGTAATTGGAATCCCATTTTCTGGGAATTCTATATTTGTTATTGGGTGCAGCCCAAGCTTCTTCCATGATTTCCGTCAGCTGATCTGATCCTGGAAACTCGACCCTAACTGTTTTGGGACGTTTAAACATAGGTGCCTTAGTATTTAACACTGGCTCTGCTGAATCCCCTAAGGACAGAATAGCCTTCATTGCTCCAATTAATTCAGCTATATCCACTGAGCTGATACCTTCCACCTGTTCTTGATATGATGAAGCAGAGTACATAGAGCTATCATCATCTGATGTATCATCCTGTGTAACCTGTGAATTTGATCATTTATTTACACCCGGTTTATCAGCTTGCTGTGTATCCTGAGCTGTAGTGGATATACCGTAATAAGGGAGCTGCATGTATGGGTTAATAGTGTATCCTACTGCTGGTATTGAAGCTGTAGGAATTACCAGTTCAGCTATACTGGACACGGTCTGAGCAAACATCGCCCAAGGTGGATCTACCTGCAGTTGAACAGGGATCTGCCTTGCAATCTGCTGAAAATCAAAACAATTTGCACATCATGTGCCAGATCCTGAGAGGATAATCCCGTTTTGCAGGACAAACATGTTATAAGTGTTGGTGTTACTGTTAGTGATGAGCGGGTTCGGTTCCTCGGAATCCGAACCCGCCCGAACTTCAGCTTTTTCCCCACGGGTCCGAGCAGGCTCGGATCCTCCCGCCTTGCTCGGTTAACCCGAGCGCGCCCGAACGTCATCATCCCGCTGTCGGATTCTCGCGAGGCTCGGATTCTATCGCGAGACTCGGATTCTATATAAGGAGCCGCGCTTCGCCGCCATTTTCACACGTGCATTGAGATTCATAGGGAGAGGACGTGGCTGGCGTCCTCTCCATTTAGATTAGAAGAGAGAGAGTGAGAGTGAGACACTTGATTTACTGGAGCTTAGGAGTACTCAGAGAGTGCAGAGTTTACTAGTGACTGACCAGTGACCACCAGTGCAGTTTTATTATATTATTATTTAATATAATCCGTTCTCTGCCTGAAAAAAAACGATACACAGTGACACAGTAACAGTATACCATATCTGTGCACAGCCTCAGTGTGCTGCATCATCTATGTATATCTGACTGTGCTGAGTGCTCAGTGCTCACACAGCTTAATTGTGGGGGAGACTGGGGAGCAGTAGCAGGAGTACATATTATTTAACAGTGCACACTTTTGCTGCCAGAGTGCCACTGCCAGTGTGACTGACCAGTGACCACTTTCTGACCACCAGTATATTGTGATTGTCTGCCTGAAAAAGTTAAACACTCGTCGTGTGGTGTTTTTATTCTATAAACGCATTCTGCTGACAATGTCCAGCAGGTCCGTCATTAATTATATAATATATACCTGTCCGGCTGCAGTAGTGATATATATATATATTTTTTATATCATTATCATCCAGTCTATATTAGCAGCAGACGCAGTACGGTAGTCCACAGCTGTAGCTACCTCTGTGTCGGCAGTCGCTCGTCCATCCATAATTGTATACCACCTACCTGTGGTTTTTTTTTTCTATCTTCTTGATACTAGTAGCTTACTTTAGGAGTCTGCAGTGCTGACAGTGTCCAGCAGGTCCGTCATTATAATATATACCTGTCCGGCTGCAGTAGTGATATATATATATATATTTTTATATCATTATCATCCAGTCTATATTAGCAGCAGACGCAGTACGGTAGTCCACGGCTGTAGCTACCTCTGTGTCGGCAGTCGCTCGTCCATCCAGAATTGTATACCACCTACCTGTGGTGTTTTTTTTTTTTCTATCTTCTTGATACTACTAGTAGCTTACTTTAGGAGTCTGCAGTGCTGCTGACAGTGTCCAGCAGGTCCGTCATTATATAATATATACCTGTCCGGCTGCAGTAGTGATATATATATCTTTTTTATATCATTATCATCCAGTCTATATTAGCAGCAGACGCAGTACAGTAGTCCACGGCTGTAGCTACCTCTGTGTCGGCAGTCGCTCGTCCATCCATAATTGTATACCACCTACCTGTGGTTTTTTTTTTCTATCTTCTTGATACTAGTAGCTTACTTTAGGAGTCTGCAGTGCTGACAGTGTCCAGCAGGTCCGTCATTATAATATATACCTGTCCGGCTGCAGTAGTGATATATATATATTTTTTATATCATTATCATCCAGTCTATATTAGCAGCAGACGCAGTACGGTAGTCCACGGCTGTAGCTACCTCTGTGTCGGCAGTCGCTCGTCCATCCATAATTGTATACCACCTACCTGTGGGTGTTTTTTTTTTCTATCTTCTTGATACTACTAGTAGCTTACTTTAGGAGTCTGCAGTGCTGCTGACAGTGTCCAGCAGGTCCGTCATTATATAATATATACCTGTCCGGCTGCAGTAGTGATATATATATATTTTTTATATCATTATCATCCAGTCTATATTAGCAGCAGACGCAGTACAGTAGTCCATGGCTGTAGCTACCTCTGTGTCGGCAGTCGCTCGTCCATCCATAATTGTATACCACCTACCTGTGGTTTTTTTCTTTTTTCTATCTTCTTGATACTAGTAGCTTACTTTAGGAGTCTGCAGTGCTGACAGTGTCCAGCAGGTCCGTCATTATAATATATACCTGTCTGGCTGAAGTAGTGATATATATATATTTATTATATCATTATCATCCAGTCTATATTAGCAGCAGACGCAGTACGGTAGTCCACGGCTGTAGCTACCTCTGTGTCGGCAGTCGCTCGTCCATCCATAATTGTATACTAGTATCCATCCATCTCCATTGTTTACCTGAGGTGCCTTTTAGTTGTGCCTATTAAAATATGGAGAACAAAAATGTTGAGGTTCCAAAAATAGGGAAAGATCAAGATCCACTTCCACCTCGTGCTGAAGCTGCTGCCACTAGTTATGGCCGAGACGATGAAATGCCATCAACGTCGTCTGCCAAGGCCGATGCCCAATGTCATAGTACAGAGCATGTAAAATCCAAAACACCAAATATCAGTAAAAAAAGGACTCAAAAATCTAAAATAAAATTGTCGGAGGAGAAGCGTAAACTTGCCAATATGCAATTTACCACACGGAGTGGCAAGGAACGGCTGAGGCCCTGGCCTATGTTCATGGCTAGTGGTTCAGCTTCACATGAGGATGGAAGCACTCAGCCTCTCGCTAGAAAAATTAAAGACTCAAGCTGGCAAAAGCACAGCAAAGAACTGTGCGTTCTTCGAAATCCCAAATCCACAAGGAGAGTCCAATTGTGTCGGTTGCGATGCCTGACCTTCCCAACACTGGACGTGAAGAGCATGCGCCTTCCACCATTTGCACGCCCCCTGCAAGTGCTGGAAGGAGCACCCGCAGTCCAGTTCCTGATAGTCAGATTGAAGATGTCAGTGTTGAAGTACACCAGGATGAGGAGGATATGGGTGTTGCTGGCGCTGGGGAGGAAATTGACCAGGAGGATTCTGATGGTGAGGTGGTTTGTTTAAGTCAGGCACCCGGGGAGACACCTGTTGTCCGTGGGAGGAATATGGCCATTGACATGCCTGGTGAAAATACAAAAAAAATCAGCTCTTCGGTGTGGAAGTATTTCAACAGAAATGCGGACAACATTTGTCAAACCGTGTGTTGACTTTGTCAAGCTGTAATAAGTAGGGGTAAGGACGTTAACCACCTCGGAACATCCTCCCTTATACGTCACCTGCAGCGCATTCATCATAAGTCAGTGACAAGTTCTAAAACTTTGGGAGCGACAGCGGAAGCAGTCCACTGACCAGTAAATCCCTTCCTCTTGTAACCAAGCTCACGCAAACCACCCCACCAACTCCCTCAGTGTCAATTTCCTCCTTCACCAGGAATGCCAATAGTCCTGCAGGCCATGTCACTGGCAATTCTGACGAGTCCTCTCCTGCCTGGGATTCCTCCGATGCATCCTTGCGTGTAACGCCTACTGCTGCTGGCGCTGCTGTTGTTGCTGCTGGGAGTCGATGGTCATCCCAGAGGGGAAGTCGTAAGACCACTTTTACTACTTCCACTAAGCAACTGACTGTCCAACAGTCCTTTGCGAGGAAGATGAAATATCTCAGCAGTCATCCTGCTGCAAAGCGGATAACTGAGGCCTTGGCAGCCTGGCCGGTGAGAAACGTGGTTCCGGTATCCATCATTACTGCAGAGCCAACTATAGACTTGTTTGAGATACTGTGTCCCCGGTACCAAATACCATCTAGGTTCCATTTCTCAAGGCAGGCGATACCGAAAATGTACACAGACCTCAGAAAAAGACTAACCAGTGTCCTAAAAAATGCAGTTGTACCCAATGTCCACTTAACCACGGACATGTGGACAAGTGGAGCAGGGCAGACTCAGGACTATATGACTGTGACAGCCCACTGAGTAGATGTATTGACTCCCGCCGCAAGAACAGCAGCGGCGGCACCAGTAGCAGCATCTCGCAAACGCCAACTCATTCCTAGGCAGGCTACGCTTTGTATCACCGCTTTCCAGAATACGCACACAGCTAAAAACCTCTTACGGCAACTGAGGAAGATCATCGCAGAATGGCTTACCCCAATTGGACTCTCCTGTGGATTTGTGGCATCGGACAACGCCAGCAATATTGTGTGTGCATTAAATCTGGGCAAATTCCAGCACGTCCCATGTTTTGCACATACCTTGAATTTGGTGGTGCAGAATTATTTAAAAAACGACAGGGGCGTGCAAGAGATGCTGTCGGTGGCCAGAAGAATTGCGGGACACTTTCGGCGTACAGGCACCAAGACCAGAAGACTGGAGCAACACCAAAAACGCCTGAACCTGCCCTGCCATCATCTGAAGCAAGAAGTGGTAACGAGGTGGAATCAACCCTCTATATGCTTCAGAGGTTGGAGGAGCAGCAAAAGGCCATTCAAGCCTATACAACTGAGCACGATATAGGAGGTGGAATGCACCTGTCTCAAGCGCAGTGGAGAATGATTTCAACGTTGAGCAAGGTTCTGCAACCTTTTGAACTTGCCACACGTGAAATCAGTTCAGACACTGCCAGCCTGAGTCAGGTCATTCCCCTCATCAGGCTTTTGCAGAAGAAGCTGGAGACATTGAAGGAGGAGCTAACACAGAGCGATTCCGCTAGGCATGTGGGACTTGTGGATGGAGCCCTCAATTTGCTTAACAAGGATTCACGGGTGGTCAATCTGTTGAAATCAGAGCACTACATTTTGGCCACCGTGCTCGATCCTAGATTTAAAACCTACCTTGGATCTCTCTTTCCGGCAGACACAAGTCTGCTGGGGTTCAAAGAACTGCTGGTGAGAAAATTGTCAAGTCAAGCGGAACGCGACCGGTCAACATCTCCTCCTTCACATTCTCCCGCAACTGGGGGTGCGAGGAAAAGGCTCAGAATTCCGAGCACACCCGCTGGCGGTGATGCAGGGCAGTCTGGAGCGACTGCTGATGCTGACATCTGGTCCGGACTGAAGGACCTGACAACGATTACGGACATGTCGTCTACTGTCACTGCATATGATTCTCTCCCCATTGAAAGAATGGTGGAGGATTATATGAGTGACCGCATCCAAGTAGGCACGTCAGACAGTCCGTACTTATACTGGCAGGAAAAAGAGGCAATTTGGAGGCCCTTGCACAAACTGGCTTTATTCTACCTAAGTTGCCCTCCCACAAGTGTGTACTCCGAAAGAGTGTTTAGTGCCGCCGCTCACCTTGTCAGCAATCGGCGTATGAGGTTACATCCAGAAAATGTGGAGAAGATGATGTTCATTAAAATGAATTATAATCAATTCCTCCGTGGAGACATTCACCAGCAGCAATTGCCTCCACAAAGTACACAGGGAGCTGAGATGGTGGATTCCAGTGGGGACAAATTGATAATCTGTGAGGAGGGGGATGTACACGGTGATATATCGGAGGATGATGATGAGGTGGACATCTTGCCTCTGTAGAGCCAGTTTGTGCAAGGAGAGATTAATTGCTTCTTTTTTGGTGGGGGTCCAAACCAACCCGTCATTTCAGTCACAGTCGTGTGGCAGACCCTGTCACTGAAATGATGGGTTGGTTAAAGTGTGCATGTCCTGTTTATACAACATAAGGGTGGGTGGGAGGGCCCAAGGACAATTCCATCTTGCACCTCTTTTTTCTTTCATTTTTCTTTGCGTCATGTGCTGTTTGGGAGTAGTTTTTTGAAGGGCCATCCTGCGTGACACTGCAGTGCCACTCCTAGATGGGCCAGGTGTTTGTGTCGGCCACTTGGGTCGCTTATCTTACTCACACAGCTACCTCATTGCGCCTCTTTTTTTCTTTGCGTCATGTGCTGTTTGGGGAGTAGTTTTTTGAAGGGCCAACCTGCGTGACACTGCAGTGCCACTCCTAGATGGGCCAGGTGTTTGTGTCGGCCACTAGGGTCGCTTATCTTAGTCACACAGCTACCTCATTGCGCCTCTTTTTTTCTTTGCGTCATGTGCTGTTTGGGGAGTAGTTTTTTGTAGGGCCAGCCTGCGTGACACTGCAGTGCCACTCCTAGATGGGCCAGGTGTTTGTGTCGGCCACTTGGGTCGCTTATCTTACTCACACAGCTACCTCATTGCGCCTCTTTTTTTCTTTGCGTCATGTGCTGTTTGGGGAGTGTTTTTTGGAAGGGCCATCCTGCGTGACACTGCAGTGCCACTCCTAGATGGGCCAGGTGTTTGTGTCGGCCACTTGGGACGCTGAGCTTAGTCATCCGGCGACCTCGGTGCAAATTTTAGGACTAAAAATAATATTGTGAGGTGTGAGGTGTTCAGAATAGACTGAAAATGAGTGGAAATTATGGTTATTGAGGTTAATAATATTTTGGGATCAAAATGACTCCCAAATTCTATGATTTAAGCTGTTTTTTAGGGTTTTTTGAAAAAAAAAAAACCGAATCCAAAACACACCCGAATCCGACAAAATAAATTCGGTGAGGTTTTGCCAAAACGCGTTCGAACCCAAAACACGGCCGCGGAACCGAACCCAAAACCAAAACCCGAAAAATTTCCGGTGCTCATCACTAGTTACTGTCAGTGTAACCTCGTCACTTTTGCCGCTCTTAGACATGATAAATAATCAGCTTTTCACAGTGTACTACACACTTAGTGACTGTAATCACTTTACTTTATTAAAGTGATATCAATCTGACCCCATCCCATGCACCAGCATTGAGGTTCAGAAGAAACCACTGACAAACATATATAAAGTCAGCAATCACACTAGCAGTCAGTCACATGTTATATATTAGTCATTTGAGCACAACAGATCCGAACGTATTCAGACGCAATGCGAAGAAAACCACAGTAATGTAAAGACTCATATGCAATAGGCACTTAAATTTAACTATTCATACTGACAAAAGTAGAAAGAATTGTAGTGCTGTATAACCTGTACTCAGTAGAGTGGGATACAGGGAGACTCACCTCACTTCCAAGATCGATCAATATATTAGCAAACGCCGAATGGATCCAGACGCTACTAGTGTACACTGTCGCTCCGGGAACTTTAAGCGGACATAGACGCACTGTGCATACAAGCGCACCGGTCATACAGACGCCTGTCCTGCGATTGGGTCTCCTCGCGGTAGAGTTTAGTGTACACAGACGCAGCGGCCTATGCTGCGACCGAGACACCTCATGGTAGCGTCTGAGACGGAAGTGAGGCAACAGTTCATGGCGGGAGACCGACGGAAAATGGTCATGAACTGGGGGAGGGGCGACCAGGAGAGCGTCTGACTGCCCATGCTGACATCAACCCTAGGGATCCCAGCCTCATACCATTCCTGGCACTTTATGATCCCTAAAGCCTAGCTCTGGAGCATCCGTGGTGGCGGTGCATCAGCTACTGTTTGGTAGTCTCCTCCCAAACCAGTGCGGCGGTGTCCGTATTCCCCTTCTAAGTGGAACCAGTGCCTTACCGTCTCCCCGTGCTGCGGCCACAGCCTGGTAACGTCTGGTGGACCTGCTAGTATATCCAACACAGACGCCCGTCGACACAGCACTTGAACCGTGGGTAAGCGTTGTTGGAGCGACTCTTTCCAATATGCGTTTAAGACGCTGTTAGGAAAGATCACTCAAAAACATAGTTAGACTATTAAAAATAAAATAATAAAGCTTAGGGCTGCCATAGAACACAGCAGCCCTGTGACCATGGTCCGGCTCCTGCCGCACCAAACAAAAAACTGATTTGCCTGAGCCAGTGGGCGGGGCTATATGGACGAGCCCATTGCATCCTGGGAGGACTGAAAGCTTGTGATCTTTGGTGGCAATCCGCTGTCGCTCCATCATATCCCAATGTTATCCTGTGGATAACCTGTGGACCCAGCCGGAGAAATAATGAACGAATAGCTCACAACTGTCAATTGTCCATATGCTAGTTGTCCATTGAAAAGTGATTTCTTGATCTTCTCCAGCTGGAGATTGTATCTCCCACACCTTTGTCTAAATCTTCATCTGCACAAAGTACCTGCCAGTGTCTCTGTAATATCTTTGTGTCGCCCATCTTTGTAGACCGTAACCACACATCTGCTCCGTCATCTGTCTGAGCTTTTGGGTGGGTGATAAGTATCTGTTTCCTACACTTTTGTCTTGTATTTTGAGGGGACGGAGAGGAGAGATGAAGTCAGGAGTCACAGCTGGGGGAGGGACTGGACAGAAGGGAACAGAGCAGAGCAGGTGGGAGCAGATTGAGGTGACCCATTCCCCTTACTACATTATAAGAACTAAGCAAATATACAATACACAATATATCTATCAGATTCAGTTTATGTAAATGCAATCAAGTTATTCATGTCAAAATGTATTATTCTTTACTGGGACTATTATTTTAAGTCATGAGTGGAAGGGGAGCTTCAGACACTCCTGAGTGATTACGCTATTGGGGGTGAGAGGGGGTAAGAATGGCTACCGGAGAGCTTAGCAGTCAGTGATTGTCTCTGATAGTGGATAAGCGTTGATGCTCTGCCAAGAGGCCGTGTGGGACAAATAACTTTGGGATTACTTAGACCTGTCACCGGCCCCTTATCCTGGTCACTGCCTCTATACATCACCCCTGCTGAAACGTACGTTGGATCAACGGCAGACTGTCCCGAGCCACGGGACATTACTGGACTCTCTGCTCCTGTTACTGAGTGCCATGCTGTGGTGCAACTTGTCCTTAATCATAAACATTTCACCTTTCCATCTAATACTGGAAATGATCTGTGAGCCCCGTACCCTCACATCAGGTGACGGAATACTGCTGCCTCCAGGCTCGCACACAGTGGGCAGTATACGCGTAATGTACTGTTAGCAGAGCTGGGAATGACGCATTTCTGGTGCACAGCGTGAGAAGCACAAGATCAGGGCAGCAGCTAAGGTCAGGGGGAGGTCAGTCACACCCACATGAGGGACAGCATACAAACCTGGCAGCCGGAGCTGATCAGATCAGGGGTATGCATGATCATTCGCTACCAGTTATCCATATATAGCACATACATATTCCACAGCACTTTACAGAGAATATCCGCTCACTTACCTCAGTCCCAGGGGCTAACAGTCTATAGCCCTTACCACATAGGCAAACACATATACACTAGTTGCTCAGCTGGTATAATTTTTGGATTGTGGGAGGAAACCCATAAAAGAACAGGGAGAAAATACAAACTCCATGCAGTAAGGGACTTGAACCCATAACCTCACCTCTGTGATTCAGTAATGCTTGCCATTACACCAACTGTGCTGCTCACTGCTATAACAGGAGAAGGAGAAGAATAGTAACAGATGTCTTCTGATGTATGAGAGAGTGTGGGGTGGAGACTGGTCAGATCTCTGGGCTGACAACACACAGTGACATGATGTGAGGGGGAGAGCAGGAGTATAATAGGGGCTGATGGCTCCTGATGTATGAGATACACCAGAGAGTGTGGGGAGGAGACTGGTCAGATCTCTGGGCTGGTAACACACAGTGATATGACGTGAGGGGGAGCAGGAGTATAATAGGGGCTGAAGGCTCCTGATGTATGAGATACACCAGAGTGTGTAGGCAGGAGACTGGTCAGATCTCATGACTGGTAACACAAAATTACATGATGTGAGGGGGAGAGCAGGAGTATAATAGGGGCTGATGTCCCCTGATGTATATGATACACCAGAGAGTGTCGTGAGGAGACTGGTCAGATCTCTGGGCTGGTAACACACAGTGACATGATGTGAGGGTGAGAGCAGGAGTATAATAGGGGCTGATGGCTCCTGATGTATGAGATACACCAGAGAGTGTGGGGAGGAGACTGGTCAGTTCTCGGAGCTAGTAACACAGTGACATGATGTGAGGGGAGAGCAGGATTACAATACAGGCTGATGGCTCCTGATGTATGAGATACACCAGAGAGTATGCGGGAAGAGACTGGTCAGATCTCTGGGCTGGTAACACACAGTGAGATGATGTGAGGGAGAGAGCAGGAGTATAATAGGGGCTGATGGCTCCTGATGTATAACATACACCATAGAGTGTGGGAAGAAGACTGGTCAGATCTCTGGGCTGGTAACACACAGTGACATGATGTGAGGGGGAGAGCAGGAGTATAATAGGGGCTGATGGCTCCTGATGTATAACATACACCATAGAGAGTGTGGGAAGAAGACTGGTCAGATCTCTGGGCTGATAACACACAGTGACATGATGTGAGGGGGAGAGCAGGAGTATAATAGGGGCTGATGGCTCCTGATGTATGAGATACACCAGAGTGTGTGGGAAGGAGACTGTTCAGATCTCTGGGCTGGTAACACACAGTGACATGATGTGAGGGGGAGAGCAGGAGTATAATAGGGGCTGATGGCTCCTGATGTATGAGATACACCAGAGTGTGTGGGAAGGAGACTGGTCAGATCTCTTGGCTGGTAACACACAGTGACATGATGTGAGGGGGAGAGTAGGAGTATAATAGGGGCTGATGGCTCCTGATGTATGAGATACACCAGACTGTGTAGGCAGGAGACTGGTCAGATCTCTGGGCTGGTAACACACAGTGACATGATGTGAGGGGGAGAGCAGGAGAATAATAGGGGCTGAGGTCCCCTGATGTATGAGATACACCAGAGAGTGTGGGGAGGAGACAATTAGATCTCTGTGCTGGTAACACACAGTGACATGATGTGAGGGGGAGAGCAGGACTATAATAGGGACTGATGGCTACTGATGTATGAGATACACTAGAGAGTTTGGGGAGGAGACTGGTCAGTTCTCGGAGCTAGTAACACAGTGACATGATGTGAGGGGAGAGCAGGATTATAATACAGGCTGATGGCTCCTGATGTATGAGATACACCAGAGAGTATGGGGGAAGAGACTGGTCAGATCTCTGGGCTGGTAACACACAGTGACATGATGTGAGGGAGAGAACAGGAGTATAATAGGGGCTGATGGCTCCTGATGTATAACATACACCACAGAGTGTGGGGAGTAGACTGGTCAAATCTCATGACTGGTAACACAAAATTACATGATGTGAGGGGGAGAGCAGGAGTATAATAGGGGCTGATGTCCCCTGATGTATATGATACACCAGAGAGTGTCGTGAGGAGACTGGTCAGATCTCTGGGCTGGTAACACACAGTGACATGATGTGAGGATGAGAGCATGAGTATAATAGGGGCTGATGGCTCCTGATGTATGAGATACACCAGAGAGTGTGGGGAGGAGACTGGTCAGTTCTCGGAGCTAGTAACACAGTGACATGATGTGAGGGGAGAGCAGGATTATAATACAAGCTGATGGCTCCTGATGTATGAGATACACCAGAGAGTATGGGGGAAGAGACTGGTCAGATCTCTGGGCTGGTAACACACAGTGACATGATGTGAGGGAGAGAGCAGGAGTATAATAGGGGCTGATGGCTCCTGATGTATAACATACACCATAGAGTGTGGGAAGAAGACTGGTCAGATCTCTGGGCTGGTAACACACAGTGACATGATGTGAGGGGGAGAGCAGGAGTATAATAGGGGCTGATGGCTCCTGATGTATAACATACACCATAGAGAGTGTGGGAAGAAGACTGGTCAGATCTCTGGGCTGATAACACACAGTGACATGATGTGAGGGGGAGAGCAGGAGTATAATAGGGGCTGATGGCTCCTGATGTATGAGATACACCAGAGTGTGTGGGAAGGAGACTGGTCAGATCTCTTGGCTGGTAACACACAGTGGCATGATGTAAGGGGGAGAGCAGGAGTATAATAGGGGCTGATGGTTCCTGATGTATGAGATACACCAGAGTGTGTGGGTAGGAGACTGGTCAGATCTCTGGACTGGTAACACAAAATTACATGATGTGAGGGGGAGAGCAGGAGTATAATACGGGCTGATGTCCCCTGATGTATATGATACACCAGAGAGTGTGGGGAGGAGACTGTTCAGATCTCTGGGCTGGTAACACACAGTGACATGATGTGAGGGGGAGAGCAGGAGTATAATAGGGGCTGATGGCTCCTGATGTATGAGATACACCAGAGTGTGTGGGAAGGAGACTGGTCAGATCTCTTGGCTGGTAACACACAGTGACATGATGTGAGGGGGAGAGCAGGAGTATAATAGGGGCTGATGGCTCCTGATGTATGAGATACACCAGAGTGTGTAGGCAGGAGACTGGTCAGATCTCTGGGCTGGTAACACACAGTGACATGATGTGAGGGGGAGAGCAGGAGTATAATAGGGGCTGAGGTCCCCTGATGTATGAGATACACCAGAGAGTGTGGGGAGGAGACAAGTCAGATCTCTGTGCTGGTAACACACAGTGACATGATGTGAGGGGGAGAGCAGGACTATAATAGGGACTGATGGCTACTGATGTATGAGATACACTAGAGAGTGTGGGGAGGAGACTGGTCAGTTCTCGGAGCTAGTAACACAGTGACATGATGTGAGGGGAGAGCAGGATTATAATACAGGCTGATGGCTCCGGATGTATGAGATACACCAGAGAGTATGGGGGAAGAGACTGGTCAGATCTCTGGGCTGGTAACACACAGTGACATGATGTGAGGGAGAGAGCAGGAGTATAATAGGGGCTGATGGCTCCTGATGTATAACATACACCATAGAGCAGGCCTGGCCAACCTGTGGCTCTCCAGCTGTTGTAAAACTACAAGTCCCATCATACTTTGCCACAGTTTTGCTATTAAGGAATGCTAAAACTGTGGCTGGGATGTGTAGTTTCACAACATCTGGAGAGCCACAGGTTGGCCAGGCCTGCCATAGAGTGTGGGAAGAAGACTGGTCAGATCTCTGGGCTGGTAACACACAGTGACATGATGTGAGGAAGAGAGCAGGAGTATAATAGGGGCTGATGTCCCCTGATGTATATGATACACCAGAGAGTGTCGTGAGGAGACTGGTCAGATCTCTGGGCTGGTAACAGACAGTGACATGATGTGAGGGGGAGAGCAGGAGTATAATAGGGGCTGATGGCTACTGATGTATGAGATACACCAGAGTGTATGGGTAGGAGACTGGTCAGATCTCTGGACTGGTAACACAAAATTACATGATGTGAGGGGGAGAGCAGGAGTATAATAGGGGCTGATGTCCCCTGATGTATATGATACACCAGAGAGTGTCGTGAGGAGACTGGTCAGATCTCTGGGCTGGTAACATACAGTGACATGATGTGAATGGGAGAGCAGGAGTATAATAGGGGCTGATGGCTCTGGACTCCTCCAATGGTCAGATACATATCTCTCATTAGTTTGTACTGACAGAAAAGGGTGTAGAATGAGATATTGCTGTAGTGACTGAGGAAGGAGAATATGGGACTCTATTCTGTAATAAAATAGTGGAATGCCCTCCCACGCACAATAAGACTCGCCTCTAGTCTCCAAAACTTTAAGCAATTCCTGAAGGTGAGTTTATCGAATTCTGGAAATGCCCACATAGCTTCATATACTTTACTTTCCAATTACATCCCCACTGTAGAGTCCACACATAACCTCACATGTTTTTACTTTCTTCACTTTCCCATCCTCCCGACACCAGGCCAACATTGCTGTGTAACGATATCATACAGCCCACCAAGCACTTTTGCAATCTGGTGGACCTTTTTGCAATAGTCAACACCTATCGTTGTCTATCAATGCCTACTTCCCTATAGATTGTAAGCTTGAAAGCAGGGCCGTCCTACCTCTATGAATTTCTGTTATTACCTATTCTTGTTATCTCACTGTTTTCACTCGTTTGGTTTTATTTTATCACTGTTTCCAATTGTAAAGAGCAACAGAATTTGATGCGCTATATAAGGAACTGTAAATAAAGAAAATAAAGTGTTTATTGCTCACCTGTGCTGATATCTGTAGGGATTTCCTCCTCCTTACACTGCAGATCACCCTTCACATACGTCTCTTCTTCTCCCTCTATATCTTCTGCCTTCATATCAGTCACACACGTCTCTTCTTCTCCCTCTATATCTTCTGCCTTCATATCAGTCACACACGTCTCTTCTTCTCCCTCTATATCTTCTGCCTTCATATCAGTCACATACGTCTCTTCTTCTCCCTCTATATCTTCTGACTTTATATCAGTCACATACGTCTCTTCTTCTCCCTCTGTATCTTCTGCCTTCATATCAGTCACACACGTCTCTTCTTCTCCCTCTATATCTTCTGCCTTCATATCAGTCACACACGTCTCTTCTTCTCCCTCTATATCTTCTGCCTTCATATCAGTCACATATGTCTCTTCTTCTCCCTCTATATCTTCTGCCTTCATATCAGTCACATACATCTCTTCTTCTCCCTCTATATCTTCTGCTTTCATATCAGTCACATACGTCTCTTTTTCTCCCTCTATATCTTCTACCTTCATATCAGTCACATTACTCCTATCTTCACCCTAAATACCAACAATAATGAACACTTTATAATAAGGCTTATTTCATTATTTGATAGTAAACAGTATAATATCAGTGTATAAGACACACACAGCTCCTCTACAGATCACATAGTTACAGTCACTTTGGTATATTGGCGAGACCCTAAATCCCACCTACCTGATCCTCCTGTGGGATCCTGTGACTCTCCTCTGTACAGTCCTGGGAATACAGAGGACGGGGACATCTCTCTGGGGTATCTCTGTTACTATGCCCATCTGTAGGAGACACAAAGTGACTGAGTACAGTGTATATATGTGAGTATCAGATGATGTGTGTATATAGGGGCCCCCATACCTGCTCTCCCTTGTACAATACATGACAGTCTCCTCTTACCCAGTGATGTGAGGGGCCGGTGATTCTCCATCATCACGTCCTTGTACAGACCCCTGTGTTCCTCTATATACTCCCGCTCCTGCATGGAGACATAGACAGTGACATCCTGACACCTTATAGAAACCTGACACACACAGTGATACAGTCATCACCCCGACACATCCCCTGGTGTTACTGTATAATATCCCCTTCCCAGCAGTCACCTCTCTAGTCATCACCCAGACACGTCGCCTGGTGTTACTGTATAATGTCCCATTCCCAGCAGCCACCTCTCCAGTCATCACCCAGACACATCCCCTGGTGTTACTGTATAATGCCCCATTCCCAGCAGTCACCTCTCCAGTCATCACCCAGACACATCCCCTGGTGTTACTGTATAATGTCTCATTCCCAGCAGCCACCTCTCCAGTCATCACCCAGACACATGCCCTGGTGTTACTGTATAATACCCCATTCCCAGCAGTCACCTCTCCAGTCATCACCCAGACACATCCCCTGGTGTTACTGTATAATGTCCCATTCCCAGCAGTCACCTCTCCAGTCATCACCCAGACACGTTCCCCGGTGTTACTGTATAATGTCCCATTCCCAGCAGTCACCTCTCCAGTCAGCAGCTGAATGATCTTGTTGGTGAGTTCTAGGATCTTCTGGTTATTGTGTCTCTCATGTATCAGTGAGTGAGGTGGAGGCACCGTGATGGGGCTCTGGGTTCTGCTCAGTCTTCCTGACACACGGGGACAGCTGCTGGGTGTCTCGAACTTACCGGATGTCTTCCTCACTACCGTGTAACCCTGGGTATAGGGGTAGGGACACATCAAATATCATTGTATAAACTTCCATATCTCCTCACCTCCCCAGTCACGTCCCTGTATTATTACTATAGATACAAGTGATGTCACTGTGACGCTCGCAGATCCCCTCACCTTCCCATCATGCCTCTGTATTATTACTATAGATATGTGATGTCACTGTAACACGCCCAGATCCCCACACCTACTCTGTCATGCCCTTGTATTATTATTATAGATATGTGACATCACTGTGACGCTCCAAGATCCCCTCACCTCCCCAGTCATGTCCCTGTATTATTACTATAGATATAACTGATGTCACTGTGACACTCCCAGATCCTCTCACCTCCCCAGTCATGTCCCTGTATTATTACTATAGATATAACTGATGTCACTGTGACACTCCCAGATCCTCTCACCTCCCTAGTCATGTCACTGTATTACTAAAGATAAAAGTGTACTATAGATATAAGTGGTGTCACTGTGACACTCCCAGAACCCCTCACCTCCCCAATCATGTCACTGTATTACTATAGATATGTGATGTCACTGTGACACTCCCAGATGCCCTCACCTCCCCAGTCATGTCTCTGTATTATTACTATAGATAAAAGTAATGTCACTGTGATACTCCCAGACCACCCCACCTAACCAGATAACCTCACCTCCCCAGTCTTGTCCCTGTATTATTACTATAGATAAAAGTAACGTCACTGTGATACTCCCAGAAACCCTCACCTCCCCAATCATGTCCCTAGCTTTGTGACGTCATTGTGATGCTCACAGATCCCCTTACCTCCCCAGTCATGTCCCTGTATTATTATTATTATAGATATGTGACATTACAGCGATACACCCAGACCCCTCAATTCCCCAGTCATGTCCCTGTATTACTATAGATATACAGTAAGTGATGTCACTGTGATGCTTCCAAATCCCCTCAACTCCCCAGTCATGTACCTGTATTATTGCTATAGATATAAGTAACGTCACTGTGATACTCCCAGATCCCCTCACTTCCCCAATCATGTCCCTGTATTACTATAGATATAATAAGATTTTACTTACTGGTAAATCTATTTCTCGTAGTCCGTAAAGGATGCTGGGACTCCGTAAGGACCATGGGGAATAGACGGGCTCCGCAGGAGATAGGGCCCTTTAAGAAAGCTTTGGATTCTGGGTGTGCACTGGCTCCTCCCTCTATGCCCCCTCCTCCAATCACACTGTATAACTTATGATAAACTTACCCAGTTAACAGTATGAACAACAACATAGCCACGGTATCACCGAAAACTACAACATAACCCTTATGTAAGCAATAACTATATACAAGTCATGCAGAAGAAGTCCGCATTTGGGACGGGCGCCCAGCATCCTCTACGGACTACGAGAAATAGATTTATCAGTAAGTAAAATCTTATTTTCTCTAATGTCCTTAAGGATGCTGGCACTCCGTAAGGACCTTGGGGATTATACCAAAGCTCCCAAACGAGCGGGAGAGTGCGGATGACTCTGCAGCACTGATTGAGCAAACAGGAGGTCCTCCTCAGCCAGGGTATCAAACTTATAGAACTTTGCAAAGGTGTTTGTCCCCGACCAAGTAGCTGCTCGGCACAACTGTAATGCCGAGATCCCTCGGGCAGCCGCCCAAGAAGAGCCCACTTTCCTAGTGGAGTGGGCCTTAACCGATTTCGGTAACGGCAATCCTGCCGTAGAATGCGCCTGCTGAATCGTGTTACAGATCCAGCGAGCAATAGTCTGCTTTGAAGCAGGGGCGCCAATCTTGTTGGCCGCATACAGAACAAACAAAGCTTCAGTCTTCCTGATCGAGCCGTTCTGGTCACATAAATCTTCAAAGCCCTGACTACATCCAGGGACTCGGAATCCTCCAAGTCCCTTGTAGCCACAGGCACGACAATAGGTTGGTTCACATGAAAAGATGAGACCACTTTTGGCAGAAAGTGAGGACGAGTCCTCAACTCTGCCCTATCCACGTGAAAAAACAAGTATGGGCTTTTATGCGATAAAGCCGCCAATTCTGAAACACGTCTTGCCGAAGCGAACGCCAACAACATGACCACTTTCCACGTGAGGTATTTCAACTCCATCGTTTTAAGTGGTTCAAACCAAAGTGACTTGAGGAAACGTAACACCACGTTAAGATCCCAAGGTGCCACCGGAGGCACAAAGGGAGGCTGAATATGCAGCACCCCCTTCACAAAAGTCTGTACCTCGGGAAGAGAGGCCAATTCTCTTTGAAAGAAAATGGATAAGGCCGAAATCTGCACCTTTATGGACCCTAATTTTAGGCCTAAGGTCACTCCTGTTGAAGAAATTGTAGTAGATGGCCCAAATGGAAATCCTCCATAGGAGCAGCTCTGGCCTCACACCAAGAAACATATTTTGCCATATACGGTGATAATGTTTCAATGTCACGTCTTTCCTAGCCTTCATCAGGGTAGGAATGACTTCCTCCGGAATTCCTTTTTCCGCTAGGATCCGGCGTTCAACCGTCATGCCGTCAAACGCAGCCGCGGTAAGTCTTGGAACAGACAGGGCCCCTGCTGCAGCAGGTCCTGCCTTAGAGGAAGAGGATCTTCTGTGAGCAACTCTTGCAGTTTCGGATACCAAGTCCTCCGCGGTCAATCTGGAACAATGAGGATTGTTCTGACCCTGCTTATTCTTACAATTCTCAACACCTTGGGTATGAGAGGAAGAGGAGGAAACACATAGACCTATCTGAACACCCAAGGTATCACCAGAGCGTCTACCGCTACCGCCAGAGGGTCCCTTGACCTGGCGCAATACCGCTTTAGCTTTTTGTTGAGATGGGACGCCATCATGTCTATTTTAGGCAGGCCCCACCGATCCGCGATCTGTGCAAAGACTTCTTGATGAAGTCCCCATTCCCCCGGATGCAGGACGTGCCTGCTGAGGAAGTCCGCCTCCCAGTTGTCCAACCCCGGGATGAACACCTCTGACAGCGCGTTTACATGGTCTTCCGCCCAGCGTAGAATCCTGGTCGCTTCTGCCATGGCCACTCTGCTCCTTGTTCAGCCTTGGCGGTTTATATGAGCCACTGCCGTGACATTGTCTGACTGAATCAGAACCGTTCTCCGCTTGACGCAGGGCGTTGTATATGGCCCTCAACTCCAGGATGTTGATGTGGAGACAAGTCTCCAGGCTTGATCAGAGACCATGGAAATTTCTTCCCAGTGCCACTGCTCCCCAACCTCAGAGGCTTGGGTCCGTGGTGCCGAACCTGCGACCCTCTAGAAGGTAAGCACTGTTCAGCCACCACAGGAGAGATACCCTGGTCCTGGGAGACAGGGTGATCCTTTGATGCATTTGTAAATGGGACCCGGACTACTTGTCCAAGAGATCCCATTGAAAAGTCCTCACATGGAATCTGCCGAAAGGGATGGCCTCGTATGAAGCCACCATCTTCCCCAGGACCCGTGTGCACTGATGCACTGAAACCTTCTTTGGTTTCAATAGGTTCCTGACCATGGTCATGAGTTCCTGAACCTTTTCGATCGGAAGAAAAACTTTTTTCTGGTCTGTGTCTAGGATCAGGCCCAGAAAGGTCAGACGCGTTGTAGGAACTAGCTGGGACTTCGGTATATTGAGAATCCAGCTGTGTAGCTGCAACGTCTTCATGGACAGAGACACGCTGTCCAGCAACTTCTCCCGAGATCTCACCTTTATGAGGAGATCGTCCAAGTATGGGATAATTGTGACCCCCTGCCTGCGCAGGAGCACCATCATTTCCGCCATTAACTTGGTGAAAACCCTCGGGGCCGTGGAAAGCCCAAACGGCAACGTCTGAAATTGGTAGCGACAGTCCCGCACTGCAAATCTCAGGATGGGGGGGGAATATTGGAACATGAAGGTATGCATCCTTTATGTCCAGGAACACCATCCAATCCCCCCCTCCAGGCTGGCGATGACCGCCCGGAGTGATTCCATTTTGAACTTGAACCTTTTCAAGTACAATTTCAGAGATTTCAGGTTTAAAATGGGCCTGACCGAACCGTCCGGTTTCGGGACCACAACCAGGGTTGAATAATATCCCTCTCCCTGCTGGAGATGAGGAACTGTGACAATCACCTGTTGAACATACAATTTTTGTATTGCTGTCAACACTGACTCCCTCTCTGACGGGGAAGTCGGCAGAGCCGATTTGAAAAACCGGCGAGGAGGCAAGTCTTCAAATTCTAGCCTGTATCCCTGAGCAACAATCTCTACTGCCCAGGGATCCACCTGCGATTGAACCCAGACGTGGCTGAAAAACCGAAGACGAGCCCCCACCAGATCTGCCTCCCCCCGGGAAGCCCCAGCGTCATGCGGTGGACTTTGCAGACGCAGGGGAGGACTTCTGCTCTTGGGAACTAGCTGTGTGCAGCTTCTTTCCCCTCCCTTTTCCTCTGGTAACAAAGAACGATCCCCGCACCTTCTTGTTTTTATTGGAATGAAAGGACTGCATTTGATAATGAGGTGCCTTCTTAGTATGCTGCGGGGGGACATAAGGTAAGAAATTCGACTTACCAGCCGTAGCCGTAGAGACAAGGTCCGAGAGGCCGTCTCCAAACAACTCCCCCCCCTTGTACGGCAAGGACTCCATGTGCCGCTTAGAATCGGCATCTCCCGTCCACTGCCGGGTCCACAGGAGTCGCCTAGCAGAAATAGACATAGCATTTATTCTGGAGCTTAATAAACAAATGTCTCTCTGTGCATCTCTCATATACAAGGCAGCATCTCTGATATGCTCTATGGTCATTTGAATGGCATCCCTATCTAAGGTGTCAATCTCCGCAGATAAGGAATCTGCCCATGCCACCACCGCAATACAAACCCAGGCCGACGCCATAGCCGGTCTAGCAATAGTATCGGAGTGAGTGTAAATGTGCTTCAAGGTAATTTCCTGCCTGCGATCAGCCGGTTCCTTGAGGGAAGCCGTATCCTGAGAAGGCAGTGCCACCTTTTTGGACAAGCGTGTCAGCGCCTTGTCCACTTTTGGTGAAGATTCCCAGCGTATCCTCTAAGTTTGTGGAAAAGGAAACGCCATAAGAATCCTTTTGGGAACTTGTGGTCTCCTATCTGGAGAGTCACAAACCTTTTTGCACAATTCACTTAATTCAAATGATGATGGAAAAGTGACTTCAGGCTTTTTATCTTTATACATGTGTACCCTCGTGTCAGGGACAGGGGGTTCCTCAGAAATATGCAAAACCTCTTTAATGGCCATAATCATGTACCGTATACCCTTAGCCACCTTTGGCTGTAATTTTGCATCTTCATAGTCGACACTAGAGTCAGTATCTGTGTCGGTATCTGTGTCATCGATCGGGGATATGGTGCGCTTCTGAGACCCCGAAGGCCCTGGCGCCACAGGGACAGGTATGGACTGGGTACCTGACTGATCCCTAGCTTCTGCCTTGTCTAACCTTTTATGCAATAGATTAACATTTGCATTCAAGACATTCAGCATATCCACCCATTCCGGTGTCGGCGTTGCTGACGGCGACCTGACATTCAAACACTCCCCCTCCACAGTAAGCGAGCCTTCCTCGTCAAACATGTCGACACACGCGTACCGACACACTTCACACACACAAGGAACCCCTTTTCTGAAGACAGTATCCCTGCCAAGGCCCTTTGGAGAGACAGACAGAGAGTATGCCAGCACACACCCCAGCGCAATTACCCTGGAGACCAACACAAAATGTTTTTCCCCAGCAGCACTGTGTAATATGTAAACCGCCAATTATGTGCCCCCCCCCTCTCTTTTAAGCACCCTTTCACCGTGTGTAAGCAAGGGAGAGTCCGGGGAGCTTCCTCTCAGCAGTGCTGTGGAGAGAAAATGGCGCTGGTGAGTGCTGAGGGAGAAGCCCCGCCCCCTCGGCGGCGGGCTTCTGTCCCGCTCAAACTTAGTAAAATATGGCGGGGGCTCTTTTATATACATGTACAGAGCCCACCTGTACATGTATATAGTCTATTTGCCATGCAGAGGTTTATATTGCTGCCCAGGGCGCCCCCCCCCTACACCCTGCACCCTTACAGTAACCGTAGTATGCGAGGTGTATGGGAGCAATGAAGCACACCTGCAGTGCTGTGCATTACCTCAGTGAAGCTGAAGGCTTCTGCCGCCTGAGACGTCTTCTGACTTCTGTACTTCTGGCTCTGTGAGGAGAACGGCAGCGCGGCTCCGGGGGTGGACGCCCAGTAAGAACCTGCGTTCACCCCCTCTGGAGCTAATGGTGTCCAGTAGCCGAGGAAGCAGAGCCTATCTTTGACAAGAAGGTCTGCTCCTCTCTCCTCAGTCCCTAGATGCAGGGAGCCTGTTGCCAGCAGTGCTCCCTGTGAAAAAGTAGTAAAAAGTAGAAAGAAAAATCCAAACAAAAATGCTTTCAGGCAGAGAACTCTGGACTAGCTCTCTGCAGTGCACCCATCTTGGTCTGGGCACAGTGTAAAACTGAGGTCTGGAGGAGGGGCATAGAGGGAGGAGCCAGTGCACACCCAGAATCCAAAGCTTTAAAGTGCCTTATCTCCTGCGGAGCCCGTCTATTCCCCATGGTCCTTACGGAGTCCCAGCATCCTCAAGGACGTTAGAGAAAAGTGATGTCACTGTGATGCTCTCAGATCCCCTCACCTCCCCAGTCCTGTCCATTTATTATCATTATAGATATGTGACATCACAGTGACACTCCCAGATCCCCTCACCTCCCCAGTCATGTCCCTGTATTATTACTATAGATATAAGTGATGTCACAGTGACGCTCCCAGATCCCTTCACCTCCCCAGTCATGTTCCTGTATTTTTACTAGAGAAATAAGTGATGTAATTGTGACACTCCCAAATCCCCTCATGTCCCGTCATGTACCTGTATTATTACTACAGATATAAGTGATGTCACTGTGATGCTCCCAGATCCCCTCACCTCCCCATCATGTCCCTGTATTATTACTATAGATATGTGATGTCACTGTGACTCTCCCAGAGCCCCTCACCTCCCCATCATGTCCCTGTATTATTACTATAGATATGTGATGTCACTGTAACTCTCCCAGATCCCCTCACCTCCCCAGTCATGCACCTGTATTATTTCTATAGATATAAGTGATGTCACTGTGACGCTCCCATATCCCCCCACCTCCCCAGTCATGTCCCTGTATTATTACTATAACTATGTGACATCACTGTGACGCTCCCAGATCCCCTCACCCCCCCAGTCATGCACCTGTATTATTTCTATAGATATAAGTGATGTCACTGTGATGCTCCCATATCCCCTCACCTCCCCAGTCATGTCCCTGTATTATTACTATAGATATAAGTGATTTCACTGTGACACTTTCAGATCACCTCACCTCCCCAGTCTTGACCCTATATTATTACTATAGCTATGTGACATCACTGTAACGCTCTCAGATCCCCTCACCTCCCCAGTCATGTCCCTGTATTATTACTATAGATATAAGTAACGTCACTGTGATACTTCCATTTCCCCTTACTTCCCAAGTCATGTCCCTGTATTATTACTATTGATATAAGTAACGTCACTGTGATGCTCCCAGATCCCCTGACCGACCCAGTCATGTCCCTGTATTATTACTATTGATAGAAGTGATGTCACTGTGACACTCCCAGATTCCCTCACCTCCCCAGTCATGTCCCAGTATTATTACTATAGATAAGTGATGTCACTGTGACACTCCCAGATCCCCTCACCTCCCCAGTCATGTCCCTGCATTATTACTATAGATATAAGTGATGTCACTGTGACGCTCCCATATCCCCTAACCTCCCCAGTCATGTCCCTGTATTATTACTATAGATAAGTGATGTCACTGTGACCCTCCCAGATCCCCTCATTTCCCCAGTCATGTCCACATATTATTACTATAGATATGTGATGTTACTGTGACGCTCCCAGATCTCCTCACCTCCCCAGTCATGTCCCTGTATTATTACTATAGATATAAGTGACGTCATTGTGACGCTCCCAGATCCCCTCACCTCTCCAGTCAGCAGGTAGATGATCTCCAGGGTGATATTTATTATCATCTCAGTCTTCTGACTCCTGTCCGTATCCATCCTCAGTTAATCAGTGAGAATACAGAATATGTATAATAAAGACAAAGGTTCTTCACAGGTGTAGTGTCTAGGAATAAATATAAGACAAATCACAGAGAACACAAGTAATAGATATGTAAGAATTAGCCCCATAAGGCTCCTTAGAGGCCGTCACATAACGCTGAACTGCATGATGTTACACCAATAGTAAAAGAAAAAAGAAGAGGGTAATAATACAGGGACAGGGCACCAGAATGGAGGAAACAAGGGACAAACAATACAGAATTCCATCAGTCTCGGGTAATATGTGACTCTGCACAAATGATGAAATCACATATCACCGCAACAATAATAATAATAATAAAAACAGGACACCGCAGGCTGCTCCTCCAGTATAATAATAACAGGACTCCACAGGCTGCTCCCTCTGTATAATAATAATAATAATAATAATAATAACAACAACATGACACCACAGGCTGCTCCTCCAGTATAATAATAATAACAATAAAAGGACACCACAGGCAGCACCCCCTGTATAATAATAATAATCATCATCATCATCAACAACACACCACAGGCTGCTCCTCCAGTATAATAATAACAGGACACCACAGGCTACTCCCCCTGTACAATAACAACAGGACACCACAGCCAGCTCCCCCTGTATAATAATAATAATAATAATAATAATAATAATAACAATAATAACAACAACAACAGGACACCACAGGCTGCTCTTCCTGTAGAACAACAGGACACCACGAGCTGCTCCTCCTGTATATTAATAATAATAATAATAATAGTAAACAACAACACACCACAGGCTGCTCCCCCTGTACAATAATAATAATAACAACAACAACAACAGGACACCACAGGCTGCTCCTCCTGTATAATAATAACAGGGCACCACATGCTGCTCCTCCTGTATAATAATAACAACAGGACACCACAGGCTGCTCCTCCTGTACAATAACAGGACACCACAGGCTGCTCTTCCTGTATAATAATAATGGGATACCACAAGCTGCTCCTCCTGTATAATAACAGGACACCACAGGCTGCTCCTCCTGTATAATAATATTAATAACAACAACAACTGAACACCACAGGACGCTCCTCCTGTTTAATAATATCAGGATAATACAGGCTGCTCCTCCTGTTTAACAATAATAATAATTGAACACCACAGGCTGCTCCCCCGGTATAATAATTATAATAATAACAACAACAACAACAACAACAGGACACCACAGGCTGCTCCTCCTGTATAATAATAACAGGACACCAGAGGCTGCTCCTCCTGTATAATAATTACAGAACACCAGAGGCTGCTCCTCCTGTATAATAATAACAGGACACCACAGGCTGCTCCCCCTGGATTATAATAACAGGACACCACAGGCTGCTCCCTCTGGGTAATAACAACAACAACAACAACAGGACACCACAGGCTGCTCCTCCTGTATAATAATTACAGAACACCAGAGGCTGCTCCTCCTGTATAATAATAACAGGACACCACAGGCTGCTCCCTCTGGGTAATAATAATAATAATAATACCATCAGGACACCACAGGCTGCTCCTCCTGTATAATAATTACAGAACACCAGAGGCTGCTCCTCCTGTATAATAATAACAGGACACCACAGGCTGCTCTCCCTGGATAATAATTAATAATAACAGGACACCACAGGCTGTTCCTCCTGGATAATAATAATAATAATAATAACAGGACACCACAGGCTGCTCCTCCTGTACAGTACAGTACCTCTTGGTGCAAGACTGGACTCTCTACACTCGGAAGTTGTAGCACCGGATATTAAAGTTTTTCCTGTGGGTGAAACGCACTGACGGGAGGGTGGGTAGGAATCGCTTGAACTCAGATACCGGAAGTAGGGTGGAACGCAGAGGCTGTAAGGTGATGGAACACAGATACCGGAAGTAGGGTGGAACGCACAGGTTGTAAGGTGATGGACCGCAGATACCGGAAGTAGGGTGGAACGCACAGGCTGTAAGGCGATTAAACACATTTACCGGAAGTAGGGTGGAACGTACTGACTGTAAGGTGATGGAACGCAGATTCCGGAAGTAGTCTGGAACGCACTGGCTGTTAGGTGATGGAACGCAGATACCGGAAGTAGGGTGGATTTTGGTCACATTAATCCCTAGTAGTGGGCCAGTTTTATATCAGAGTAACTATAACCAACATTAATGTAACACTGGCGCTGGGGACGCTGCAGAATTAAATTAACATATTTAATCAACAGTAAATGACAAGTTGCCAGTGTATAGGTATAATACATGTAGTCCTGACATCTGATGTGATACAAATATTCCCACTTTTAAATGAAATATGTAACAGTTTTCCCGGAGCTGGAGATACGCAGTGGCCGCAGGTAACTACTGTGTATAGTACGCCTATCATAGACTAAATACTGCGCTATAATCATAAATCCCACAGGGAGGGACTATAAGATTAATAGCAACAACAAAAAAAAACCTCTGTATATGGGTCACTGGTATGGTCCCTGCATTGTATATGGGTCACTGGGATTGCCCCTGGTATTGTATATGGGGGGTCATTCCGAGTTGATCTCTCGCTGCCGATTTTCGCAGCGCAGCGGTCAGGTGAAAAAGCTGCATGTCTGAGCATGCGTATGCCCCGCAATGTGCACGGGCAATGTACGGGTACAAAGCTCTTTGTGGTTGTGCTCAGGTTCTAGCGAAGTTTTCCTTCTACGGCCACAAGAAGATTGACAGGAATGGGGCGTTACTGGGTGTCAATTGACCAGTTTCAGGGAGTGTTTGCAAAAACGCAGGCATGTCTGAAAAAACGCAGGCGTGGCTGGGCGCTCGCTGGGACAGGAATAGGCTGAAGTGATCACAAGCGCTGAGTAGGTTCAGTGCTACTCTGAAACTGCACAAACTGTTTTTGCAGAGCTCGGCTGCACAAGTGTTCGCACTTCTGCTAAGCTAAAATACACTCCACAGTGGGCGGCGGCATAGCGTTTGCACGGCTGCTAAAGCTAGCTAGCGAGTGATCATCCCGGAATGACCCCCATGGGTCACTAGAATTGTAGCTGTATTGTATATGGGTTACTAAGATGGTTCCTGGTATTGTATATGGGTCAATAGGATGGTCCCTGTATTGTATATGGGTCACTAGGATGGTCTCTGTATTGTATATGGGTCACTAGGATGGTCCCTGATATTGTAAATAGGCATACCCTCCAACATTTTACACACAAAAATCAGTACAAATGTAAAAAGGGGGCGTGGCCACATGTAAATGGGGAGTTGTCACGCCCCTTTTCCTATACTTTCAATGGAAGTTTGGAGAGCCAAAAATCGGTACAGACCAAAAAAAAGGTACTGCACCTGCTAAAAAGGTACAGTCGGAGGGTATGTATAGGTCACTAGGATGGTCCCTGTATTGGATATGGATAACTAGGATGGTCCCTGGTATTGTATATGGGTCAATAGGATGGTCCCTGTATTGTATATGGGTCACTAGGAGGGTCCCTGTATTGAATATGGGTAACTAGAATGGTGCCTGTGTTGTATATGGGTCCCTGTATTGTAAATGGGTCCCTGATAAAATTATACATTATATATTAAAAATTATAAATGGGTCCCTGATAAAATATTGTATAAGGGTCAGTAGGATGGTCCATGTATTGTATATGGGTCCCTGTATTTTTTTTTATGGGTCACTAGGATGGTCCATGTATTGTATTTGTGTCATTAGGATGGTACCTGTATTGTACATTGGTCACTAGGATGGTCTCTGTATTGTATATGGGTTACTAGGATGGTCCCTGGATTGTATATGGGTCACTAGGATGGACCCTGGATTGTCTTTGGGTCACTAGGATGGTCGCTGTATTGTATATGGGTTACTAGGATGGTCCTTGTATATGAGTCACTAGGATGGTCTCTGTATTGTATATGGGTCATTAGGATGGTACCTGTATTGTACATGGGTCACAAGGATGGTTCCTGTTTTGTATATGGGTCACTTGGATGGTCCCTGTATTGTATATGGGTTACTAGGATGGTCTCTGTATTGTATATTGGTTACTCGGATGGTACCTGTATTATACATGGGTCACTTGGATGGTCCCTGGATTGTATATTGGTTACTTGGATGGTCCCTGGATTGTATATGGGTCACTAGGATGGTCCCTGTATTGTATATTGGTTACTTGGATGGTCCCTGGATTGTATATGGGTCCCTAGGATGGTACCTGTATTGTATATTGGTTACTAGGATGGTCCCTGGATTTTATATGGATCACTAGGATGGACCCTGGATTGCCTTTGGGGGTCACTATTATGGTCCCTGTATTGTATATTGGTTCCTTGGATGGTCCCTGGATTGTATATGGATCACTAGGACGGACCCTGGATTGTCTTTGGGGGTCACTAGTATGGTCCCTGTATTGTATATTGCACAGGTTCTCAAACTCGGTCCTCAGGACCCAGTGGTGCAAGTGGGCGGGTACGGGTGGGTACGGCGTACCCGTAAGAATTTAGCCGTGGGTACGCCGTACCCACACCGACGGGCCGCCGCTCCTCGCACCGCCTATGATGTGAGGGAAGGAGAGCGCAGCCTGTGCCTCTCCTTCCCTCACACTGGACGGAAGCGGCAGCGGTGAGCAGGGAAGGGGGGGGGCGGGGGGCATGTTATACCTGGCACTGGGGGATATCTGGCACTGGGGGGGGAGCATTCCTATCTGGCACTGGGGGATATCTGGCACTGGTGGGCATATATACCTGGCACTGGGGGATATCTGGCACAGGGGGGCATGTATACCTGGCACTGGGGGATATCTGGCACTGGGGGGGCATTTCTATCTGGCACTGGGGGATATCTGGCACAGGGGGGCATGTATACCTGGCACTGGGGGATATCTGGCACAGGGGGGCATGTATACCTGGCACTGGGGGATATCTGGCACAGGGGGGAATATATACCTGGCACTGGGGGATATCTGGCACTGAGGGGCATTTCTATCTGGCACTGGGGGATATCTGGCACAGGGGGGCATGTATACCTGGCACTGGGTGATATCTGGCACAGGGGGGGATATATACCTGGCACTGGGGGATATCTGGCACTGAGGGGCATTTCTATCTGGCACTGGGGGATATCTGGCACTGGGGGGCATGTATACCTGGCACTGGGGGATATCTGGCACTGAGGGGCATTTCTATCTGGCACTGGGGGATATCTGGCACTGGGGGGCATATATACCTGGCACTGGGGGATATCTGGCACTGAGGGGCATTTCTATCTGGCACTGGGGGACATCTGGCACTGGGGGGCATATATACCTGGCACTGGGGGATATCTGGCACTGGGGGCATATCTGGCACTGTATGGGCATTTCTGTATCTGGCACGGGGGGCAATGTATATCTGACACAGTGGGGCAATGTATATCTGGCATTCTGGGGGCATTTTTGTATCTGGCACTGTTAGTCAATGTGTATCTGGCACTGTGGGGTAATGTATATCTGGCACTGTGGGGCAATGTATATCTGGCACTGTGGGGCAACGTGTATCTGACACTGTGAGGCAATGTATATCTGGCACTCTGGGGGCATTTTTGTATCTGGCACTGTTAGTCAATGTGTATCTGGCACTGTGGGGCAACGTGTATCTGGCACTATTGGGGTCATACGTGTATCTGCCCCTCCCCCATATGTGTATCACGCCCCCATTTTCATTGGCCACGCCCCATATGGCATTTGGCCACACCCATTTTTTTGCACGCACGCCTTTGGCGCGCGCACACAGTATCCGTAAGACATTTTTTCTACTTGCACCACTGTCAGGACCCCACACGGTGCATGTTTTGCAGGTCTCCTCACAGAATCGCAAGTTAAATAATTAGCTCCACCTGTGGACCTTTTACAATGTGCCAGTGAGTCATTAATAAACCTGTGCACCTGCTGGGTTACCTGCAAAACATGCACTGTGTGGGATCCTGAGGACCGAGTTTGAGAACCACTGGTATATTGGTTACTTGGATGGTCCATGGATTGTATATGGAGCACTAGGATGGGCCCTGCATTGTATATTAGTTAAAATAATTATTCCTGCATTGTGTATCCGTCACTAGAGTCGTGCGCATTTTGTAGGCATCACTAGAATGGTCGCTGCTTTCTCAGATTGGGCTGGTAGGTTTATTTGTTGCATACCTGCCTACTTCCAGAGGCCTGGGGAGGAGACTCTGCTGGGCACTCAGTTGGGCGGGGTCAGGCTCTGATGCAGTCAAGCCCCACCCCAATTTCTGCAAAATTCTGAGATTCATGGTTCTCCGCTGGGAGAGAAGGGGGGTTAAAATGCGCGATTCGCATTGAATGCAATGATCTCTCTGATTTCTCAAAGGTCTAAGTCTGGAAAACGCACAAATGTATCTTGCAACAGGCAAGTAGGCTCTAATTTAAAAAAGCAAAGGACAGAGGTTATCAAATGTGGTCCTCAAGGCACCCCAACAGTCCAGGTTTTAGGTATATCCATGGCTCAGCGCACATGGTTAAATCAAACTGACTGAGGTGCTAATTAAGTCTTGTTCACAAAAGAAGGGAAAGAATTGGTCTAAGGTGGCCCACAAAAACAATCAATGGTTACATAAAATATAACTTTTAATCTAGTATTATTAAAAGGCCTATAACTGTGAAATATTAAAACCAACACCAAATGACAAGACAAAGTGTGACATATATTGTTAAAAACACACTGTACTCAATGTGTCGTGCACCGCTCTTGTAATTGATTATTGGGTAGTATGACCTCTAATGACACGGTGTGTACTGTCAATTTGTTTATTACTGTCAATACAGCCTTAATTGATGTTTGTCTTGCAGTTATTCTCTTATTGTGTCAGTTTAATTCAAACCAAACTCTCAAATGTAATCTAGGGTATAATAATTCTAGAAAAATTCCAAATGTGTATTGAGCATTCCAATTTCATTGATATTGTGGTGCTTTTCCAGCTGCTGGCTAGTGTTCCCCTGTCACACACAGCCACATAATGTGTCATGAAAAGTTCATAAATAGTGAAATAATTCCAAGAGTCTGCTGCTGGCAGTATATACTGCTCTAGTGTATTACAGCAGATAGGATGATCTCACAAACTCACCCTCAAGTGAGTATCACCTTACGCATCTAGCAAATTTATATTGATTTTGTTACTGGCAAACGCTCTCAATCCTCGTTGTCAGCGCTGTCAGCAGAATTTATTAAACTGTTAGTGATATGTTAATGTTATGCTGTACATCACTGTTGTAGTAGCTGAAATATGACAAATGTATGTACACCGTGTAGAGTCTGAGGGTTAGCAAATTAACTGAAATGTTAATGAGTTGCAGTATTCTGCCACCCTCCTCAAATTGCTACAAAACTGCTCACATTGGCCCTCATTCCGAGTTGTTCGCTCGGAGTTTTTCATCGCATCGCAGTGAAATTCCGCTTAGTGCGCATGCGCAATGTTCGCACTGCGACTGCGCCAAGTAACTTTACTATGAAGTTAGTACTTTTACTCACGGTGTTTTCATCGCTCCGGCGATCGTAATGTGATTGACAGGAAATGGGTGTTACTGGGCGGAAACACGGCGTTTTAAGGGCGTGTGACTCAAAACGCTACCGTTTCCGGAAAAAACGCAGGCGTGTCTGGAGAAACGGTGGGAGTGCTTGGCCGAACGCTGGGTGTGTTTATGACGTCAGCCGGGACCGAAAAGCACTGAACTGATCGCACAGGCAGAGTAAGTCTGGAGTTACTCAAAAACTGCTAACTCGTTTGTGATCGCAATATTGCGCATACATCGGTCGCACATTTAAGAAGTTTAGATTCACTCCCAGTAGGCGGCGGCTTAGCGTGTGTAACTCTGCTATAATCGCCTTGCGAGCGAACAACTCGGAATGAGGGCCAATGTATCCTAGACGGCTGCATCTAGCTAAATGCTGGATGGTATCAGTAACGTTCTCCTATTCAGTGAAAGGGGACGGTTGCTTTATACACTGTAGCAGTAGATAATTATTTACTTTATTACTTTCAATACATCACAGGCAGCTGCATGTGGCTAAATGTTAAATATTATCAGTGACGTTCTCCTCTTCAATGAGAGGGAACAATTGCTTTATACACTGTAGCAGAAGTTTATTATTTGCTATATTACTTTCAGTGCTTCACAAACGGTTGCATGCAGCTAAATACTGAATATTACCATTGACGTTTTCCTATTCAGTGAAAGGGAGCAATTGCTTTATACACTAGTAGTAATTTATTATTTAATATGTTACTTTCAATGCATCACAAACACTTATATAGGCGTGTACAAAGATACATCAAGCACTGTATCTCTGTATAATATTATACTGCTGCTATTACGCTGTTTGATTGCCTGTGTAGCTAAGTAGTTAATTCTGCCTCGGATACATATAATCTGACCCCTATACGTATCACTCTACATCTGGAGTACATTCCAATCAGAGTCACATTTAGACAGTAATACACATAATTAGCATGCACAAGTTATTAACCACATTGGTACAGTGTGAACCACCGACGCGCGTTTCACAGATAGTTTATTCAGGGCTAACCAGAATGTCTCCAGTGAGCAAGATTTAACAATATCGCCATGCCAATCCCGGGACGGATTCCGGATCACGTGATTTTCTCATCCAATCACGGCAAGGCTCCCATTAATAAAAGTTTAGTTGGAATGTGTCCGATCATGTGGTCTGTCTGGGCCAATCCTGGAGCCTGAGAACCATTTGCTAGGGATAGATAAAATGTTACATTTCTGTCTCCTGGTATGGATTCCGTTTTCTGGTCACATGATCTAGCCGGACCAATAGGGAAGATGTGATGGGTTCTCTTACACTCGATCTAATTAACGACCCCATTTCTTTCTGACAGGCATAATATACAAATGCAACTAAGGATTTATATCCCTTAATTATAGAACATATATATATATATTTTATCAGTATATATTAACATTTATTGTTGAAAATAACCACAGCATTATGTGAAAAACATATCAAAAAATCAAAATCGTGTGTGTGAAAAAAACATAAAATAAACATAGTGAAACAACAATGTGTCCATGTAATAAATATAAATACAGTGCATGATTGTGACTGATATAGTATAAATAATGGAAATTGTGATATGAGTAAATGTTTAAATGAGTTACTATAATCACATAACGTGTGACGTGAAAGAATTGTGCAATTACGATCATTGTTACATTTCTATAACAGACCTGTAACTGGTTGTTATAATGTGCTAGTGCTTAAATATGACGTGAACCGTGACCGGTTAATAAGTGTTGTGGTGTTATCATAGGTTTGTGTAGAGTGATCCGTAATTGTTTGTATGTGATTGTTATCTATTCGACTAATTGTAATTCCTTATATATAAGTCTACTTATCACTAAACACGTTTCCATCTCCATATATATCCATATAGATTATAATATTTACAGCTTATTTTGTGTTTAACCCTCTAGATACATGTAAGCCAATATTTAAAATGTATTTAAGAGGGGTTTTGCATATGTATATTTGCCAGGGTGATATTTCAAAATTCCAATAAGAGTCCATTTTCTTTCATATTGTTAACAGTCTGTATGTCTTGTTTACCATATATAGTGGGATATAGAATAGCCAGGCCATTATTATATTCTATAATCTAGTAATGGTCCATTAATCATAATTCGACCATCCTCCCCATCAATCAGGTATGATGTATCTTTTTCTCTTTTACAGGTTCTCAGGATCCCGGCCACATGGTAAGTATTCATTATCAAAATGTCTCCACACATATCTCTCATATCTGATATTGCTTATAGTCAAGGACATTTGCACTTCAAAAATGGCTATATCAATTCTAATTTTTTGTCCCAGATTCATACATTACACTCAACCTTATAATGTACAATGTTATATGGACCATGGTGGTCATTCCGAGTTGATTGCTAGCTGCATTCGTTCGCTGTGCAGCGATGAGGCAAAAAAAACAGCACTTCTGCGCATGCAGCGCAATGCGCACACGCAAAGTACTATTCCAATGAACAAAGTAGTAAGGTCTAGCGAAGCTTTTCAGTCGCACTGCTGGCCGCACAGTGATTGACATGAATTGGGCGTTTCTGGGTGTCAACTGACCGTTTTCAGGAAGTGTTCGAAAAAATGCAGGCGTACCAGGACAAAAAACAGGCGTGGCTGAGCGAGCGGAAGGCGTGTTTGTGACATCAAAACAGGAACTGAACAGTCTAAAGTAATCACAAGCGCTGAGTAGGTATTGAGCTGCTCTAAAACTGCAGAAAAAAAGTTGCCGCAGCTCTGCGATCCTTTCGTTCGCACTTCTGCTAAGCTAAAATACACTCCCAGAGGGAGGCGGCATAGCGTTTGCACGGCTGCTAAAAACTGCTAGCGAGCGAACAACTCGGAATGACCACCCATGAACAGTAATGACAGATTATTGGTACTCAGTCTCTTGGTCCATAATTTCTATGTGATGTATATGGTTCCTCTGTTCTTCCAATTCATGGCAAGAAGGAGAGTATTAATAATAGATCATACATAAAGTAAGGGACCATGTGTATCTCGCAATGAACTCGTAATGAACACCACTATTTACAATAGTTTAGATTTATCTTTCTTCTTCTTTGTTCAAATCCAATTCTTAGGATATATTTTTCTCCCTACAAATTATTGTTAATCTTTTATGTTGCTCCCCAGAAATATAATTGATCCAACTATCATGGTTCCAATGCATGGCACCAATAAAAGCATCCTAAAATAGTGGGTTTAGAATAATTTTTTGTATGAATTTTTCGATCTTTATTGTATATTGTAAAGTCTAAAAGGTTAATAGACTTATCCTCGATTTTAAATGAAAGTTGAATGTTTTCATGAATGGTGTTAAGGTGTCACGAGTGCCATAGCTCCATGTGAGGTCTCCGGTGCCTCAGCTTAAAAGAGGGTCTTCAGTGCTTCAGCCTAAGAGGGGGCTCCAAGTGTCCTGCCCCAGGAGCTGGCTCCAAGAGTCCTGCACCAGAAAGGGAATTCAAGTATCCTGCCACAGTAGGGGGCTCTTAGTAACCTGCCCAAGGAATGGCTTCCAATTATCCTACCCCAGGAGGAGGCTTCAAGTGTCCTGCCAAAGGAGGTGGCTTCAAGAATCCAGGAGAGGGTACAAGTTTCCTACCCCAGAAACAGGCTTTAAGCGTTGCTACCCCAGGAAAGGACACTTGTCTGTCAGCCTCAGCCAGGGTCTCCTGCCTGTCAGCTTCTAAGGGGAAACCATCTCTGTGACCAGCTGCTGTTTTCCAGTTCCCTCTTAGCACTGCTTTGCTGGCAACCCACCCAAGGTCTGCCCTTGCCTTTGGGCATAAGGACTAGTCTTCCCTTGCCTTTGGGCATGTGGACCCACCTGCCCTTGTCTTCGGGCATGAGAACCTGAGCTCTACCCTTGCCTCTGGGAAAGAGGTTTCATCTACTGTCTCAAATGCCACCTCACCGGATGCCTGTCAAAGTGATCTAATTTTTTTTGTGTCTTCCAGCAGCTGTATGCCTCCGTTGTTCAAGATCCGTGAAGCACCAGAATTCTGTGCCGAAGTTCCTGCCCATCCGGTGTCATTCGAGGTTCCTGCCCAGCCAGGTCCATTCAAGTTTCCTATCCAGCTGGGTCTATCCGGGGGTTCCTGCCCATCCAAGGTTCCAGTCCATATGGGTCCATCTCTGTGTCCATCTTCTGTCCAGTCTTTTGAGTGTCCAGCACCCTCAACCGTTTGAGTGCCCAGTGACTGCTCAGCACCCAGATATGATTCCAGAAGAGATCCAAGCAACCTTGCCTGGGGACATTGAGGATTATGGGGCTTTTACTGCTCATGCCATATGTGAGGATACGGCTTTTGGAACCATTGTTCGCTAAGTATGCCCGGTTCCTTAGGTTCAGCAACACACGAGTAGGGAGGAAATAAATATATAAACAGACACTTTATTGCACAGAAAACACAATAGTGTAATACAGTAATGTAAATAATCATTACATATTGTAACCCATTGAATAACATGCCAGGTAATTACCAGTCCCCTTAACAGCCCCTGCAGAGTCCCAACCATCAGTGATAATTACTGTAAATATGTCCACGCTCACCCAGGGGTATAGTACTGATGGCACTGTGTACAGCTGCTTTAGATCATCTTGCTTGCTGTCTCCTGATATTTACTGGGTCCAGTTCCTGGGTAAAGCAGCTTTACCCACTCCTTTGGCTGCTCAATTTCTTCCCAGACAGGTTTTCCCCAGATTTCTCTAGAACCTCTCACCTCCAATCTCACACACAGAATGAATCACTGTTTTCCCCTCCTCCTCCCGCATTTGTCTTGGATACGTGTAGCATGCCCATTGGTTGGGAGCAGTGGTGGCTCCAGAGGTGGGGCTGCAGCGTAGTCCAAAGTTCAAATAGGGGAGCCGCACCAACTGCCAGTGAGTCAGTTGGAATGACAGTTGGTGGCAGTTGGTGTGGCTCCCCTATGTGAATTTTGGACTGTGCTGCATCCCCACCTCTAAAGCCACCACTGGCTGAGAGTGATGTCATTGATGTCAGACAGGTGGGTCAGCCTTTTACAATGTGGCTGGGGATTGCTTATGTATACTTTTCTGGAAGAATTCGTTGTCCCGCCCTGGTGTTTGCTGGGAACCTGTCTGACCACCGGGTTCTGGCTAAATTCCACTAAACGAAACAAAAGAAACACACTATGGGTAAAACAACATGAAAACATGATGCTCCTGATGAAGCTGGATGTCCTGTAACCAGCGAAACGCGTAGAGCGTGATACTGAGAGCCGGTAACCTACAATTGAGAACCAATACCACACCAGATAACTTGGACTCCTGCCATCTACTATATGTCTGGCATCTATTGGACATTCGCTCCACCATTTGGATCAACAGCTAAGCACTTTTCATTTGGAATCCCCTCTGGCCACAAATGGATAATCCCTAAGGATGAGAGTACATCAAGGGACAATCCTAATTGATATCTGGTAATATCCATTGCTTATATTCTGACTGCTATCCTTTGGAGGAGGTCCCAGCCAATTGAGGACTTATTTATATGAGCCATTCTAGTGGATCAGCTGAGAATTTAGTATTTCAATTTGATGGCACTGGCTATTTTACTAAGAGTTTTTATTTATTGTGTATACCCCTTTTTAATATTTTTTTTTAATGTGTATTGATTAATAAATTGTTTATTATTCATTTATAACAAACCGGCCATACTATTTGAATTTCTACAGCCACCGCTGGTTTCTAGATTGTTTTTGAACTAGGAAACAGATTGGAGTGTCTGGTAGGTTGCAGTCTACATTCATGTGCTGAACTGTCACACCGGGTCCTTCCGGGTCTCCAGTGTCAGGTCTCTACAACCTTTCCACCATACACTGTCCCTTGTGGGGATCTCCATTGCCAGCAAAAAGATTGCAACCAGCAGCCTACGCATTGGTTCCTTCCAGCTCGTGTCTACGGTTACTACTGGGAAGGCTGCAAGGAGGAAATAGAGAGCATCTGAGGGTCTCTGTTGGGCTTCCTTGGCAGCATTAGGATACCCTGATGTGTCCGTTATCCATTCACTCAGACATTTGTTAGAGCATCTAGAACCCGCTCCTTGGAGAGGTGGTACTGTCACAACTCATACACGTTCTTTTCCCTGTCTGTGGTGTCATTCTGCCTGAGGTCTGTCTAGGATTCTCCACCCTGGCTAGTCTGTGATCTTATAGCCCTGATTACCTAATTGTGATTACACCTGGGGACTGGCGTTTTGTGTGTGCTCTGTGCAGTGACCAGTGCCAGCTCATCAATTCAAGTCTGCCTCAGTGACTGCACTCTGGGCCACGTTTCCAGCAAGTATTCCCTCTGCTTTTCTTCTGGCTCTAGGGGCCTAATTCAGACCTGATGGCAAATGTGATAAATGTATCACATCTACGATCAGTTTCACAGACATGCGAAGGGACGCCCAGCACAGGGCTAGCCCGCCCACATGTCTGGCTCCGCCCCCCCCCCCCCCCCCCCGCACAAGTACAAAATCATTGCATGGCGGCGATGCTCTTGTACCTGAGTAGCTCCCTACCAACGAGCAAAAACACACAGCAGCGATGTGGTCTGAATTAGCCCCTAGGTCCCGTCCCCCTGCAACCTGCTTCCCTTGTGTCTTCTCCTAGTAAATAGTCTGGGACACTAATCTGCTTCCCCAGAGTTCAGTTTACCAATCATCTGGAACTTGTTCATTTATCACATCTATCAGCTATCCGGGACTCTGTTAATATACTGTATATATCTGCCATTTAGGACTTTGTTCATTTACCGGCTTGATAATCTGCATTTACCATTACAATCCGGTACCTTTATAATATTCAATATTGCTATCTATAATGTTTGCCAAGTGCATTCCTGATCACCTGCACTTCAAGTCCTTTGCCTCCAATCACCTGCTCTCACCTGTGTATTCGCTATACCACGTTCCTAGTATACCTGCACTTATCAGTAGAGTCTGGATATTACAGTAATACCTCAGTTTATCTGCATCAACCACTACTATCTGGGACACTACTACCTATACTCACTAGTTCTGTCTGGACTTTAATACCTGTTGTAATCTGCCTGCTTAACAACGTACTTATCCTGTATGAAATAAATCTACTATTTCACTTTAAACATAGTATTGTTTCATACAGGGGACCCCCCCCCCCAAGTGAATCCTGACTACCAGTACTCCCTTGTCCAGAGCCCAAACCAAACTCCTACTATGACACTCTTCACGAGTAAACAAGTCCTTGAAAGTGCCTTGGTATTTCCACACCACTTGCCGTCAGATATAAACGATGAGAAAGTGGGCTTAATCTTCCACCCCGTCCTTTCTCTCAACAGTTTGTTAGTGATTTGATCCACTTGTCTTGGTGTTTCATTTTATCATTATTACCCTGGTGTTACTGGCCACTCCTATTGGTGGTACTAGGCCACCAGACACCAACTGCGAGTGCAAACTGTGCACTAGTCGTACAAGAGTAGTCACTACCTGGCACCTTCACCAGCATCTGGAACGGTTTAATTCTGAGTGTTGTTATAGCCAGCTGAACAGTAATTTGCGCAGAACTATGGCAGGTTAGTCCTCAGTGCTTACTTTGGATCGGGATTGCAGGGTAGCAAGGAAAATGTTGGCTCCCAACTCTGGTTACAAGACAGGCAATGAATTAGAGTTTAGCTCTGTAGGTTATGGAAATAAAGTAAGCAAAGTTTAACTAAGAACTATTTATATGCATAATCGCAATTGGGATAATTCCATGGGAAGCTCTAATACACAGGATACCATTGCTTCATTCACTTATTTTGTGGGAAAAGGTGGATAAGATATTTTTTAATGAATATTTATTTATACAGTATAACCAACGAATAGTGGATGTGTGTTTTTGTGGCAAGATGAGGTACTGAATATCCCTGAAAAAAACCACAATCACTTTGTTGCCTTGAAAAAGCTAAACCAGTGAAACGTGCATCATGCTGTTTACTGCATGAAGTAGAACTACTAAAACATCTAGGGGATATACATATGCACCATGATACCTAATCTAGACCAATGAATAGTGGATGTGTGTTTTTCTTCTATTGGCAAGACGAGGTCTTAAATACCCCTGAAAAATATAAAATCACTTTTGTTGCCTTGAAAAAGCGAAACCAGTGAAACATGCGTTGGGGTGCTTACTGCATGAAGTACAACCAATAAAACTTCTAGGCCAGTGGTTCCCAAACTGTGGCCTAGGCACCCTGGGGTGCCTTGGGACACTTGTAGGGGTGCCTCGGATTGTTGGTCCAAGACCAATTAAAATGTATTTATGGTCAATGTAGTAGGCAAAATCAGTTCTGGAGGCTGCAAATCATAAAATATGTGGACAAACAGAAGCAAATCTTGTCTCTCACCACATAATTGAACTTATGGATGACATATAAACACAACTGACTTCATTTAACATTTCTTTCTAAATTTCTCAATAAGAAGCATTTGGGCATTTGGCACCTGGAGGTGCGGTGAAAAAAAATTGATGCTCTAGAGCACCGCGATTCCAAAAGTTTGAGAACCCCTGATCTAGGGGATATACATATGCACCATGATAACTAATCTAAACCATTGGAAAAAACTGAGTGGGATGTATGTCAGGTTAGTTGCCAGATAACCTATCCTGTGTTCTTAGCCAGTGGATGTTTCCGATAGACCACATAGCGCCTACTTCTGGGACAGACACATCTAATGTTTCTCTGTGTCCACTAAATGGGCATTTCTAGGTGGCAACAATGCAAGCACACATAAGAAAACTGTTTAGTAGGCATGTCGTGGGTGTGTAGCCAGAATTACTCACTATTTGTGCATATACATTGTGGATGCCAAATCCAAACAGGTCACCTGCACTTGGTACATAGGTGTGAGAGCCCATGATAGTAATGACAGTGGGGGCACTGCATTTACATGATAGCGTAGGATTCAGAATACAGCCATATAGTCGCTAGAGCATACTGTTCAAAGCAGGCTTCCGGAGTTGTGTTTGCTTTATGTGTGGCTTTGGATTCCCCCAGTGAGGCTGATCCTATTAGGCTTGACCAAGTGCAGGGGCATGCCACACTTGTGGTACTGCCAGACTTGCAGATTTTTGTTTGCAGCCCCCATAGGGCTACAAGCAAAAATGTGTCTGGCACTAGAAGAGGCTGTGGGGGGAGCGAGTTTGAGGGTGATTGCCAGCACTTACTTCTGGTTGCATTGGTAACTCACACACCCCTGTGAGCTGCTTGCACCTAAATTAATCCTCCCATTGTGTTGCAAATACAGAACAACTTTAAAGGAAGGTGACCAAAGTGAACAATATCAGCTATTAATCATTTATCTGGCAGATATTTTTAACAGAATTTTATTAGAAATAGTCATTGTTTAATGAAGGAAATAGGTTAAGAACACAACGTGTGGGAAACACTACAGAACTTAGAACCTGGGTTAGTATTGATTCTAAGACTTCTAGAACAATGTCTGTATAGAGATGGACAAGCCCCAACTATAATGTTACAGTATCTACCTTCCTGCAGTGTGAGGTGCCATTTCTAGTCAGATGACATCCAGGTGTCCGGGATGAGCCCACCATAAGAAAATAGACTTTGTTGTGTTACCTGCTTGAAATTTTTGGCAGAAGAAAGTAGATCCTAGGGAGGCATTTCTAACCTCGCTCCCCAAGGCACACTATGAGTAAGTTACAGTGATATCCATTGTTGAGCACAGGGGACTTTATCAGTACATTAGTTATTTTGATTTAATTATCTGTGCTGAAGCCTGGATATCACTAACATCTGCACTCTTAGTGTGCCTTGAGGACCGAGGTTGGAAAAGCCTGTCCTAGGGTGTCCAGATTGGAAGAATCCCCACAACAGGCTTCTACTGGGACCAATATCTATATCCTGGCTCAGGGTAGTTGGTGCGTACAGTCACTGTGCTAGTTCCTGGCTCTGGGCGTTTGATACATACAGTCACTGTGCTAGTTCCTGGCTCTGGGAAGTTGGTGGCGCAGTCCCAAATCAAATTATTTATGGTCAATGTTAGGCAAAACCAGTGCAGGCAGCTGCCAATCATTAAATACATGGACAAACAAAAGTACAACAGTGTCGACCACCTCATAACTGAACTGAAGGATGGCAGATAAAAATATTTTACTTAATTTAATAATGTTTGTTGATTATCTTAATAAGAAACATCTAGGCTGGGGGGGCCTTGAAAAAAAGCTGAGATTCAAGGTCATCGTGATTCGAGAAATTTGGTAGCCACTGGCTTGGTCTATACATGGGTATACCTCCTAACACTGGCCCTCATTCCGAGTTGTTCGCTCGCTAGCTACTTTTAGCAGAAATGCATATGCAAAGCCACGCCCTCTGGGAGTGTATTTTAGCATAGCAGAGTTGCTAACGAAAGCAATTTCCTTGCAGTTTCTGAGTAGCTCCAGACCTACTCCTAGATTGCGATCACCTCAGTCCGTTTAGCTCCTGGTTTGACGTCACAAACACGCCCAGCGTCCGAACAGCCACTCCTCTGTTTCTCCAGACACTTCTGCGTTTTTACCTGGCACACCTGCGTTTTTTAGCACACTCCCTGAAAACGTCTAGTTTCCGCCCAGAAACTCCCACTTTCTGTCAATCAGCAGAGCGATTGAAAAGCTTAGTTAGCCTGTGAGTAAAATAGCATAGTTTTGTGTACATTTGCTTAGCGCGTGCACCCTGAGATGCATACGCATGCGCAGAACTGCCGGATTTTAGCCTATTAGCAATTCTGCTAATATTAGCAGCGAGCGAACAACTCGGAATGAGGGCCATTGATACATGCAGAACCAGGATAAATAAGTCCAACTCTTGATCCATACAAACCCAGCCCAGATGCTGTTCTTTCTAAATTGGGGCAGCTGGAAGGTATACTGTACACATGCTTAACTAAAAACTCACTTAAAACACCAACAGGAAAATAACATCTAATTTTCATATGAAGGAGCAATACCAGGAGGGGCCCACTTAGCTCCTCCCATGAGAAACAGTTTATTACCCCTGAAGAAATATCTTTACCTACCCAATAACGTACCTGCATAACTAAATGTGTTTGCCCCCCCCCTCCCTTCCCCTCCATGGGCTCACAATTTTGCATCTATGTAAATGACTCCCAGTAAAAGGTTATATAAGTCATTTTAAAAACTATCTAAAAGTATGACAAAGGACAATATAACAATATTCCAGTTCTTCGCTGTGATGCGAATGGGTCAGAACTGCGCATGCGCGGTGTACGCATTGCGCACATGTGTCGTTGCCAGGCAACTACAGTCACCGGGCAACGACGCTCACAACTAAAAAAGAAGACGCAGCGCCTAACGCAGGAAGATGGTCAGCGGAGAGGCGGTCCGGGCGGATACTCACCGTTGGATGCCGTTTTCGAGGAGTGGTCGTCCAAACGCAGGCATGTCCAGGCAAATGGAGGGCGGATGTCTGACGTCAAAGCCAGGAGGAACGTCGCTGGAACCGTCGCACATGGTAAGTAGATCCAGCCTTACTCCTAGGTTGCGGGAAACTTTTTTTTAGCTTAGCAGGGCTGCACAAGCAAATGCAGACCTGCTAAGCTAAAATACACTCCCCCATAGGCGTGGATTAGTTGATCGCACCAGCAGCAAAAAGTTACTGGCTGCGATCAACTCGGAATGACCCCCCCTATATCTCCAGTCCTTTGCTGAGATTATATGCTCATGAGTCAAAACATTATCACCACTCCCATATAAAGTCAGTGAAGCCAGCTATCTCCCTAATGTCAAGGTCAGGAATAAATTAGACGGTAGGCTGACCTTAGTAATAGTAGGTGACGTGTTGGGTGCAAAAGACATGGGCAGTTGTGAAGGCCTGAGTTACTTTAATATGGGCCAAATCGTTATGACCTGAAAGGGTCAAAGCAATCTCAAATGGCAAGTCATGTGAGGTGCTCAAGGTCAGCCATGGTGAGTTCCTACCGGCAGAGCTCTGAAGAGGGGGAAAACCGCAAATGAGGTGTAGGGCAGCCAAGAGTTGATGTGAGAGGTACAAAGGAGATCCTATCTGGCATGGACCAACAGAATGGCTACTGTAGCACAAATCACTGAACATTTCACAGTGATGGGATTAATTTGTCACAATACAGAATGCATCAATCCCTGATGCGTATGGGGCTGGGTAACCACAGGCCAGTTACAGTGCCGTTGATAGCCCATGTCCACCACTGACAGCACCTATAATGGTCATATGAGCATTGGAACTGGACCAAGGGCATCTGGTCTGATGCATCATGTTTTCTGTTGTATCATGTGGACGGTTGGTGCATCATTTATCTACAGAAGAGATTGAGCAAGGATGCATTGTGGGAAGAAAACAAGCTGGAATTAAGTGAGATCATTTGGGCAATATTCTGCTGGGAAACCCTGCGTCCAGCCATTCATCATTCATCTACCTAAACATTGCTATGGACCAGGTACATCCTTTCATGGCAAAGATAATCTCCGATGAGAATGTCTTTGCCATGAAAGCTATTACACAGATGATTCCCCCTGTATAATAAAAAGACACCACAGGCTACTCCCCTGTAGTATATGTGCTGGCTGACACAATAATGTGTTTATTCCATCTAATTATTCGTCACCAAGAAGCTGTTATAGTACATTTCAGGGTGGAACACATGGAATGGAAGTGGTGAACAGAGGGGGTCGGGTGTGTCTTCAGCTGGGTGACAGAGGAGCACTGAGGTAAGTAGTAACGGCCTCCTGCTGTCCTGCCTGTAGCCATGGTGCTCCCCACCCCACTATTACGTAACCCTCACATCATCCAATGGCGCCTTCCTAACCTGAGACGGATGGTGCTCTGCTCATGTGATCTGTGACCGGGGAACCAGGGTCTATCACTGCTGGGCACAGGGTGAGGCTGGTGACATACAGGGAGGGGAAAATGGCTCCAGGGGGCAGAGTCTGTGTGGCCTATCCGCTTTGCTCCTCAGCATCGGGACCAGGGTCAGGCTGGGGCTACCAAGGGACCCATATCTGGGGTAGGGGACAGTGAGTAATTGGTGCTAAGAGGCTCAATACCTGGAACCGATATTGGGGGCTGCAACCTATAATATAGCCCCAGTAAGGTATGGGGTAACTCAGAACCACCTGCTGTGCTACTGTGATTAAGGCACAGATAATGGACATCTCAGGGCTTACACTATCCGGCACACGCTACTGCACAAGAGGAAGGCTGAAAGTAGTATTCGCATATTATTGCACCTTCAACTCTGTCAATGGGCGCTAGAGTGGACGCAACACCTTCCATGTCTGAATCGCACACCCTATACCTAATGAAAATTCAGTATCCACCAATGGACAGATAGAAAAAATAGGATTTTAATATACCTACCGGTAAATCCTTTTCTCGTAGCCATGAGGGATATTGAGGACAGAATTAGTAGGATGCGGTATAGACGGGTCCAGAGGAGCAAGTGCACTTTAAAATTCTTCCACTGGGTGTACTGGCTCCTCCCCTCTATGCCTCCTCCTACAGCGCAGTTATAGGGAACAGTGCCCGAAGGAGAATGACATACTTGAGAGAAGGAACATAACAACAACAGGTGTGGTGAGAGTTAAACACCAGCACACCAATACAAACATAGCCAGCAAGGTCTGGCAACATTAACAGCAACAGCTGAACAGAAACACGTAATAGAGAACCTGCAGAAAGTCACTGCACAGAGGCAGGCGCCCAATATCCCTTATGGATTATTTTCTCTAGCATCCATAAGGGATATTGGGGACAGAATTAGTACGATGGGGATGTCCCGAAGCTTCCAGAATGGGCAGGTACATGCGGAGACAACTGCAGCACCGCCTGACCAAACTGGGTATCCTCTTTGGTCAGGGTATCAAGTTTGTAGAACTTCAGAAAAGTGTTAGTCCCCGAACAGGTAGCAGCTCGGCATAGTTGTAGGGCCGAGACTCCACGGGCAGCCAACCAGGAAGAGCTCACCGATCTAGTAGAGTGGGCCTTCAGAGACTGTGGAACCGTCCCAGATGTGACTGAAGTGATGTTACTGAGCTCCTACCACGAGATCTCCCTGGGGTGGGCGGGCAAAGTAATGCTGAAGTTTTTGCAGAAGCAAAACTGGCATTCTGGTCCTGAGACCCAGCAACTGCTGGTTTTCTAGGTATTCCTCTGGAGCCTCTCACTGCGTTGGAGGCTCCTCTGGCTCTGGATCGAAATCTGGAGGACCGAAAGGAATGAGCAGAAGGTCCCGGATAGGTACATCTAGCAGGAGGGGCCCCTGAAGGGAGAAATGTGGACTTCCCGGCCGTAGCTTTAGAAATCCAGGTGTCTAGGTCACCTCCAGAGACCCATTCACCTGTGAAGGGAACAGATTTCACATTACGTTTTGAGTCCCTGTATTTTCACGATCCGGGTTATTGGACATCTTTAAAAGACAAGGTTTATTGGGAAGTCTGATGGCGCTCCAGTTCAAATCTCTGCTGCCCTCCCCCTACACAATGGATCAATCCCAGATGATCCAAAAAACTAAAGATAAAGTAACGGAAGGTGGTGAGGAGAATTGGCGCTGAGGGGATTTAAGAGGTCAATACTTATCTTAAATATTGTGTTGAATCGGATGTAGCAGATATCTTTCTTCTTAGTGACCTTTGGTTTTATTCCGGTATTCTTCCAATGGGTTCACCAAATAGGGAAAAAGGGTAAATTCTAGGTTAACCACTGATATTTGGAGTATTCGGGAGATCCTTTTTGAAAGATGAGATTTTAACTCCTCCCAACTAGCTATATGGATGGATGTACCTTGCTTACATAAATAAATATGTTCTTAAAGCCCATCAAGGTTTCTTTAGCATGATATATCTTATCTGATGGTGCTCTTAGAACAAGGGCGTACCTTCACTTACACACAACAAGGGTGGTAGCAGTCCTATCAAGGTATCTTTTTACGCCAAGATCTTATTCCTCATATTGCCATTACAATTTAAGAGACGTATATGATGAGATGGTAAGAGTGAATCTCTATTGTGCGTACCTCACTTACACTAATATAGTGTGGTATCCTCTCATAAAGGTATCTTTTATATGGCAAAGGTTCGTACCAGTACTCACACGTAACAGCAGTGTTCTAAGCTCATCAAGGTATCTTTATCTTCCTTCAATCAGATGAAGACTCTTATATAAAAGTGTACCAATTCTTTAATAGATTACAAACAAGAATAAAATATATTAGGCTGTAGGAGACTACCGTCCGTGATGGGGATTGGTCAGACCGACTTCATCCAGGCATTAGGGACCGGTATCCTATCTGACTGAATAGTAATACACAAAAGTGGTCGTACCTTTCCCACAACACGGGTGGGGCAGTGTCCAGCAGGCAATAGTCCTCAGCCAACGCGTTTCGAGTATATCACTTTTTCAAGGCTGATTGAGGACTGAAAGGATGTGGTTTTTATAGCTGGAGTCCGGGGTTTGCACTATGTGACGTCATTTCCGGTTCCGGGTTGTCCCGGTGAAGCCAATGTACATAAACGGCTTATCTTCTACTTAATTTGTTCTATTCATTGGTGGTAAAAGTGGTAACCTTATTTGCTGCAGGAGGACGGAAAAAAACGTCTAAAAAGTGGAAAATCCGGCCGGATCGCCGTGACCGGAAGTGACGTATCGAGGATTCTGGGTGATGTAGTTTAATTTGAACAGGAAGTCCACGTCGGTGTTTCAAATGGAACGGCTCTTCTTCCTCTTAATTTAATCCAATTCATTGGTGGTATGAGTGGTGTATATATGCTCTGTGAAATAATGTGTAGAGGCGGCGGAAATGGAGAAAGTTCTATGAAAACATCTCTACCGGAAGTGACGTGCCGCGGCTTCTGGGTGATGTAGTTTTGTTGAACAGGAAGTCCCCGTCTGCATCGTGAACAGTGATGGATATCCGGATAGAATGTGGATTTCTTTTTCTTCTTTTTCATCTGGTCTTCTTCTTGATCAGAAGAAAAAGAAATCCACATTCTATCCTTTGCACATTAAAGGTCATTTCATAGAGACCTTCACAAAAGGCAGTACTAGACGAAGTGGAACATCTGAAGAAGATTCGCACCAAGCCCAATCTCACCAAAAAGGAAAAAGAACTAATCCAAGAACTGGCTAAAGATGAGACTATAGTGATTAAGCCTTGTGACAAAGGAGGTGGAATTGCCATTCTCGATAAAGAAGACTACACAAAAGAGGTCTATAGACAACTGGCCGACGTCACAACATATGGCAAATTAAAAGGCGATCCCAGCAATAAAATAAAGGAAAATTTTGAAAAATTGATGCAGGAACATCTGAAAAAAGGAGGCATCACCAAAGATGAGTATGACTACATCGACGTTCCAGATTCCACCACTCCAAGCATCTACATACTCCCTAAAATCCATAAGGATATCAAGAATCCCCCAGTTTGACGTCTAATCTATCTTCACTTATAGATTCCTTCCTGCAACCATTAGTGATAAAAAGCAAATCCTACTTAAAGGACACAGGAGACACATTAAATAAACTAAAAGATTTCAAATGGAACACGGATCGCATTCTAGCCTCAGCGGATGTAACATCGCTATATACCTGTATCCAACATACCAAGGGATTAGAAGCAGTAACTTGGTCCTTGGAAAAATCAGAATATTCTGTTGAAAAAAAGAACTTTATTGTCGATGCCATTAAATTTATTCTGGAGAACAATTACTTCTTCAATGGCGATTTCTACATACAACGCACAGGAACCGCCAAGGGAACTAAATTTGCCCCAAGCTACGCCAATTTATTCATGAACTTTTGGGAAGAAAGGAACATTTATGATGGCGCAGCTTGGGGCACACAGCTGATCAAATGGCAAAGATACATAGACGACGTGTTACTCATATGGGAAGGCAGTGAAGATTCCTTAAAAGAATTCTTCGAATTAATCAATATGAATGAATTCAACGTCAACTTCACTTTGTCATACAGCAAAAATCAAATCAACTTCTTGGATCTAACTATTTACATAGAAGATAATTGTATACAAACAAAAACCTTCCATAAACCCACAGATGTCAACACTTATATACCTACGGACAGCCAACATCATAACATCTGGCTGAAAGGAGTACCAAAAAGCCAATTTTTACGTGTGAAACGTAACTGCAGCAAGAAAGAAGTCTGTAGGGACCAAATGGAACAGATGAAACGGAAATTTTAGAGAAGGGTTACAAAGAAGAGACGTTAACCAAGTAATTGAAGAATCGGAAAAGAAAGAGAGGCCATACTACAACCAACAAGGAGAGAAGAACATCAGAAATAGAAGGATAAAGATAGATCCAAATGTGCGTTCATCACCAAATACGACGCCCAACACAAGCAACTTGAAAAAATATTTCACAAGAATTGGCACCTCCTCCAACTTGATCCAGTATTAAATAAAATAATTCCCAACAAACCATCATTGACATACCGCAAGTCGAAAAATCTTAAGGACCATCTAGTCAAAAGCACTCTCCCATTACCAACGAAAAATTTGATCAGAACTAAGGGATTTCATAGGTGTGGCATGTGCATAGGTTGCCGCAACATTCAAGATCCAAACACCAAGTACACAGAACTCAAGATTAATGAAAAATCTATGAAAATCACAGATTTCATTACCTGCAACACCGCTAATGTTATTTACTTAGTAGAATGTTCGTGCGGCCTAGCGTACATAGGAAGGACGACAAGACCCTTGAAAATAAGAATTTCCGAACATCTAAGAAACATCAAAAAAGGACTCCAGACACATCACCTTTCAAATCATTTCAAGGACCACCATAACTGTTCGGCTAAACATGTAACTAGATTCGTAGGCTTGAAACATATTAAAGCCACTTGGAAAGATAAGAATGTGGAAAATAGACTGGCCAGGACAGAAATGCGCACCATTTTTAATCTAAAAACATTAAATCCGAGAGGACTCAACCAAGATTTTGAGCTTAAATGGTTCTTAAAAACATCAAATAATTAGAACTATTTCAGTCCACTATTCCTACCCTTCCACGCTTCCCATTCACATCAATCACATTGTGCACCTAAGAGATAAGTCACAGCATCATTTATATAATTTTTTCCATTACACACCATGTGACGTTGTCATTAATGTAACTTTATTTTTTTATATAGTGTCAAGGTGAAAATTATTTAACCTATAGAAGACTTATGGACAATTTTTGCAATCTTCATCGTAACTACTATCAGAGAACTAATGAAGATTTCACCACAAAATCCAGAATCCATCTGATATTAACATAAAAATTCAACAATGAGACAAAAGACTTCATTTCCCAGAATTCTCTATCTCCTGGTGCCGGATATCCATCACTGTTCACGATGCAGATGGGGACTTCCTGTTCAACAAAACTACATCACCCAGAAGCCGCGGCACGTCACTTCCGGTAGAGATGTTTTCATAGAACTTTCTCCATTTCCGCCGCCTCTACACATTATTTCACAGAGCATATGTACACCACTCATACCACCAATGAATTGGATTAAATTAAGAGGAAGAAGAGCCGTTCCGTTTGAAACACCGACGGGTACTTCCTGTTCAAATTAAACTACATCACCCAGAATCCTCGATACGTCACTTCCGGTCACGGCGATCCGGCCGGATTTTCCACTTTTTAGACGTTTTTTTCCGTTGCTCCTGCAGCAAATAAGGTTACCACTTTTACCACCAATGAATAGAACAAATTAAGTAGAAGATAAGCCGTTTATGTACATTGGCTTCACCGGGACAACCCGGAACCGGAAATGACGTCACATAGTGCAAACCCCGGACTCCAGCTATAAAAACCACATCCTTTCAGTCCTCCATCAGCCTTGAAAAAGAGTGATATACTCGAAACGCGTTGGCTGAGGACTATTGCCTGCTGGACACTGCCCCACCCGTGTTGTGGGAAAGGTACGACCACTTTTGTGTATTACTATTCAGTCAGATAGGATACCGGTCCCTAATGCCTGGATGAAGTCGGTCTGACCAATCCTCATCACGGACGGTAATCTCCTACAGCCTAATATATTTTATTCTTGTTTGTAATCTATTAAAGAATTGGTACACTTTTATATAAGAGTCTTCATCTGATTGAAGGAAGATAAAGATACCTTGATGAGCTTAGAACACCGCTGTTACGTGTGAGTACTGGTACGAACCTTTGCCATATAAAAGATACCTTTATGAGAGGATACCACACTATATTAGTGTAAGTGAGGTACGCACAATAGAGATTCACTCTTACCATCTCATCATATACGTCTCTTAAATGCAATATGAGGAATAAGATCTTGGCGTAAAAAGATACCTTGATAGGACTGCTACCACCCTTGTTGTGTGTAAGTGAAGGTACGCCCTTGTTCTAAGAGCACCATCAGATAAGATATATCATGCTAAAGAAACCTTGATGGGCTTTAAGAACATATTTATTTATGTAAGCAAGGTACATCCATCCATATAGCTAGTTGGGAGGAGTTAAAATCTCATCTTTCAAAAAGGATCTCCCGAATACTCCAAATATCAGTGGTTAACCTAGAATTTACCCTTTTTCCCTATTTGGTGAACCCATTGGAAGAATACCGGAATAAAACCAACGGTCACTAAGAAGAAAGATATCTGCTACATCCGATTCAACACAATATTTAAGATAAGTATTGACCTCTTAAATCCCCTCAGCGCCAATTCTCCTCACCACCTTCCGTTACTTTATTGGACATCTTTATTTACCTTCCAAGTGTCTCCTGAGACTGGCCCAGCGTTCCAAAACGGGATTCCATCTGTGCTGTCTGCGTGCAGCGCGCTGTATACATTCACCTCAAGTTTCTTCCCTGTGATCCCGCAGCGCTGTCATGGCAACCTTACAGTTTAGTTACACTGTTTTAAAGAATGGCGTCTCCTGCCCTCCGCCGCCATTACTGCTGTTTACCACATGGAATATACAGACTTTCCCTCCAAATGTAAACATGGGCGCAGCCATGTTTTTCCTCATCACATGTCATTTCACAACCTATCCGCTGCACTCTGGACTCTGCCTAATTATCCAGCCAATGCCTGCTTACCAGCTGGTATAAATATCCTGCTCCTGGGCTGGATAATCGTCAGTGCTTTGGTTGTCTAACCTATACACGTCTCTCCTGCTTGTGGATTCTACTGCTTGTTTCTCCAGGTATTCCAGCTACTGTGATTCACCTCCACTAAGAGACCCGCACCTGTTTCCATCCTGCGGTGCAGCCTGACTTCTGCAGTGTTCCAGCATTGCTCCTGATTACTCTCTAAGATCAGACACCGGCTTCCTGCTTCCAGCATTGGTCCTGCTTCGCTTCCAGCCTCCAGCGGTGTCCTGGTATCATTTTCAACTTCTCCTTTCTACAGCAACGCTATCCATACTCCACAACGTACTTACCATGGCCTACCAGCTTTCCACTAGAGATGAGCGGATTCGGTTTTACTCGGTTCTCAAAACCGAACCTTATTGGCTATCCAAAACACATGACATCCGTGAGCCAATTAGATACCGTTTTGAGAACCGAGTAAAACCGAACCCGCTCATCTCTACTTTCCACAGTGCTCTTGAGTCGTTGGTATTTTGCTAGCGGTGCTCCACAGTGTCTTCAGTTTATTTCAACGTCATCAGTGATATTCCTATATCGCCTGCCTCAGTGACCATTCTACCATTGAACCACAGGGTACATCGATGCTCACAGTGGTGAGTTCTGCACACCTTTCATTCATGCTGGTTCCATCCAGCACTCTCTGCAATTACCAAGTACCATCTACTTCTGTGCATCTGTGTTGCTCTAGCCTCTGTATACCATCTGCTGGGCAGTACCAGTTAATACCTCTCCTCAGCGGTTAGCTGTGGCATACAGACTTACCATCTCCAGTTCTGGCAAGGACTCTAATATTCTGTTCTGCAAGCCACAGCACTAATTACCCCTGCACTTCTAGGAACTGTACTGTAATTTATCACTGCACATCTTCTGTGATGTTTTGCATATCTTAAGCTGTGTGTTCAATAAAACTGACTTTACCTTTTTACAACTTCATTGTCGTGGTCACGCCTTCGGGCAAATGGTACTTATAGCTCCGGTATGTCTAGGAACCCAATACTACCTCCCTGGTTCACCTACACGTCAGCCCCTACATCTGAGGCTTCCCCAGGTTAGCCTCAGCCCTCAGTTGTAACATGTATCAGCAATCCAATGACGTAACCATATGGCTCTGTGCGCAGACACAGCCATAGCTCCAGCATTAATAGTGCCAATCTCTTTTAGGTAGTCACAGTGGACTCTTGACGTGTCCTGAATGCGAGTCAGGAAAGCAACAGTATCGATTAAGGTCCTATCACCCAACAGACCTTCCTTTATTTGACTAGCCCGGGAATGGATTGTATGTGTCATCCAGCAACCTGCAATGACCATCCTTTGTGCTACGCCTGCAGCAATGTAAATAGATTGTAGAGTGGTCTCTATTTTCCTATCTGCTGGGTCCTTTACCGTAAGGTAGCCCGGAGCAGGGAGCACCGCCTTTTTAGAAAGGTGAGACACTGAGACATCTACTGTTGGAGATTCTTCCCAAAACTTTCTGCCCTCAGGGGCAAAGGGGAAGGTATTCACAAACTTTTTTGTCACTTGATATTTTTTATCTGGATTCTTCCAGGCTAGGTTAAATAAATCATCCAATTCTGTGGAATCAGGGAATGTGACTTTTGGCTCCTCTTGAGGGAGGAAAAATGAATGCTGAGTATTTGCATCCCCCAGGGGGAGCTTTGACACCTCCCCAATATCCAATATGAGGGGTTCAATACCCTGAATCGGGGTGGGATGTATATCATCAGTATCATCTGATAGGAGTGCTGGTAGAGCAGGTTTCTGTGAAGCAGGCAGGAGGGACACTTAGCAGTAACTGCTTGTTGCAGTTCTTGTGTCTTGTTTGCAGTTGCAGTGAGCTGAGAAGACATATCAGACATCATAGTTTTATAGCCCCCAACCAGGGGGGCTCTGCATTCTCCCCCACATTAGTATCAGCATGAGATGTCTGACTACACTGCTCACATGATAATGAGCTGGATTTACTAGGAGAGAACCAGACATTACACACACTACAAGACTTTTGTTTTACCATAGTGATTAGAAAAACAGGTATAATATACACACACAATACAGCCTGATATTATATATGACAAGCCTGCCCTATTGAATGTGAGAGGAGACAGAGAAGAGAGACTCCAGCGCACCCAACGCTGGCCGGCCCGTGAGGTTGTCAGCATTTGATATACATGAGTAAAACAGTGAGATTACTGATAAAATCCCCCAGGGGATTATTGTGCACAATAATAGTGCCCCCCCCTCCCTATACCCGGTACCAGTGTATACAGGGACAGTTCTGGAGGAGCTGTGTAGGCTGCTGCAGCTGCTGCTCATGCAGAGGAAGGTGCCAAAATGCCGCTGAGCCTGCTCTCATGTAGCCCCGCCCCCCGACATGGCGCCGGTGCTACTGCTGTATATTTATACTGGACATGTCTCCTTTAACATGTACAACCTCACATAAATGCTTGGTTCACTCTAGTTAGCCAGTCTCATGCAGGAACTATAATGGGTCCCCCCCCTAGCGGGGCCTCTGGTTGGTACTCACCACTGATGATCACCTTCACGCAGTGTTAAGGGTTTGCGGCATGCTGCGGCTGCAACAGCCAAGGATCCATGCCTCGCTGAACAAACAGCCCCTCAGCGGGAAAGCGGCTCTGCACCTCAAGAGGCCGGTGACCGTCTCCCCCATAACTCCCACGGTGCAGGTATGCTGTTGCCCAAACAGCATACCGAAATAAATAAAACTTAGAAATAAAATGAAGAAAAACTCTGGAGCTTTAGAGTGTGCATCCCCTCCTGAGGGAACTTTATCTAAACTGAGCTGTAGGAGGGGGCCTAGAGGGGAGGAGCCAGCACACCCAGTGAAGTAAAGTGCACTTGCTCCTTTGGACCCATCTATACCCCATCGCACTAATTCTGTCCCCAATATCCCTTACGGATGCTAGAGAAATAACACAAATCATTCCAGCTCAGCCCTTTAACAAAAACATGTGAGAAATTAGATTTATTTGTAAGATAAATAACTTTCCATCTGCATATATACAAATTTTAACTAGTGTTAATAAAGTATAGTTTTATCAAGATTCGATTACTGTCATGCTACACATTCTCATGTGTGTGAAGTTTCTGATGTCTAACAACAGATGATTTATCGCTAAAACAATTCCCACACTCAGAACATGGAAATGGCCTCTCACCTGTGTGACTTCTCTGATGTTTAACAAGACGTGACTTGTGTGTAAAACGTTTCCCACACTCAGAACATGGAAATGGCTTGTCACCTGTGTGACTTCTCTGATGTGTAACAAGATTTGATTTATTGGTAAAACATTTCCCACACTGTGAACATGGAAATGGCTTCTCACCTATATGTATTCTCTCATGTAGGCATAGAAGTGATTTCCGTGTAAAACATTTCCCACACTCAGAACATGGAAATGGATTGTCACCTGTGTGACTTCTCTGATGTTTAACAAGACATGACTTGTGTGTAAAACATTTCCCACACTCAGAACATGGAAATGGCTTGTCACCTGTGTGACTTCTCTGATGTGTAACAAGATTTGATTTTTTGGTAAAACATTTCCCACACTGTGAACATGGAAATGGCTTCTCACCTGTATGTATTCTCTCATGTAGACATAGAAGTGATTTCCATGTAAAACATTTCCCACACTCAGAACATGGAAATGGCTTGTCACCTGTGTGACTTCTCTGATGTGTAACAAGATTTGATTTATCAGCAAAACATTTCCCACACTCAGAACATGGAAATGGTTTCTCACCTGTGTGACTTCTCTGATGTTTAACAAGACGTGAGTTGTGTGTAAAACATTTCCCACACTCAGAACATGGAAATGGCTTCTCACCTGTGTGACTTCGCTGATGTGCAACAAGATATGACTTGTGTGTAAAACTTTTCCCACACTCAGAACATGGAAATGGCTTCTCACCTGTGTGACTTCTCTGATGTGCAACAAGATGTGACTTGTGTGTAAAACTTTTCCCACACTCAGAACATGGAAATGGCTTGTCACCTGTGTGACTTCTCTGATGTGTAACAAGATTTGATTTATCGGTAAAACTTTTCCCACACTCAGAACATGGAAATGGTTTCTCACCTGTGTGACTTCTCTGATGTGTAACAAGACGTGAGTTGTGTGTAAAACATTTCCCACACTCAGAACATGGAAATGGTTTCTCACCTCCCTTAGCTGGATGATTGGTTATAAGCTGTGCGGTCTGTGTAAAACATCTGTCATCTATAGAACAGGGAAATATTTTATCTACTGTCAGAGCTGTAGAAGATGACCCAATATCAGTGTTATCAGAACATTCCCTTTGATTAGAGGGACCACATGACACAAGCACATTTTGAGGTACAGGAGGTACGAGTAGAGCAGTAGGGGTTTCTCCAGGAGAATCTTGTGTGATGTCATCATCTTCTGTTTTACAACCTGAAGATGAAATTAGATTTTCTTCCGAGATATTCCTTCTGTTACATTCATCTGTTGGGAATAAGTGTACAGAAAATTGAATGTCTCTCCATAATAAGGTACAATTTATAATATTCCCCAGTGGAGTGCTACTGGGTTCAGATATGGCAAATGAGGGGTCCAATTTCTGATGTCAGACTCAGAGGAATGCTCCTCCAGCCATAATATGGTGGCTCCAGACCTGTAGGGTGATGCATTGTCTTCCTAAAAGAGCCTGCTCCCATCTAAGTGATTGCAGAATGTACCTACTATCAAGCCTCATTCAGAGGCTCTTACATTGCGATATTCTGCCATCTTCACCAGAAATTATACGCCAATAGATCACAAAGATATCTCCCTAGATATAGTACTTCCACTGCGGAAGATAGAAATGTAATGCAAGGTGTGGTGACATGTACTGGGAATGGAAGCTGGTACTCCCTTTTTCTGGCAAATGAACAGGCTGCAGTCAGGGTCACATTCCCTCTGGATTTCTATTACAGCACACAAACCCACAGGTGCGCCACATGTGTGTATTCTGGTTCTCCCTGCCTCTTGCGGATAAGAATGTGGCTTCATAGCCCCCACTGGCCTCCAGGCACCCTGGGCTCTAACAGCAGTCTCCACCTGGACTGTCTGTCCACCCTTTTTCTTCTCTGTGTGGGCAGATCCCTTCAGCCCCACACTGAATCAGAAGCTCATCAACACCGTCTTTGCTGATACTGCCGCACAATTTACAGTGGCAGAGGAAAGAATTGCCTTATAACAGTGGTTCCCAAACTTTCTTGAATCATGGCACCCTAGTGCTGGACCACCAACCTGAAGCACCTCTGGAAGTGCCTCACGGCACCAAGTTTGGGAACTACTAACTTAAAATATAATATATAAATCTAAAAATACCTAAACTGGTATCCGGTCTTTAGGTCGTCAGTCACTAGTTTGACCACTGAAGGTCAACAGTAAGTAGGTCGACACTGACCGAAAGTTGACATGTCTAGGTCAATACATATGGAAGGTCGACATGGTCATTAGGTTGACGTGGGCATGGTCGACACACAAAAGGTCAACAAAGTCTTTTTAGTTTTTTTTGGGGGGTTTCAGGATATAAGATTGCTGAATTATTTCTAGAAAGGGAGGAATACATCCCAATTTACTGAGTGAAAATGTGTTTGGTGTGTTTGAAAAAAAGGGAGATTTTGGTGACAATGGTGTGATACAATAGGTGGAAGATGGGATACTATACGGTTAGGTCAATATAAATTTGATGATTTGGCCAGTCTGAAGGTCCCTGCGATCTGTCTGATTTTGTCTCATTTAACTGCATGTTGTGGGTTCACAGCAACTGCTTAAAAATGCAAATTCAACACTTGGAATCACCTCTAGAACCTTTGCCTGCTAAATTGATGAAGAAATATACGTTATGGTAAGAACTTATCGTTGATAACGGTATTTCTCCTATGTCCACAGGTTCCACAGGATAACAATGGGATATGATGGAGCTACAGCGGATTGGCACCAAACGATCACAAGCTTTCAGTCCTCCCAGGATGCAACGGGCTCGTCCATATATCCCCGCCCACTGTCTCAGGCAAATCAGTTGTATTCCAAATCATTTAGGCAGGAGCATCATGTAGAGCCCTATTAAGGCGAGAAGAACACACATGCACACCCTTCCATGCAAGAGGGACGAGTTTAGCGAGTATAAAGATCCCCAAATCAGTTGCATCAGGGTGGGATCCTTGTGGAACCTGTGGACATAGGAGAAATACCGTTATCAACGGTAAGTTCTTACCATAACGTATATTTCATCGGCTGGGCCCACAGATTATCCACAGGATAACAATGGGATTTCTCAAAGCAATTTAGCCCAAAGCAATTTAGTGGTGGGTACACTCCTGATTGGACAGGAGAACCTTGCGCCCGAATTTAGCGTCATGAGAGGCAAAAGTATCCAAGGCATAATGTCTAATGAAAGTGTTAATGGAAGACCATGTGGCTGCCTTACATATCTGTTCTGCTGAAGCACCATGTTGTGCTGCCCATGAAGGACCTACCTTACGAGTAGAGTGAGCAAGACATTAGCCGTAACAGGGAGATCATCTTGAGAATACGCTTCTGAAATCGTAATTCGAAGCCATCTTGCTAGCGTCTGTTTAGTAGCAGGTCATCCTCTCTTGTGAAATCCGTAGAGAATGGAGAGAGAATCTGTCTTTCTGAAGGCACTGGTACGATCCAAGTAGATCCTTAACGCCCGGACTACGTCCAGCGACGCTTCTCCCGCAGACAGTCCCGATACCTGAAAAGCCGGGACTACAATTTCTTCATGAAGGTGGAATATAGACACCAACTTAGGAAGATACCCAGACCTAGTTCTGAGAACGGTTTTATCTGGATAAAAAAATCAGAAAAGAAGAACGGCATGACAGCGCTCCTAAATCTGACACTCTTCTAGCTGATGTCATAGTCAGTAAAAAAAGAGAACTTTAGCAGTCAACAATTTCAGATCCACTTTATTAAGTGGTTCAAACAGAGCAACTTGAAGGGCTTTGAGAACTAGACTTAAGTCCCAAGGCACTGCCGGAGGAACAAAAGCCAGTTGAATGCGCAGCATTCCCTGGAAAACAGTACGCACATCCTGTAAATTGGCAATTTTCTTTTGGAACCATACAGTCAATGCTGATACTTGCACTCTCAAGGAAGCCACCTTCAAACCCTTATCCATTCCTGCTTGAAGGAAATCTAAGACCCTGGAAACTTGGAAAGAGTTTGGGTCTATATTTCCTTTACTGCACCAATGAATATAGGTCTGCCATATTCGGTGATAAATGCGAGCTGAGGAGGGTTTCCTTGCTCTGAGCATTGTTTGAATTACCTGTTGTGAGAATCCTCTTGACTTCAGGATAGAGGTTTCAAGAACCACGCCGTCAACGACAGTCGATCCAGCTGCCTGTGATAACAAGGACACTGCATCAGTAGATCTGGACGTTGAGGGAGCAGAATCGGAGCATCCATTGACATACTTTGCAGATCTGTATACCAATCGCTGGGCCAAGCCGGAGCTATTAGAATCATGGCACCCTTTTCTTGCTTTATTTTCCACACCAGCTTGGGTAGCAAGATGATCGGAGGAAACAGATATGCCAGATGTAAATCCCATTTGATTGATAGAGGGTCCACAAAGATCGCTCCGGGATCCTTTGTTCTTGACCCGTATACTGGCACTTTGTTGTTCAGATGGGACGCCATGAGATCTATCTCTGGCAAACCCCACTTGTCTACATAAAAAGAGACAAGACAAAAGAAAACCTTTTCGGGAGCACTCTTAATTGAAAATGGTGATGATAATTAATCAGTATCAGGTGAAGTGATATGATGATAAATAATCTAAAACGTAACTTTTATTTTATTCCGTTAAAATATCGACCTATATGGTCCAAACATATTAAATAATTAATAAAAATAGAAGAGAAAAAGAGGTGAAATATGGATTAGATGAGAGAGAGTGAGCAGATTAGGACTGCCCCACCAGTGTTTTTACATGAAGATATGAGTGATCATCTTGGTGATATCCACAGTGCCTGGTATTCCTAAGTGGTCCCCCTTCAAAGTACTAACCAGGTCTATCCTATCAGCTTCCGAGATAGAAGATCGGGCTACTCTCAGGATAGTACGACCTTGAATGATGAAGATGACTTATGAAGGAAGAGAGAACCCACTTCTGCTGTCTGTACTCTGCCTGCTATAAATCACTGAATAACTGGGCCCCAGGCTTTTCCAGATGAGAGAGTGTTGGAAAGGAGAACCTTCACCAGTTTTAAATAGGGGAAGATCATGAATTGATTGATCTAACTCCCCTTAAGATCAAGGCAGAAGGAAAAAGGAACACTTCTGCTTTCTGTTGTGATAACCAAGTGTACGCTGGGAAGGGCAGAACCCAAGCCAGCACAGCTATCAGCCAGATGAGAGAGTGCTCAGAAGAGAGGAAGCTCTGATAAAAATCAGAAATGTAAATTTGTTTAAACTAATTCATTCAAATAGTATTCAGAATATTAGAGCGAATCCTCTCTTGTTCTCCTATGCCAAAGTGCATGAAAATAATAATAATAATATAATGACTTTCATATATAGGAAATCAATTAATATTCACACATTATTACTGATTAGATTATATCCTACGCATTTGTCAGCCAGTATATATGCTGGTAATACAGATGAAATATTTAAGCAGAGGTGACAGTTTGTGGTGATCATACAAATTCATAGATATCTAGGGTATCTTGAATTATAAATAATTGTTGATAAGAAAGTCCCAATCTCTCACATAGAGGTATAAATATGTACAAAATCAGTGTTGCTAACAGTGTTGCAAAATCAAAACAATTTGCACATCATGTGCCAGATCCTGAGAGGATAATCCCGTTTTGCAGGACAAACATGTTATAAGTGTTGGTGTTACTGTCAGTGTAACCTCGTCACTTTTGCCGCTCTTAGACATGATAAATAATCAGCTTTTCACAGTGTACTACACACTTAGTGACTGTAATCACTTTACCTTATTAAAGTGATATCAATCTGACCCCATCCCATGCACCAGCATTGAGGTTCAGAAGAAACCACTGACAAACATATATAAAGTCAGCAATCACACTAGCAGTCAGTCACATGTTATATATTAGTCATTTGAGCACAACAGATCCGAACGTATTCAGACGCAATGCGAAGAAAACCACAGTAATGTAAAGACTCATATGCAATAGGCACTTAAATTTAACTATTCATACTGACAAAAGTAGAAAGAATTGTAGTGCTGTATAACCTGTACTCAGTAGAGTGGGATACAGGGAGACTCACCTCACTTCCAAGATCGATCAATATATTAGCAAACGCCGAATGGATCCAGACGCTACTAGTGTACACTGTCGCTCCGGGAACTTTAAGCGGACATAGACGCACTGTGCATACAAGCGCACCGGTCATACAGACGCCTGTCCTGCGACTGGGTCTCCTCGCGGTAGAGTTTAGTGTACACAGACGCAGCGGCCTATGCTGCGACCGAGACACCTCATGGTAGCGTCTGAGACGGAAGTGAGGCAACAGTTCATGGCGGGAGACCGACGGAAACTGGTCATGAACTGGGGGTAGGGCCGACCAGGAGAGCATCTGACTGCCCATGCTGACATCAACCCTAGGGATCCCAGCCTCATACCATTCCTGCACTTTATGATCCCTAATGCCTAGCTCTGGAGCATCCGTGGTGGCGGTGCATCAGCTACTGTTTGGTAGTCTCCTCCCAAACCAGTGCGGCGGTGTCCGTATTCCCCTTCTAAGTGGAACCGGTGCCTTACCTTCTCCCCATGCTCCGGCCACAGCCTGGTAACGTCTGGTGGACCTGCTAGTATATCCGACACAGACGCCCGTCGACACAGCACTTGAACCGTGGGTAAGCGTTGTTGGAGCGACTCTTTCCAATATGCGTTTAAGACGCTGTTAGGAAAGATCACTCAAAAACATAGTTAGACTATTAAAAATAAAATAATAAAGCTTAGGGCTGCCATAGAACAGCAGCCCTGTGACCATGGTCCGGCTCCTGCCGCACCAAACAAAAAACTGATTTGCCTGAGCCAGTGGGCGGGGCTATATGGACGAGCCCATTGCATCCTGGGAGGACTGAAAGCTTGTGATCTTTGGTGCCAATCCGCTGTCGCTCCATCATATCCCATTGTTATCCTGTGGATAACCTGTGGACCCAGCCGGAGAAATAATGAACGAATAGCTCATAACTGTCAATTGTCCATATGCTAGTTGTCCATTGAAAAAGTGATTTCTTGATCTTCTCCAGCTGGAGATTGTATCTCCCACACCTTTGTCTAAATCTTCATCTGCACAAAGTACCTGCCAGTGTCTCTGTAATATCTTTGTGTCGCCCATCTTTGTAGAACGTAACCACACATCTGCTCTGTCATCTGTCTGAGCTTTTGGGTGGGTGATATGTATCTGTTTCCTACACTTTTGTCTTGTATTTTGAGGGGACGGAGAGGAGAGATGAAGTCAGCAGTCACAGTTGGGGGAGGGACTGGACAGAAGGGAGCAGGGCAGAGCAGGTGGGAGCAGATTGAGGTGACCCATTCCCCTTACTACATTATAAGAACTAAGCAAATATACAATACACAATATATCTATCAGATTCAGTTTATGAAAATGCAATCAAGTTATTCATGTCAAAATGTATTATTCTTTACTAGGACTATTATTTTAAGTCATGAGTGGAAGGGGAGCATCAGACACTCCTGAGTGATTACGCTATTGGGGGTGAGAGGGGGTAGGAATGGCTACCGGAGAGCTTTGCAGTCAGTGATTGTCTCTGATAGTGGATAAGCGTTGATGCTCTGCCAAGAGGCCGTGTGGGACAAATAACTTTGGGATTATTTAGACCTGTCACCGGCCCCTTATCCTGGTCACTGCCTCTATACATCACCCCTGCTGAAACGTACGTTGGATCAACGGCAGACTGTCCAGAGCCGCGGGACATTACTGGACTCTCTGCTCCTGTTACTGAGTGCCATGCTGTGGTGCAACTTGTCCTTAATCATAAACATTTCACCTTTCCATCTAATACTGGAAATGATCTGTGAGCCCCGTACCCTCACATCAGGTGACGGAATACTGCTGCCTCCAGGCTCGCACACAGTGGGCAGTATACGCGTAATGTACTGTTAGCAGAGCTGGGAATTACGCATTTCTGGTGCACAGCGTGGGAAGCACAAGATCAGGGCAGCAGCTAAGGTCAGGGGGAGGTCAGTCACACCCACATGAGGGACAGCAGACAAACCTGGCAGCCGGAGCTGATCAGATCAGGGATATGCATGATCATTCGCTACCAGTTATCCATATATAGCACATACATATTCCTCAGCACTTTACAGAGAATATCCGCCCACTTACCTCAGTCCCAGGGGCTAACAGTCTATATCCCTTACCACATAGGCAAACACATATACACTAGTTGCTCAGCTGGTATAATTTTTGGATTGTGGGAGGAAACCCATAAAAGAACAGGGAGAAAATACAAACTCCATGCAGTAAGGGACTTGAACCCACAACCTCACCTCTGTGATTCAGTAATGCTTGCCATTACACCAACTGTGCTGCTCACTGCTATAACAGGAGAAGGAGAAGAATAGTAACAGATGTCTTCTGATGTATGAGAAAGTGTGGGGTGGAGACTGGTCAGATTTCTGGGCTGACAACACACAGTGACATGATGTGAGGGGGAGAGCACGAGTATACTAGGAGTTGATGGTTCCTGATGTATGAGATACACTACAGAGTGTTGGGAGGAAACTGTCCAGATCTCTGGGCTGGTAACACACAGTGACATGATGTGAGGGGGAGAGCAGGAGTATGATAGGGACTGATGGCTCCTGATGTATGAGATACACCAGAGAGTGCGGGGAGGAGACTGGTCAGATCTCTGGGCTGGTAACACACAGTGACATGATGTGAGGGGGAGAGCAGGAGTATAATAGGGGCTGATGGCTCCTGATGTATGAGATACACCACAGAGTGTGGGGAGGAGACTGGTCAGATCTCTGGGCTGGTAACACACAGTGACAAGATGTGAGGGGTGGAGAGCAGGAGTACAATAGGGGCTGATGGCTCTGATGTATGAGATACACCAGAGAGTGTGGGGAGGAGACTGGTCAGATCTCTGGACTGGTAACACAAAATTACATGATGTGAGGGGGAGAGCACGAGTATAATAGGGGCTGATGTCCCCTGATGTATATGATACACCAGAGAATGTGGGGAGGAGACTGGTCAGATCTCTGGGCTGGTAACCACACAGTGACATGATGTGAGGGGGAGAGCAGGAGTATAATAGGGGCTGATGGCTCCTGATGTATGAGATACACCAGAGTGTGTGGGGAGGAGACTGGTCAAATCTCATGACTGGTAACACAAAATTACATGATGTGAGGGGGAGAGCAGGAGTATAATAGGGGCTGATGTCCCCTGATGTATATGATACACCAGAGAGTGTCGTGAGGAGACTGGTCAGATCTATGGGCTGGTAACACAAAATTACATGATGTGAGGGGGAGAGCAGGAGTATAATAGGGGCTGATGGCTACTGATGTATGAGATACACCAGAGTGTGTGGAGAGGAGACTGGTCAGATCTCTGGGCTGGTAACACACAGTGACATGATGTGAGGGGGAGAGAAGGAGTATTATAGGGTCTGATGGCTCCTGATGTATGAGATACACCAGAGAGTGTGGGGAGGAGACAAGTCAGATTTCTGGGCTGGTAACACACAGTGACATGATGTGAGGGGGAGAGCAGGAGTATAATAGGTGCTGATGGCTCTTGATGTATAACATACACCATAGAGTGTGGGAAGAAGACTGGTCAGATCTCTGGGCTGATAACACACAGTGACATGATGTGAGGAGGAGAGCAGGAGTATAATAGGAGCTGATGGCTACTGATGTATAAAATACACCAGAGAGTGTGGGGAGGAGACCGGTCAGTTCTCTGAGCTAGTAACACAGTGACATGATGTGAGGGGAGAGCAGGAGTATAATACAGACTGAAGGCTCCTGATGTATGAGATACACCAGAGAATATGGGGGAAGAGACTGGTCAGATCTCTGGGCTGGTAACACACAGTGACATGATGTGAGGGGTAGAGCAGGAGTATAATAGGGGCTGATGGCTCCTGATGTATGAGATACACCAGAGTGTGTGGGAAGGAGACTGGTCAGATCTCTGGGCTGGTAACACACAGTGACATGATGTGAGGGGGAGAGCAGGAGTATAATAGGGGCTGATGGCTCCTGATGTATAAGATACACCAGAGTGTGTGGGGAGGAGACTGGTCAGATCTCTGGGCTGGTAACACACAGTGACATGATGTGAGGGGGAGAGCAGGAGTATAATAGGGGCTGAGGTCCCCTGATGTATGAGATACACAAGAGAGTGTGGGGAGGAGACAAGTCAGATCTCTGTGCTGGTAACACACAGTGACATGATGTGAGGGGGAGAGCAGGACTATAATAGGGACTGATGGCTACTGATGTATGAGATACACTAGAGAGTGTGGGGAGGAGACTGGTCAGTTCTCGGAGCTAGTAACACAGTGACATGATGTGAGGGGAGAGCAGGATTATAATACAGGCTGATGGCTCCTGATGTATGAGATACACCAGAGAGTATGGGGGAAGAGACTGGTCAGATCTCTGGGCTGGTAACACACAGTGACATGATGTGAGGGAGAGAGCAGGAGTATAATAGGGGCTGATGTCCCCTGATGTATGAGATACACCAGAGAGTGTGGTGAGGAGACAAGTCAGATCTCTGGGCTGGTAACACACAGTGACATGATGTGAGGGGGAGAGCAGGAGTATAATAGGGGCTGATGGCTCCTGATGTATAACATACACCATAGAGTGTGGGAAGAAGACTGGTCAGATCTCTGGGCTGGTAACACACAGTGACATGATGTGAGGTGGAGAGCAGGAGTATAATAGGGGCTGATGGCTCCTGATGTATGAGATACACCAGAGTGTGTAGGCAGGAGACTGGTCAGATCTCTGGGCTGGTAACACACAGTGACATGATGTGAGGGGGAGAGCAGGAGTATAATAGGGGCTGAGGTCCCCTGATGTATGAGATACACCAGAGAGTGTGGGGAGGAGACAAGTCAGATCTCTGTGCTGGTAACACACAGTGACATGATGTGAGGGGGAGAGCAGGACTATAATAGGGACTGATGGCTACTGATGTATGAGATACACTAGAGAGTGTGGGGAGGAGACTGGTCAGTTCTCGGAGCTAGTAACACAGTGACATGATGTGAGGGGAGAGCAGGATTATAATACAGGCTGATGGCTCCTGATGTATGAGATACACTAGAGAGTATGGGGGAAGAGACTGGTCAGATCTCTGGGCTGGTAACACACAGTGACATGATGTGAGGGAGAGAGCAGGAGTATAATAGGGGCTGATGTCCCCTGATGTATGAGATACACCAGAGAGTGTGGTGAGGAGACAAGTCAGATCTCTGGGCTGGTAACACACAGTGACATGATGTGAGGGAGAGAGGAGGAGTATAATAGGGGCTGATGACTCCTGATGTATGAGATACACCAGAGAGTGTGGGGAGGAGACTGGTCAGATCTCTGGGCTGGTAACACACAGTGATATGACGTGAGGGGGAGCAGGAGTATAATAGGGGCTGATGGCTCCTGATGTATGAGATACACCAGAGTGTATGGGTAGGAGACTGGTCAGATCTCTGGACTGGTAACACAAAATTACATGATGTGAGGGGGAGAGCAGGAGTATAATAGGGGCTGATGTCCCCTGATGTATATGATACACCAGAGAGTGTCGTGAGGAGACTGGTCAGATCTCTGGGCTGGTAACATACTGTGACATGATGCGAATGGGAGAGCAGGAGTATAATAGGGGCTGATGGCTCTGGACTCCTCCAATGGTCAGATACATATCTCTCATTAGTTTGTACTGACAGAAAAGGGTGTAGAATGAGATATTGCTGTAGTGACTAAGGAAGGAGAATATGGGACTCTATTCTGTAATAAAATAGTGGAATCCCCTCCCACGCACAATAAGACTCGCCTCTAGTCTCCAAAACTTTAAGCAATTCCTGAAGGTGAGTTTATCGAATTCTGGAAATGCCCACATAGCTTCATATACTTTACTTTCCAATTACATCCCCACTGTAGAGTCCACACATAACCTCACATGTTTTTACTTTCTTCACTTTCCCATCCTCCCAACACCAGGCCAACATTGCTGTGTAACCATATCATACAGCCCACCAAGGACTTTTGCAATCTGGTGGACCTTTTTGCAATAGTCAACACCTATCCTTGTCTATCAATGCCTACTTCCCTATAGATTGTAAGCTTGAAAGCAGGGCCGTCCTACCTCTATGAATTTCTGTTATTACCTATTCTTGTTATCTCACTGTTTTCACTCGTTTGGTTTTATTTTATCACTGTTTCCAATTGTAAAGAGCAACAGAATTTGATGCGCTATATAAGGAACTGTAAATAAATAAAATAAAGTGTTTATTGCTCACCTGTGCTGATATCTGTAGGGATTTCCTCCTCCTTACACTGCAGATCACCCTTCACATACGTCTCTTCTTCTCCCTCTATATCTTCTGCCTTTATATCAGTCACATACGTCTCTTCTTCTCCCTCTGTATCTTCTGCCTTCATATCAGTCACACACGTCTCTTCTTCTCCCTCTATATCTTCTGCCTTCATATCAGTCACATACGTCTCTTCTTCTCCCTCTATATCTTCTGCCTTCATATCAGTCACATACGTCTCTTCTTCTCCGTCTATATCTTCTGCCTTCATATCAGTCACATACGTCTCTTCTTCTCCCTCTATATCTTCTGCCTTCATATCAGTCACATACGTCTCTTCTTCTCCCTCTATATCTTCTGCCTTTATATCAGTCACATACGTCTCTTCTTCTCCCTCTATATCTTCTGCCTTCATATCAGTCACATACGTCTCTTCTTCTCCCTCTATATCTTCTGCCTTCATATCAGTCACATACGTCTCTTCTTCTCCCTCTATATCTTCTGCCTTTATATCAGTCACATACGTCTCTTCTTCTCCCTCTATATCTTCTGCCTTCATATCAGTCACATACGTCTCTTCTTCTCCCTCTATATCTTCTGTCTTCATATCAGTCACATACGTCTCTTCTTCTCCCTCTATATCTTCTGCCTTTATATCAGTCACATACATCTCTTCTTCTCCCTCTATATCTTCTGTCTTCATATCAGTCACATACGTCTCTTCTTCTCCCTCTATATCTTCTGCCTTTATATCAGTCACATACATCTCTTCTTCTCCCTCTATATCTTCTGCCTTCATATCAGTCACATTACTCCTATCTTCACCCTAAATACCAACAATAATGAACACTTTATAATAAGGCTTATTTCATTATTTGATAGTAAACAGTATAATATCAGTGTATAAGACACACACAGCTCCTCTACAGATCACATAGTTACAGTCACTTTGGTATATTGTCTAGACCCTAAATCCCACCTACCTGATTCTCCTGTGGGGTCCTGTGACTCTTCTCTGTACAGTCCTGGGAATACAGAGGACGGGGACATCTCTCTGGGGTATCTCTGTTACTATGCCCATCTGTAGGAGACACAAAGTGACTGAGTACATTGTATATATGTGATTATCAGATGATGTGTGTATATAGGGCCCCCCATACCTGCTCTCCCTTGTACAATACATGACAGTCTCCTCTTACCCAGTGATGTGAGGGGCCGGTGATTCTCCATCATCACGTCCTTGTACAGACCCCTGTGTTCCTCTATATACTCTTGCTCCTGCATGGAGACATAGACAGGGATATCCTGACACCTTATAGGAACCTGACACACACAGTGATAGTCATCACCCAGACACATCCCCTGGTGTTACTGTATAATGTCCCATTCCCAGCAGTCACCTCTCCAGTTATCACCCAGACACGTCGCCTGGTGTTACTGTATAATGTCCCATTCCCAGCAGCCACCTCTCCAGTCATCACCCAGACACATCCCCTGGTGTTACTGTATAATGCCCCATTCCCAGCAGTCACCTCTCCAGTCATCACCCAGACACATCCCCTGGTGTTACTGTATAATGTCCCATTCCCAGCAGCCACCTCTCCAGTCATCACCCAGACACATCCCCTGGTGTTACTGTATAATGTCCCATTCCCAGCAGTCACCTCTCCAGTCATCACCCAGACACATCCCCTGGTGTTACTGTATAATGTCCCATTCCCAGCAGCCACCTCTCCAGTCATCACCCAGACACATCCCCTGGTGTTACTGTATAATGTCCCATTCCCAGCAGCCACCTCTCCAGTCATCACCCAGACACATCCCCTGGTGTTACTGTATAATACCCCATTCCCAGCAGTCACCTCTCCAGTCATCACCCAGACACGTTCCCCGGTGTTACTGTATAATGTCCCATTCCCAGCAGTCACCTCTCCAGTCAGCAGCTGAATGATCTTGTTGGTGAGTTCTAGGATCTTCTGGTTATTGTGTCTCTCATGTATCAGTGAGTGAGGTGGAGGCACCGTGATGGGGCTCTGGGTTCTGCTCAGTCTTCCTGACACACGGGGACAGCTGCTGGGTGTCTCGAACTTACCGGATGTCTTCCTCACTACCGTGTAACCCTGGGTATAGGGGGACACATCAAATATCATTGTATAAACTTCCATAACTCCTCACCTCCCCAGTCACGTCCCTGTATTATTACTATAGATACAAGTGATGTCACTGTGACGCTCGCAGATCCCCTCACCTTCCCATCATGCCTCTGTATTATTACTATAGATATGTGACGTCACTGTAACACGCCCAGATCCCCACACCTACTCTGTCATGCCCCTGTATTATTATTATTATTATTATAGATATGTGACATCACTGTGACGCTCCAAGATGCCCTCACCTCCCCAGTCATGTCCCTGTATTATTACTATAGATATAAGTGGTGTCACTGTGACACTCCCAGATGCCCTCACCTCCCCAATCATGTCACTGTATTACTATAGATATGTGATGTCACTGTGACGCTCCCAGATGCCCTCACCTCCCCAGTCATGTCTCTGTATTATTACTATAGATATAAGTAATGTCACTGTGATACTCCCAGAGCCCCTCACCTCCCTAGTCATGTCCCTGTATTATTACTATAGATAAAAGTGATGTCACTGTGACACTCTCAGACCCCATCACCTCCCCAGTCATGTCCCTGTATTATTACTATAGATATAAGTGATGTCACTGTGACGCTCCCAGAGCCCCTCACCTCCCTAGTCATGTCCCTGTATTATTACTAGAGATATAAGTGATGTCACTATGACACTCCCAGATCCCATCACCTCCCCAGTCTTGTCCCTGTATTATTACTATAGATATAAGTAACGTCACTGTGATACTCCCAGAAACCCTCACCTCCCCAATCATGTCCCTAGCTTTGTGACGTCACTGTGATGCTCACAGATCCCCTTACCTCCCCAGTCATGTCCCTGTATTATTATTATAGATATGTGACATTACAGCGATACACCCAGACCTCTCAATTCCCCAGTCATGTCCCTGTATTACTATAGATATACAGTAAGTGATGTCACTGTGATGCTTCCAGATCCCCTCAACTCCCCAGTCATGTACCTGTATTATTGCTATAGATATAAGTAACATCACTGTGATACTCCCAGATCCCCTCACTTCCCCAATCATGTCCCTGTATTACTATAGATATAATAAGATTTTACTTACCGGTAAATCTATTTCTCGTAGTCCGTAGAGGATGCTGGGACTCCGTAAGGACCATGGGGAATAGACGGGCTCCGCAGGAGATAGGGCCCTTTAAGAAAGCTTTGGATTCTGGGTGTGCACTGGCTCCTCCCTCTATGCCCCTCCTCCAGACCTCAGTTAGGGAAACTGTGCCCAGAGGAGATGGACAGTACGAGGAAGGATTTTTGTAAATCTAAGGGCGAGATTCATACCAGCCACACCAATCACACTGTATAACTTAAGATAAACTTACCCAGTTAACAGTATGAACAACAACATAGCCACGGTATCACCGAAAACTATAACATAACCCTTATGTAAGCAATAACTATATACAAGTCATGCAGAAGAAGTCCGCACTTGGGACGGGCGCCCAGCATCCTCTACGGACTACGAGAAATAGATTTACCAGTAAGTAAAATCTTATTTTCTCTAATGTCCTTAAGGATGCTGGCACTCCGTAAGGACCTTGGGGATTATACCAAAGCTCCCAAACGAGCGGGAGAGTGCGGATGACTCTGCAGCACCGATTGAGCATACAGGAGGTCCTCCTCAGCCAGGGTATCAAACTTATAGAACTTTGCAAAGGTGTTTGTCCCCGACCAAGTAGCTGCTCGGCACAACTGTAATGCCGAGACCCCTCGGGCAGCCGCCCAAGAAGAGCCCACTTTCCTAGTGGAGTGGGCCTTAACCGATTTCGGTAACGGCAATCCTGCTGTAGAATGCGCCTGCTGAATTGTGTTACAGATCCAGCGAGCAATAGTCTGCTTTGAAGCAGGGGCGCCAACCTTGTTGGCCGCATACAGAACAAACAAAGCTTCAGTCTTCCTGATCCGAGCCGTTCTGGTCACATAAATCTTCAAAGCCCTGACTACATCCAGGGACTCGGAATCCTCCAAGTCCGTTGTAGCCGCAGGCACGACAATAGGTTGGTTCACATGAAAAGATGAGACCACTTTTGGCAGAAAGTGAGGACGAGTCCTCAACTCTGCCCTATCCACGTGAAAAACCAAGTATGGGCTTTTATGCGATAAAGCCGCCAATTCTGAAACACGTCTTGCCGAAGCGAACGCCAACAACATGACCACTTTCCACGTGAGGTATTTCAACTCCATCGTTTTAAGTGGTTCAAACCAAAGTGACTTGAGGAAACGTAACACCACGTTAAGATCCCAAGGTGCCACCGGAGGCACAAAGGGAGGCTGAATATGCGGCACCCCCTTCACAAAAGTCTGTACCTCAGGAAGAGAGGCCAATTCTCTTTGAAAGAAAATGGATAAGACCGAAATCTGCACCTTTATGGACCCTAATTTTAGGCCTAAGGTCACTCCTGTTGAAGGAATTGTAGTAGACGGCCCAAATGGAACTCCTCCGTAGGAGCAGCTCTGGCCTCACACCAAGAAACATATTTCCGCCATATACGGTGATAATGTTTCAATGTCACGTCTTTCCTAGCCTTCATCAGGGTAGGAATTACTTCCTCTGGAATTCCTTTTTCAGCTAGGATCCGGCGTTCAACCGTCATGCCATCAAACGCAGCCGCAGTAAGTCTTGGAACAGACAGGGCCCCTGCTGCAGCAGGTCCTGCCTTAGAGGAAGAAGATCTTCTGTGAGCAACTCTTGCAGTTTCGGATACCAAGTCCTCCGTGGTCAATCTGGAACAATGAGGATTGTTCTGACCCTGCTTATTCTTACAATTCTCAACACCTTGGGTATGAGAGGAAGAGGAGGAAACACATAGACCTATCTGAATACCCAAGGTGTCACCAGAGCGTCTACCGCTACCGCCAGAGGGTCCCTTGACCTGGCGCAATACCGCTTTAGCTTTTTGTTGAGATGGGACGCCATCATGTCTATTTTAGGGAGGCCCCACCGATCCGCGATCTGTGCAAAGACTTCTTGATGAAGTCCCCACTCCACCGGATGCAGGACGTGCCTGCTGAGGAAGTCCGCCTCCCAGTTGTCCAACCCCGGGATGAACACCTCTGACAGCGCGCTTACATGGCCTTCCGCCCAGCGTAGAATCCTGGTCGCTTCTGCCATGGCCACTCTGCTCCTTGTTCAGCCTTGGCGGTTTATATGAGCCACTGCCGTGACATTGTCTGACTGAATCAGAACCATTCTCCGCTTGACGCAGGGCGCTGTATATGGCCCTCAACTCCAGGACGTTGATGTGGAGACAAGTCTCCAGGCTTGATCAGAGACCATGGAAATTTCTTCCCAGTGCCACTGCTGCCCAGCCTCAGAGGCTTGGGTCCGTGGTCACGAGGACCCAGTCCTGAATGCCGAACCTGCGACCCTCTAGAAGGTAAGCACTGTTCAGCCACCACAGGAGAGATACCCTGGTCCTGGGAGACAGGGTGATCCTTTGATGCATTTGTAAATGGGACCCGGACTACTTGTCCAAGAGATCCCATTGAAAAGTCCTCACGTGGAATCTGCCGAAAGGGATGGCCTCGTATGAAGCCACCATCTTCCCCAGGACCCGCGTGCACTGATGCACTGAAACCTTCTTTGGTTTCAATAGGTTCCTGACCATGGTCATGAGTTCCTGAACCTTTTCGATCGGAAGAAAAACTTTTTTCTGGTCTGTGTCTAGGATCAGGCCCAGAAAGGTCAGACGCGTTGTAGGAACTAGCTGGGACTTCGGTATATTGAGAATCCAGCCGTGTAGCTGCAACGTCTTCATGGACAGAGACACGCTGTCCAGCAACTTCTCCCGAGATCTCGCCTTTATGAGGAGATCGTCCAAGTATGGGATAATTGTGACCCCCTGCCTGCGCAGGAGCACCATCATTTCCGCCATTAACTTGGTGAAAACCCTCGGGGCTGTGGAAAGCCCAAACGGCAACGTCTGAAATTGGTAGTGACAGTCCCGCACTGCAAATCTCAGGAACGCCTGATGGGGGGGGGGGAATATTGGAACATGAAGGTATGCATCCTTGATGTCCAGGAACACCATCCAACCCCCCCCCTCCAGGCTGGCGATGACCACCCGGAGTGATTCCATTTTGAACTTGAACCTTTTCAAGTACAATTTCAGAGATTTCAGGTTTAAAATGGGCCTGACCGAACCGTCCGGTTTCGGGACCACAACCAGGGTTGAATAATATCCCTCTCCCTGCTGGAGATGAGGAACTGTGACAATCACCTGTTGAACATACAATTTTTGTATTGCTGTCAACACTGACTCCCTCTCTGACGGGGAAGTCGGCAGAGCCGATTTGAGAAACCGTCGAGGAGGCAAGTCTTCAAATTCTAGCCTGTATCCCTGAGCAACAATCTCTACTGCCCAGGGATCCACCTGCGATTGAACCCAGACGTGGCTGAAAAACCGAAGACGAGCCCCCACCAGATCTGCCTCCCCCCGGGAAGCCCCAGCGTCATGCCGTGGACTTTGCAAACGCAGGGGAGGACTTCTGCTCTTGGGAACTAGCTGTGTGCAGCTTCTTTCCCCTCCCTTTTCCTCTGGTAACAAAGGACGATGCCTGCACCTTCTTGTTTTTATTGGAATGAAAGGACTGCATTTGATAATGAGGTGCCTTCTTAGTATGCTGCGGGGGGACATAAGGTAAGAAATTCGACTTACCAGCCGTAGCCGTAGAGACAAGGTCCGAGAGGCCGTCTCCAAACAACTCCCCCCCCTTGTACGGCAAGGACTCCATGTGCCGCTTAGAATCGGCATCTCCCGTCCACTGCCGGGTCCACAGGAGTCGCCTAGCAGAAATAGACATAGCATTTATTCTGGAGCTTAATAAACAAATGTCTCTCTGTGCATCTCTCATATACAAGGCAGCATCTCTGATATGCTCTATGGTCATTTGAATGGCATCCCTATCTAAGGTGTCAATCTCCGCAGATAAGGAATCTGCCCATGCCACCACCGCACTACAAACCCAGGCCAACGCCATAGCCGGTCTAGCAATAGTATCGGAGTGAGTGTAAATGTGCTTCAAGGTAATTTCCTGCCTGCGATCAGCCGGTTCCTTGAGGGAAGCCGTATCCTGAGAAGGCAGTGCCACCTTTTTGGACAAGCATGTCAGCGCCTTGTCCACTTTTGGTGAAGATTCCCAGCGTATCCTCTAAGTTTGTGGAAAAGGAAACGCCATAAGAATCCTTTTGGGAACTTGTGGTCTCCTATCTGGAGAGTCCCAAACCTTTTTGCACAATTCACTTAATTCAAATGATGATGATGGAAAAGTGACTTCAGGCTTTTTCTCTTTATACATGTGCACCCTCGTGTCAGGGACAGGGGGTTCCTCAAAAATATGCAAAACCTCTTTAATGGCCATAATCATGTACCGTATACCCTTAGACACCTTTGGCTGTAATTTTGCATCTTCATAGTCGACACTAGAGTCAGTATCTGTGTCGGTATCTGTGTCATCGATCGGGGATATGGTGCGCTTCTGAGACCCCGAAGGCCCTGGCGCCACAGGGACAGGTATGGACTGGCTACCTGACTGATCCCTAGCTTCTGCCTTGTCTAACCTGTTATGCAATAGATTAACATTTGCATTCAAGACATTCAGCATATCCACCGATTCCGGTGTCGGCGTTGCTGACGGCGACCTGACATTCAAACACTCCCCCTCCACAGTAAGCGAGCCTTCCTCGTCAAACATGTCGACACACGCGTACCGACACACTTCACACACACAAGGAACCCCTTTTCTGAAGACAGTATCCCTGCCAAGGCCCTTTGGAGAGACAGACAGGGGTAAATTTACTAACATTCGTAATTTTCGGAAAAAGGTCAAAGTTCAATCACGAATGACATCGAAAGTGTAAAACTGCAACTTTTTGAATTTATTACGACTAATTTACTAAGCTGTCGTATTCGGGTTTTTCTTTTCTTCCGATGTCGATGTCATTCGTGTTTTTTTTTTGTTTTTTACGGCAGTGATTAGCAAAACACTGCCGACTTTTTTACAATTAATCTCGGCCGGATCTGTGTGATCCGTGCTGGGGTTCATTTTTTTTTTTTTTTTTTTAATTAAACACTGTAAAAAAATTTTAAAAAATTGCGTGGGGTCCCCCCTCCTAAGCATAACCAGCCTCGGGCTCTTTGAGCCGATCCTGGTTGCAAAAATATGGGGAAAAAATTGACAGGGGTTCCCCCATATTTAAGCAACCAGCATCGGGCTCTGCGCCTGGTCCTGGTTCCAAAAATACGGGGGACAAAAAGAGTAGGGGTCCCCCGTATTTTCAAAACCAGCACCGGGCTTCACTAGCTGGACAGATAATGCCACAGCCGGGGGTCACTTTTATATAGTGCCCTGCGGCCGTGGCATCAAAAATCCAACTAGTCACCCCTGGCCGGGGTACCCTGGGGGAGTGGGGACCCCTTCAATCAAGGGGTCCCCCCCCCCCAGCCACCCAAGGGCCAGGGGTGAAGCCCGAGGCTGTCCCCCCCCATCCAATGGGCTGCGGATGGGAGGGCTGATAGCCTTTGTTGTAAAAGAAAAGATATTGTTTTTAGTAGCAGTACTACAAGTCCCAGCAAGCCTCCCCCGCATGCTGGTACTTGGAGAACCACAAGTACCAGCATGCGGCGGAAAAACGGGCCCGCTGGTACCTGTAGTACTACTACTAAAAAAATACCCAAAAAAACACAAGACACACACACCGTGAAAGTATAATTTTATTACATACATACACACATACATACATACTTACCTTATGTTCCCACGCAGGTCGGTCCTCTTCTCCAGTAGAATCCAAGGGGTACCTGTTGAATAAATTATACTCACGAGATCCAGGGGCCCAGGGTCCTCGTCGCATGCATTTATAATCCAGGTACTTGAATAAAAAAACAAAACGCAGAGCCGAGCCACGAACTGAAAGGGGACCCATGTTTTCACATGGGTCACCTTTCCCCGAATGCCAGAAACCCACTCTGACTTCTGGCTAAGTGGGTTTCTTCAGCCAATCAGGGAGCGCCACGTTGTAGCACTCTCCTGATCGGCTGTGTGCTCCTGTCCTAACTGACAGGCAGCACACGGCAGTGTTACAATGTAGCGCCTATGCGCTACATTGTAACCAATGCTGGGAACTTTCTGCCCTGCGGTTGACCTAAAGTGACGTCACCGCTGAGCAGAAAGTTCCCAGCATTGGTTACAATGGAGCGCATAGGCGCTACATTGTAACACTGCCGTGTGCCGCCTGTCACTCAGTACAGGAGCACACAGCCGATCAGGAGAGTGCTACAACGTGGCACTCCCTGATTGGCTGAAGAAACCCACTTAGACATCAGTCAGAGTGGGTTTCTGGCAGTCGGGAAAAGGGGATCCATGTGCAAACATGGGTCCCCTTTTAGTGCGTGGCTCGGGTGTCCGTTTTTTTTTTTTTTTTCAAGTACGTGGATTACACCTGGATTCCCCGAGGACCCTGGACCCCTGGATCTCGTGAGTATAATTTCTTCAACAGGTACCCCTTGGATTCTACTGGAGAAGAGGACCGACCTGCGTGGGAACATAAGGTAAGTATGTATGTATGTGTGTATGTATGTAATAAAATTATACTTTCACGGTGTGTGTGTCTTGTGTTTTTTTGGGTATTTTTTTAGTAGTAGTACTACAGGTACCAGCGGGCCCGTTTTTCCGCCGCATGCTGGTACTTGTGGTTCTCCAAGTACCAGCATGCGGGGGAGGCTTGCTGGGACTTGTAGTACTGCTACTAAAAACAATATCTTTTCTTTTACAACAAAGGCTATCAGCCCCCCCATCCGCAGCCCATTGGATGGGGGGGGGACAGCCTCGGGCTTCACCCCTGGCCCTTGGGTGGCTGGGGGGGGGGAACCCCTTGATTGAAGGGGTCCCCACTCCCCCAGGGTACCCCGGCCAGGGGTGACTAGTTGGATTTTTGATGCCACGGCCGCAGGGCACTATATAAAAGTGACCCCCGGCTGTGGCATTATCTGTCCAGCTAGTGGAGCCCGGTGCTGGTTTTAAAAATACGGGGGACCCCTACTCTTTTTGTCCCCCGTATTTTTGGAACCAGGACCTGGCGCAGAGCCCGATGCTGGTTGCTTAAATATGGGGGAACCCCTGTCAATTTTTTCCCCATATTTCTGCAACCAGGATCGGCTCAAAGAGCCCGAGGCTGGTTATGCTTAGGAGGTGGGACCCCACGCAATTTTTTTTGAAAAAAAAAAGCACTTTCCCACCCCTTCCCACTGATATACATGCACGGATCTCATGGATCCGTGCATGCCTATCCAATCACGAATAAAAAATAAAGGTCTGGTTTTTTTTAGCACTTTTTTACGAGTTGTAATTTTTCACGGCAGTGTTTGTTTTTTTTTTGCTTTGCACTTCTTAGTAAATGACCGAGATTCATACTTAAACAGCCGCGTTTTGACCGATGGTGTATTCATTCGTGATTTTTTTCCTAGGACTTCAAAATATTACGAATGCCCTCATCACTGCCGTGATTATTGCTTAGTAAATTACCGAGATGACACTTTGATGAAAAAACGGCATCTCGGTCAAAATCGGGAGCTTAGTAAATTTACCCCACAGAGAGTATGCCAGCACACACCCCAGCGCAATTACCCTGGAGACCAACACAAAATGTTTTTCCCCAGCAGCACTGTGTAATATGTAAACCGCCAATTATGTGCCCCCCCCCCCCCTCTCTTTTAAGCACCCTTTCACCGTGTGTAAGCAAGGGAGAGTCCGGGGAGCTTCCTCTCAGCAGTGCTGTGGAGAGAAAATGGCGCTGGTGAGTGCTGAGGGAGAAGCCGCGCCCCCTCGGCGGCGGGCTTCTGTCCCGCTCAAACTTAGTAAAATATGGCGGGGGCTCTTTTATATACATGTACAGAGCCCACCTGTACATGTATATAGTCTATTTGCCATGCAGAGGTTTATATTGCTGCCCAGGGCGCCCCCCCCCCCCTACGCCCTGCACCCTTACAGTAACCGTAGTATGCGAGGTGTATGGGAGCAATGAAGCACACCTGCAGTGCTGTGCGTTACCTCAGTGAAGCTGAAGGCTTCTGCCGCCTGAGACGTCTTCTGACTTCTGTACTTCTGGCTCTGTGAGGAGAACGGCAGCGCGGCTCCGGGGGTGGACGCCCAGTAAGAACCTGCGTTCACCCCCTCTGGAGCTAATGGTGTCCAGTAGCCGAGGAAGCAGAGCCTATCTTAGACAAGAAGGTCTGCTCCTCTCTCCTCAGTCCCTAGATGCAGGGAGCCTGTTGCCAGCAGTGCTCCCTGTGAAAAAGTAGTAAAAAGTAGAAAGAAAAATCCAAACAAAAATGCTTTCAGGCAGAGCACGCTGGAGAGCTCTCTGCAGTGCACCCATCTTGGTCTGGGCACAGTGTAAAACTGAGGTCTGGAGGAGGGGCATAGAGGGAGGAGCCAGTGCACACCCAGAATCCAAAGCTTTTTTAAAGTGCCTTATCTCCTGCGGAGCCCGTCTATTCCCCATGGTCCTTACGGAGTCCCAGCATCCTCAAGGACGTTAGAGAAAAGTGATGTCACTGTGATGCTCTCAGATCCCCTCACCTCCCCAGTCCTGTCCATTTATTATCATTATAGATATGTGACATCACAGTGACACTCCCAGATCCCCTCACCTCCCCAGTCATGTCCCTGTATTATTACTATAGATATAAGTGATGTCACAGTGACGCTCCCAGATCCCTTCACCTCCCCAGTCATGTTCCTGTATTTTTACTAGAGAAATAAGTGATGTAATTGTGACACTCCCAAATCCCCTCATGTCCCCAGTCATGTACCTGTATTATTACTACAGATATAAGTGATGTCACTGTGATGCTCCCAGATCCCCTCACCTCCCCATCATGTCCCTGTATTATTACTATAGATATGTGATGTCACTGTGACTGTCCCAGAGCCCCTCACCTCCCCATCATGTCCCTGTATTATTACTATAGATATGTGATGTCACTGTAACTCTCCCAGATCCCCTCACCTCCCCAGTCATGCACCTGTATTATTTCTATAGATATAAGTGATGTCACTGTGACACCCCCAAATCCCCTCACCTCCCCAGTCATGTCCCTGTATTATTACTATAACTATGTGACATCACTGTGACGCTCCCAGATCCCCTCACCTCCCCAGTCATGCACCTGTATTATTTCTATAGATATAAGTGATGTCACTGTGACGCTCCCATATCCCCCCACCTCCCCAGTCATGTCCCTGTATTATTACTATAACTATGTGACATCACTGTGACGCTCCCAGATCCCCTCACCTCCCCAGTCATGCACCTGTATTATTTCTATAGATATAAGTGATGTCACTGTGATGCTCCCATATCCCCTCACCTCCCCAGTCATGTCCCTGTATTATTACTATAGATATAAGTGATTTCACTGTGACACTTTCAGATCACCTCACCTCCCCAGTCTTGACCCTATATTATTACTATAGCTATGTGACATCACTGTAACGCTCTCAGATCCCCTCACCTCCCCAGTCATGTCCCTGTATTATTACTATAGATATAAGTAACGTCACTGTGATACTTCCATTTCCCCTTACTTCCCAAGTCATGTCCCTGTATTATTACTATTGATATACGTAACGTCACTGTGATGCTCCCAGATCCCCTGACCGACCCAGTCATGTCCCTGTATTATTACTATTGATAGAAGTGATGTCACTGTGACACTCCCAGATCCCCTCACCTCCCCAGTCATGTCCCTGCATTATTACTATAGCTATAAGTGATGTCACTGTGACGCTCCCATATCCCCTAACCTCCCCAGTCATGTCCCTGTATTATTACTATAGATAAGTGATGTCACTGTGACCCTCCCAGATCCCCTCATTTCCCCAGTCATGTCCACATATTATTACTATAGATATGTGATGTTACTGTGACGCTCCCAGATCTCCTCACCTCCCCAGTCATGTCCCTGTATTATTACTATAGATATAAGTGACGTCATTGTGACGCTCCCAGATCCCCTCACCTCTCCAGTCAGCAGGTAGATGATCTCCAGGGTGATATTTATTATCATCTCAGTCTTCTGACTCCTGTCCGTATCCATCCTCAGTTAATCAGTGAGAATACAGAATATGTATAATAAAGACAAAGGTTCCTCACAGATGTAGTGTCTAGGAATAAATATAAGACAAATCACAGAGAACACAAGTAATAGATATGTAAGAATGAGCCCCATAAGGCTCCTTAGAGGCCGTCACATAACGCTGAACTGCATAATGTTACACCAATAGTAAAAGAAAAAAGAAGAGGGTAATAATACAGGGACAGGGCACCAGAATGGAGGAAACAAGGGACAAACAATACAGAATTCCATCAGTCTCAGGTAATATGTGACTCTGCACAAATGATGAAATCACATATCATCGCAACAATAATAATAATAATAATAACAACAACAACAACAACAACATGACACCACAGGCTGCTCCTCCAGTATAATAATAACAGGACACCACAGGCTACTCCCCCTGTATAATAATAATAATAATAATAATAATAATAACAACAACAACATGACACCACAGGCTGCTCCTCCAGTATAATAATAATAACAGGACACCACAGGCTGCTCCCTCTGTATAATAATAATAATAATAATAATAACAACAACAACAACATGACACCACAGGCTGCTCCTCCAGTATAATAATAATAACAATAAAAGGACACCACAGGCAGCTCCCCCTGTATAATAATAATAATCATCATCATCATCAACAACACACCACAGGCTGCTCCTCCAGTATAATAATAACAGGACACCACAGGCTACTCCCCCTGTACAATAACAACAGGACACCACAGCCAGCTCCCCCTGTATAATAATAACAATAATAACAACAACAACAGGACACCACAGGCTGCTCTTCCTGTAGAACAGGACACCACGAGCTGCTCCTCCTGTATATTAATAATAATAATAATAATAATAATAATAGTAAACAACAACACACCACAGGCTGCTCCCTCTGTACAACAATAATAATAATAACAACAACAACAACAACAACAGGACACCACAGGCTGCTCCTCCTGTATAATAATAACAGGGCACCACATGCTGCTCCTCCTGTATAATAATAACAACAGGACACCACAGGCTGCTCCTCCTGTACAATAACAGGACACCACAGGCTGCTCTTCCTGTATAATAATAATGGGATACCACAAGCTGCTCCTCCTGTATAATAACAGGACACCACAGGCTGCTCCTCCTGTATAATAATATTAATAACAACAACAACTGAACACCACAGGACGCTCCTCCTGTTTAATAATATCAGGATAATACAGGCTGCTCCTCCTGTTTAACAATAATAATAATTGAACACCACAGGCTGCTCCCCCGGTATAATAATTATAATAATAACAACAACAACAGGACACCAGAGGCTGCTCCTCCTGTATAATAATAACAGGACACCAGAGGCTGCTCCTCCTGTATAATAATAACAGGACACCACAGGCTGCTCCCTCTGGGTAATAATAATAACAACAACAACAGGACACCACAGGCTGCTCCTCCGGTATAATAATTACAGAACACCAGAGGCTGCTCCTCCTGTATAATAATAACAGGACACCACAGGCTGCTCCCTCTGGGTAATAATAATAATAATACCATCAGGACACCACAGGCTGCTCCTCCTGTATAATAATTACAGAACACCAGAGGCTGCTCCTCCTGTATAATAATAACAGGACACCACAGGCTGCTCTCCCTGGATAATAATTAATAATAACAGGACACCACAGGCTGTTCCTCCTGGATAATAATAATAATAACAGGACACCACAGGCTGCTCCTCCTGTACAGTACAGTACCTCTTGGTGCAAGACTGGACTCTCTACACTCGGAAGTTGTAGCACCGGATATTAAAGTTTTTCCTGTGGGTGAAACGCACTGACGGGAGGGTGGGTAGGAATCGCTTGAACTCAGATACCGGAAGTAGGGTGGAACTTAGAGGCTGTAAGGTGATGGAACGCAGATACCGGAAGTAGGGTGGAACGCACAGGTTGTAAGGTGATGGACCGCAGATACCGGAAGTAGGGTGGAACGCACAGGCTGTAAGGCGATTAAACACATTTACCGGAAGTAGGGTGGAACGTACTGACTGTAAGGTGATGGAACGCAGATTCCGGAAGTAGTCTGGAACGCACTGGCTGTTAGGTGATGGAACGCAGATACCGGAAGTAGGGTGGATTTTGGTCACATTAATCCCTAGTAGTGGGCCAGTTTTATATCAGAGTAACTATAACCAACATTAATGTAACACTGGCGCTGGGGACGCTGCAGAATTAAATTAACATATTTAATCAACAGTAAATGACAAGTTGCCAGTGTATAGGTATAATACATGTAGTCCTGACATCTGATGTGATACAAATATTCCCACTTTTAAATGAAATATGTAACAGTTTTCCCGGAGCTGGAGATACGCAGTGGCCGCAGGTAACTACTGTGTATAGTACGCCTATCATAGACTAAATACTGCGCTATAATCATAAATCCCACAGGGAGGGACTATAAGATTAATAGCAACAACAAAAAAAAACCTCTGTATATGGGTCACTGGTATGGTCCCTGCATTGTATATGGGTCACTGGGATTGCCCCTGGTATTGTATATGGGGGGTCATTCCGAGTTGATCTCTCGCTGCCGATTTTCGCAGCGCAGCGGTCAGGTGAAAAAGCTGCATGTCTGAGCATGCGTATGCCCCGCAATGTGCACGGGCAATGTACGGGTACAAAGCTCTTTGTGGTTGTGCTCAGGTTCTAGCGAAGTTTTCCTTCTACGGCCACAAGAAGATTGACAGGAATGGGGCGTTACTGGGTGTCAATTGACCAGTTTCAGGGAGTGTTTGCAAAAACGCAGGCATGTCTGAAAAAACGCAGGCCTGGCTGGGCGCTCGCTGGGACAGGAATAGGCTGAAGTGATCACAAGCGCTGAGTAGGTTCAGAGCTACTCTGAAACCAGGGACGTGCAGTCAGGGGAGGCAGGGGAGGCAGTGCCTCCCCTGTCAATAATGAATAAAATAATACAAAGAAGATACTTATGACACATATTCTGTGTCATAAGTATATACTTTTGCCTTAGTATTATTTTATTAAATTTTTACCTACTAAAAACTATTTTACATGTGTTGTAGAGGCACCGCTCTCGGTGCCTCCCGCTATCAATGATGAGGGGCCGGAAGAAGGGGGCGGGGCCAAGCATTGGGCAGTAATAGCCCATTGAAAAAAAAACTATAAGCGGCACCTCTAGAAGTGCCGCTTCGCGTGTTGACAGCAGTGGCGTAACCAGTGTGGGTGGGGCAGGTCCAGAAGAGGAGGAGCAGTGGCTGTTTCCAGGGACAGCAAATGCAGCGGGGACATACAACAAGGACGGGTCTGGTGAGCCGGAAAGCTGTACACGTCGCCAAGGCCACAGGAGCCGCAGCGCCCACCCTCCTCTAGCAGCTGATGACCCCCGGCTGCTAGAGGACGGTGGGCGCCGCGGCTCCTGTGGCCTTGGCGACGCGCTGTAGGAGGGAGGGCGCCGGGGGCCATCAGCTGCTGGAGGAGCGAGAGCGCCGGGGGTCATCGGCTACTAGAGGACTGTGGCGCTGCGGCTCCTGTGGCCTTGACGACGTGCTGCAGAAGGGAGGGCGCCGGGGGCCATCAGCGGCTGGAGGTGGGAAGGCGCCGGGGGTCATGGATGCTGGAGGAGGGAGGGAGCCGGGGGTCATTGACTGCTAGAGGATGGTGGGCGCCGCGGCTCCTGTTGCCTTGATGAAGTGAATCACCTGAGGTGGATTGGAGCTCAAGTGGTGAGTGCCCGAGGAGCCCTGTACCCCCCTACCCATGTGTGTGTGATACCCTGTACCCCCCTACCCATGTGTGTGTGTGATACCCTGTACCCCCCCTACCCATGTGTGTGTGATACCCTGTACCCCTCCTACCCATGTGTATGTGATACCCTGTACCCCCCCTACCCATGTGTGTGTGATACCCTGTACCCCCCTACCCATGTGTGTGTGTGATACCCTGTACCCCCCCCTACCCATGTGTGTGTGATACCCTGTACCCCTCCTACCCATGTGTATGTGATACCCTGTACCCCCCCTACCCATGTGTGTGTAATACCCTGTACCCCCCCTATCCATGTGTTTGTCCCCCCCTATCCATGTGTGTGTGACACCCTGTACCCCCCTACCCATGCGTGTGTGTGTGTGTGTGTGTGTGTGTGTGTGTGTGTGTGTGTGTGTGTGTGTGTGTGTGTGTGTGTGAGACACCCTATACTCCCTTACCCCTGTGTGTGTGTTTGTGACACCCTTTACCCCTATACCCATGTGTGTGTGACACTCTGTACCCCCCCTACTCCTGTGTTTGTGGGTGTGACACATTGTATCCCCCTACCCCTGTGTGTGTGTGTGTGTGTGTGTGTGTGTGTGTGTGTGTGTGTGTGTGTGTGTGTGTGTGTGTGTGTGTGTGTGTGTATGTGACACCCTGTACCCCTATACTCTTGTGTATGTGTGCATTACACCTTGTGCCCCTTTCCCCAGTGTATGGCAACCTGTACACCCCTTACCCCTGTGTATGTCTCCTTGTAGCTCCCTGATGCTGACCTGGTGGACGCTGGTTGGAATTCAGAGGACCCTTTACCTTCGGGGAGCCACACGCAGCTGACCCGACGGGTGGATCTGCGCAACAGGTTCACATTCCATTGGCACACTCCGTTATTCTTCTTCTCTTCCTCCTCCTCTCCCCCCTCTCCCTCTCCTCCTCTCCCCCCTCTCCCTCTCCTCCTCTCCCCCCTCTCCTCCTCCTCCTCTCCCCCCTCTCCTCCCTCCTCTCCGCCCTCTCCTCCTCCTCTCCGCCCTCT